>NC_083432.1:19440302-19764469 GCF_020745735.1 Hemiscyllium ocellatum | reverse complement strand
CGCACAGACATACAAAAACACACAAACACGCACACAGACAAGCACACAGACGCAGGCACAAACCCTTACAGACACACACAGACAAACACACAGAGACACAGACTCACACAGAAACACACAGACACACACACAGACACATACAGACACACATGCACAGACACATACGGACAGACACAGACACACGCACAGACACACAAAAACACACAAACACACACACAGACACACACAGACAGACACAGATACACGCACAGACATACAAAAACACACATACACACACAGACACGCCCACACATGCCGGCAGAAACCCTTACAGACACACACAGAGACACAGACTCACACAGAAACACACAGACACACACACTCACACAGACACACAGAGACACACAAACACACACACAAACACACACACACACACACACAGACAAACACATACAGGCACACACACAAAACACACAGAGACACACAGACACAAATCCTTACAGACATACACAGACAAACACACAGAGACACAGACTCACACAGAAACAGACAGACATACACACTCACACAGACACACAGACACATACAGACACACACAGACAAACCAACACACATACAGACACACACACTCACACACACAGACCCATAGTTACATACACAGACACACACAGACTCACACAGACACACACACACACACACGCACACACACAGACACACACAGAAACATAGACACACACACACAGACATACACACAGACACACACTCTGACACACACTGACACACACACTCTCACACACAGACACACACACACATAGATACACACACAGACACAGACACATACACACACACCACACACACACACAGATACACATGGACACACACTCGCGCACACACACAGACACACACACACAGACACACTCAGACACACACACATACACACATAGACACACACACACTCACACACAGAGACACACACTCTCACACACACACACAGACACACACACACAGACATACAAAAACATACATACACACACAAAAACACACACATACATACACACACACACGCAGACAGA
The DNA here is from genome assembly GCF_020745735.1 of Hemiscyllium ocellatum. Taxonomy (NCBI): domain Eukaryota; kingdom Metazoa; phylum Chordata; class Chondrichthyes; order Orectolobiformes; family Hemiscylliidae; genus Hemiscyllium; species Hemiscyllium ocellatum. Next base: position 19,763,417 of record NC_083432.1, on the reverse strand, counting down.
AACCCTTACAGACACACACAGACAAACAGAGACACAGACTCACACAGAAACACACAGACACACACACAGACAAATGCACACAGACACACACTGACCCAAACACTTACAGACAAACACACAGAGTCACAGATTAGATTAGATTACTTACAGTGTGGAAACAGGCCCGTCGGCCCAACAAGTCCACACCGACCCGCCGAAGCGCAACCCACCCATACCCCTACATTTACCCCTTACCTAACACTACAGGCAATTTAGCATGGCCAATTCACCTAACCTGCACATCTTTGGATTGTGGGAGGAAACCGGAGCACCCGGAAGAAATCCATGCAGACACGGGGAGAACGTGCAAACTCCACACAGTCAGTCACCTGAGGCTGGAATTGAACCCGGGTCTCTGGCGCTGTGAGGCAGCAGTGCTAACCACTGTGCAACCGTGCCACCCACAGACTCACACAGAAACACACAGACACACAGAGACACACACACACTCACATACAGACACACACACACACACACTCACACACACAAACCCACAGACACACACATACACACACAGACTCACACACACACAGACTCACACAGACACACGCAGACACACACATGCACACACACAGACACACACAGATGAACTCACACACAGGCACACACAGACACACACACAAACATATGCACACACACAGACATACACACACTCACACACACAGACAGACACACACACGCACACACACACACACACAGACAGACAGACAGACAGACACACACTCACACACATATATTCACATACACAGACACACACAGACACACACAGAGACACACACAAACACATAGATACACACAGACACACACAGACACATACTCACAGACATACAGACAGACACACATAGACACACACACACACACACACACACTCACACAAAGGCACACGCACACAGACACACAGATACACACACAGGCGCACAGACATAGATGCACACAGATAGACACAGACCGACGCACACCCACGATACACACTCACAGACAGACACACACATACTCACACATACAGACAAACACAGACACTCATACACACTCCCAAAAACACACACAGACACACACCCACGCACACAGACACATACATACACTCACACAGACACACAGACACACAGACAGACACACACCCACGCACACTGACACATACATACATACACACACACAGACAGACAGACATGGACACACACACACACTCACACAGACACGCACACACACAGACACACAGATACACACACGCACACACAGACAGACACACAGACACACACGGACACACACGGACACACACACACACAGGCACATACATAATCACACAAACATAATCACACAAACAGACTCACACAGATACACACACTCACACAGACACACACACACACATACACACACACAGACACGCACACATACACACATAGACAAACACATTCACACTCAGACACACACACCCTCACACACAGACACACACACACTCACACACAGACACACACACACACACACACAGACACACACACACACACACACATACACACTCACATAGACATACACAGACTCATAGACACACACATACACACACGGACACGCACGTACACACACGGACACGCACAGACACACACAGACACGCAGACACACAAACAGACACATAGGCACATACACAGACACACACACACTCACACATAGAGACACATAGACACACAGAAACACACACAGACACACAGACACATACACACAGACCCATACACACAGACACATTCACATACACCCACAGGCACACACAGACACACAGACTCACACACTCACACATACAGACACACAGATACACAGACACATACATAGACACACAGACACATAAACACACCCACAGATACTCACAGATACACAGACCCACACACATACACACATAGACACACACAGACACACACACACACATATACACACTCACAAAGACATACACAGACACACACACATACACTAACATACACAGACGCGCACACACAGACACACACACACACGGACACACACGCACACGCACACAGACACACACAGACACGCAGACACACAGACACATAGACACATACACAGACACACACACGCTCACACATACAGACACATAGACACACAGATACACACACAGACACACAGACACATACACACAGATACATACACACATACACATTCACATACACCCACAGACACACAGACACACACACTCACACATACAGACACACAGATACACAGACACATACACAGACACACAGACACATACACACCCACCCACAGATACTCACAGATACACAGACCCACACACATACAAACATAGATGCACACACACTCACACACAGACACATACACACAGACACACACAGACATACACACAAACACAATCAGACACACACACATACACACATAGACAAACACACTCACACTCAGACACACACGCCCTCAAACACAGACAGACAGACACACAGACACACACACACACACGCACACACACGGACACACACACAGACAGGCACAGACACACACACACACTCACACACACAGGCACGCACACACACACAGACACACACATAGACATACAGACACACACACACACTCACTCACACAGACAAACACTGACACACATACAGACTCACAGACAAACACATACACACACACACACGGACACACATACACATAGGCACACACACAGACACACACAGACACACATGCACAGACACACTCACACATACACACACACAGACACACACACAAACACACACAGAAACAAACTCACTCACACACACAGCCACACAGAGACACACAGACACAAACACTTACAGACACACACAGAAACACACAGACACACACTCACACAGACATTCAGAGACACACACACAGACACATACAGAAATACACACAGACAAACCCACACACACAGACACACACACAGGCTCACACAGACACACACACACTTACACACACAGGCTCACACAGACACACACACAGACACACACGCGTAGACACACGCAGACACACACAGAGACACAGACACATAGACACACACACACTTAGACACACACACACACTCACACATACAGACACCCAGACAAACAGATACACAGACACACACACAGACACATACAGAAATACACACAGACACACACACACTCACAGACACACACACACTCACACACAGACACACACACACTTACACACACAGGCTCACACAGACACACACACACACAGACACACACACAGACACACACACAGACACACACAGACACACACTCACATAGACGCAGACATACACTCACACACACAGACACACACACGCACACATAGATACACACACAGACACACATACACACACACAGCCACATAGACGCACACACAGACAGACACACACTCACACATACAGACACACAGACAAACAGATACATAGATACACACATAGACACACACACACTCACACATACAGACACACAAACAGATACATAGATACACACATAGACACACAGACACATACAGATACACAGATCCACACACATACACACATAGATGCACACACATACAGACACACACACACTCACACACAGACACACAGAGAAACACAGACACACACACACTTACATACACAAACAGACAATCACGCAGAGACACAGACAAACACAGACACATACACCCACTCACAGACAGACACACACAGACACATAAGGACACACACAGACATACACACACACACACAAAGACACACAGACACACAGACACACACACATTCACAAACACACACACACACAGACACACACACATACACTCACATACACAGACGCGCCCACACAGACACACAGACACACACACACAGACACACACACACACAGACACACACCCAGATGCACACAGACACACGTGGACACACAGACACACCTAGATACACACAGACAAACACACACACATGCACACACACACATAGACGCAGACATACACTCACACACACAGACACACCACACTCACACACAGACACACACACACCCACACACAGACACACACACGCTCACATAGATACACACACAGACACACATACACACACACATAGACACACAGACACACAGATACTCACACATACAGACACACAGACAAACAGGTACATAGATACACACATAGACAAACAGACACATACAGATAAACAGACCCACACACATACACACATAGACGCACACACATTCAGACACACGAAGACACACACACACACACAGACACACAGAGAAACACAGACACACACACACTTACAGACACACACAGACAATCACACAGAGACACAGACAAACACAGACACATACACCCACTCACAGACAGACAGACACAGACACACACAGACACATAAGGACACACACAGACATGCACACACACATTCACAAAGACACACAGATACACACACACACATTCACAAACACAGACACACACAGACACACTCACATACACAGACGCGCACGCGCGCACACACACACACACACGGACATGGACACACACACACACGGACACACACACACAGACAAACACAGACACGCAGACACACAAACAGACACATAGACACATACACAGACCCACACACACTCACGTATACAGACACATAGACACATAGATATACACACAGACACACAGACACATACACACAGACACATTCACATACACAAACAGACACACACAGATACACAGACACACCCAGATACACACAAAGACATACACACACTCACACAGAGAGAGACACACACACACATAGATACACACACAGACACACACACACACATACACACTCATAAAGACATACACAGACTCACAGACTCACAGACACACGCAGACACACACGCACACACACAGACACACACAGACACGCAGACACACAAACAGACACATAGACACATGCACAGACACACACACACTCACACATACAGACACATAGACACACAGATACACACACAGACACACAGTCACATACACACAGACACATACACACAGACACATTCACATACACCCACAGACACACACAGATACACAGACACACACAGATACACACAAAGTCACATACACTCGCACACAGGCACACACACACACACACATAGATACACACACACATACTCACTCACAAAGACATTCACAGACTCACAGATACACACACAGACACACAGACACACACACATTCACAAACACAGATACACAGACACACACATACTCACACATACTCAGACACAGAGCTTCACACAGACACACACATACACAGACACACACACACACACACAGACACACAGACACATACACACAGACACATTCACATACACAAACAGACACACACAGATACACAGACACACCCAGATACACACAAAGACACACACACACACTCACACAGAGACACACACACACACATAGATACACACATAGACACACACAGACACACATACACACTCACAAAGACATACACAGACTCACAGACACACACACACAGACACACACGCACGCACACAGACACACACAGACACGCAGACACACAACCAGACACATAGACACATGCACAGACACACACACACTCACACATACAGACACATAGACACACAGATACACACACAGACACATACACACAGACACATTCACAGACACACACAGATACACAGACACACATAGATACACACAAAGACACACACACACACACACACACACACACATAGACACACACACACAGGCACACGCACACACACATACACACTGACAAAGACATACACAGACTCACAGACACACACACAGACACACACACTCACAAACACACACAGACACACACATACTCACACATACTCACACAAACTCAGACACAGAGCTTCACACAGACACACACATACACAGATACACACACACGCACACACAGACAGACACACAGACACGCAAACACAGACAGACATGGACACACACACACACACTCACACAGACACGGGCACACACATAGATATACACACACACAGACACACACACACACTGACACACACACACACACACAGACATGGACACGCACACACACACACAGACACACACATACTCACACATACAGACACATAGACACACAGATGCACACACAGACACACAGACACAGACACACAGAAGCATTCACATACACAAACAGACACACACAGATACACAGACACACACAGATACACACAAAGACACACACACACTCACACACAGACACACACACACACAGACACACACACACATACACACTCACAAAGACATACACAGACTCACAGACACACACACACACACACACACACACGGACACACACGCACATACACACACAGACACACACAGACACACAAACAGACGCATAGACACATCCACAGACACACACACACTCACACATACAGACACATAGACACACAGATACACACACAGACACATACACACAGACACATTCACATACACCCACAGACACACACAGACACACACACTCACACATACAGACACACAGATACACAGACACACACAGACACGCAGACACACAAACAGACACATAGACACATACACACACACACACATGCAGACACATAGACACACAGATACACACACAGACACACAGACACATACACACAGACACATACACACAGACACATTCACATACACCCACAGACACACACAGACACACACACAGACACACACACTCACACATACAGACACACAGATACACAGACACATAGATAGACACACAGACACATACACACACACTTACAGATACTCACAGATACACAGACCCACACACATACATACATAGACGCACACACACTCACACACAGACACGCACACAGACACACACAGACAGACACACACAATCAGACACCCACATATACACACATAGACAAACACACTCACACTCAGACACACACACCATCACACACAGACACACACACACACAGACACACACACACAGACACACACGCACACACACGCACACACACACAGACACGCAGACACACAAACAGACACATAGACACATACACAGACACACACACACTCACACATACAGACACATAGACACACAGATACACACAGACACACACACACAGACACACACGCACACACACGCACACACACACAGACACGCAGACACACAAACAGACACATAGACACATACACAGACACACACACACTCACACATACAGACACATAGACACACAGATACACACAGAGACACAGATACAGACACACAGACACATACACACAGACACATTCACATACACAAACAGACACACACGGATACACAGACACACACAGACACACTCACAAAGACATACACAGACTCACAGACACACACACACACACGGACACACATGCACACACACAGACACGCAGACACACAAACAGACACATAGACACATCCACAGACACACACACACTCACACATACAGACACATAGACACACAGATACACGCACAGACACATTCACATACACCCACAGACACACAGACATACACACTCACACATACAGACACACAGACACATACACACACACACACAGATACTCACAGATAAACAGACCCACACACATACACACATAGACGCACACACACTCACACACAGACACACACAGACAGACACACTCACACACTCAGACACACACACATACACACATAGAGAAACACACACTCAGACACACACACCCTCACACACAGACACACACACACGGACACACACGGACACACACACACACACACAGACACACACACACACACAGACACAGACACAGACACTCAGACACACACACACACAGACAGGCACGGACACGCACACACTCACACACACAGGCACGCACACACACACGGACACACACACATACACATAGACACACACACAGACACACACACACAGACACACATGCACAGACACACACACAGACACACACACACATACACACACAGACCCACACACAGACACACACACACAGAAACAAACTCACTCACACACACAACCACACAGAGACACACAGACACAAACACTTACTGACACACACAGAAACACACAGACACACAAGCACTCACACAGACAGACACACAGAGACACACACACACAGATACATACAGAAATACACACAGACAAACCCACACACACAGACACACACACACTCACACACAGACACACACACACTTACACACGCAGATACACACATACTCACACACACAGACTTCACACATACAGACACATAGACACACAGATACACACAGAGACACACAGACACACACAGTCTCACACACAGACACACACACGAACACATAGATAAACACACACACACACAGACACACACACAGCCACATAGACGCACACACAGACACATACACACAGACAAACAGATACATAGATACGCACATGGACACACAGACACATACAGATACACAGACCCACACACATATACACATAGACGCACACACACACAGACACAGACACACAGAAAAACACAGACACACTCACACACAAACACAGACACACACACTCACACATTCACTCACACACACAGACATACTGAGGCACACAGACACACACACACACACACACTTACAGACACAAACAGACAATAACACAGAGACACAGACAAACACAGACACATACACCCACACACAGACAGACACACACAGACACATAAGGACACACACACACACATGCACAAAGACACAAAGACACACACATTCACAAACACAGACACACACAGAAACACACTCACTCACACACACAGACACACAGAGACACACAGACACAAACACTTACAGACACACACCGACAAACACACAGAGTCACCGACTCACACAGAAACACACAGACACATACACGCACTCACACAGACGCTCAAAGACACACACAGACACATACAGACATACACACAGACACACACAGACAAACCCACACACACAGACACACACACACATTCACACACACAGACACACACATACTCACACACACAGACTCACACAGACACACACACACGAACACACACAAGCGCACACACGCAGACACACACCCAGACACAGACACATAGACACACACACACAGACACAGACACACACACAGACACACACACACATGTGAACACACAGACACACATAGACACACACAGACATACACACACAGACACACAGACACACACACACACGCACACTCACGCACACACACAGACACGCAGACACACAAACAGACACTTAGACACATACACAGACACACACACACACACATAGATACACACAGCCACACACAGACACAGACACACACACACATACACACAACACAGACACGGACACACAGACACTCACACACACATACACATAGACACACACACAGACACACACAGACACACATGCACAGACACGCACACCGACACACTCACACATACACACACACAGACAAGCACACACACGCAGACACAGACACACAGACAAACACTCACAGAAACTCACTCACTCACACACACAGACACACAGATACACGCAGACACAAACACTTACAGACACACACTGACAAGCACACAGAGACACCGACTCACACAGAAACACACGGACACACACACGCACTCACACAGACACTCAAAGACACACACACAGACACATACAGACATACACACAGACACACACAGACAAACCCACACACACACATTCACACACACAGACTCACACAGACACACACACACACACACACACACAGACACACACGGACACACACACGCTCACACACGCAGACACACACACAGACACAGACACACAGACACAGACACACACAGACACACATAGACACACACAGACATACACACACACAGACAAACACAGACACACACACATAGACGCAGACATACACTCACACACACAGACACACCACACTCACACACAGACACACACACTCTCACACAGAGACACACACATGCACACATAGATAAACACACAGACACACACACAGACACACAGGCACACACAGCCACATAGACGCACACACAGACACACACACACTCACACATACAGACACACCGACAAACAGATACATAGATACACACAGAGACACACAGGCCCACACACATACACACATAGACGCGCACACACATACAGACACACACAGACACAGACACACACACACTCACACACAGACACACAGAGAAACACAGACTCACTCACACACAAACACAGACACACACACTCACACATTCACTCACACACACAGACATACTGAGACGCACAGACACACACACACTTATAGACACAAACAGACAATAACACAGAGACACAGACAAACACAGACACATACACCCACACACAGACAGACACACACAGACACATAAGGACACAGACAGACATACGCACACACACACACACAAAGACACACAGACACACACACACATTCACAAACACAGACACATACAGGCACACACACATACACTCACATACATAGACGCGCACACCCAGACACACACACACACACACACACACGGATACACACACAGACACACACAGACACGCAGACACACAAACAGACACTTAGAAACATACACAGACACACACACACACTCACACATACAGACACATAGACACACAGATACACACACAGACACACAGACACATACACACAGACACACAGACACATTCACATACACCCACAGACACACACAGATACATAGACACACACAGATACACACAAAGACACACACACACTCACACACAGACACACACACACACATACACACTCACAAACACACACAGACACACACCCATGCACACAGACACATACATACACACAGACAGACACACACTCACACTCAGACACACATAGACACACACACAGGTACACACACTTTCACACACTGACACACACAGACACACACACACACACCCTCACACACACTCACACACATAGACACGCACACACACACAGACAAACATAGACACACTCACAAAAACACACACAGACTCACAGACACACACATACACACAAACACACACACAAACACACACACACACACACACAAAGACACACAGACACACACAGACACACACAGACACACGCACATACACTCACTTAGGGGCAGCACGGTGGCACAGTGGTTAGCACTGCTGCCTCACAGCACCTGAGACCAGGGTTCAATTCCTGACTCAGGCGACTGACTGTGTGAAGTTTGCACGTTCTCCCCGTGTCTGCGTGGGTTTCCTCCGGGTGCTCCGGTTTCCTCCCTCAGTCCAAAGATGTGCGGGTCAGGTGAATTGGCCATGCTAAATTGCTCGTAGTGTTAGGTAAGGGGTATATGTAGGGGTATGGGTGGGTAGCGTTTCGGCGGGTCGGTGTGGACTTGTTGGGCTGAAGGGCCTGTTTCCACACTGTAAGTAATCTAATCTAATCTAAATACACAGACGCGCACACACAGACACACACGCACACACACATGCAGACACACAAACAGACACATAGACACATACACAGACACACTCACACGTACAGACACATAGACACACAGATACACACACAGACACACAGACAGACACACAGACACATTCACATACACCCACAGACACACACAGATACACACAAAAACGCACACACACACACACAGACACAGGCACACACACACACATAGATACACACACAGACATACACACTCACAAAGACATACACAGACTCACAGACACACACACACTCACAAACACACACAGACACACACCCATGCACACAGACGCATACATACACACACAACACACACAGGCACACTCACTCTCACACACTGACACACACAGACACACACACACACACACACAGAGACAAGGACACACACACTCACACACATAGACACGCACAAACACACACTCACACACAGACATACATAGACACATTCACAAAAACACACACAGACACACAAACACACACACACACAGGCACACACATACACACACACAGACACGCAGACACAGACACACACACAGACAAACACACACAGACCCACACTCACTCACACACACAGACACACAGAGACACACAGACACAAACACTTACAGACACACACAGACAAACACATAGAGACACAGACTCACACAGAAACACACAGACACACACACACTCATACACAGACACACACATGGACACACACACAGACACACACAGACACACACAGACACACGTGGGCACACAGAGACACATAGACACACACAGACATACACAGACACACACACACACACATAGACACACACACTCACCCACACAGACACACACACATAGACACACACAGACACAGACAAACACACTCACAGACACACAAACACACACATTACAGAGACACACATACACAGACACACACAGAGACATACACAGACACACACGCAGACACACCCACATACACACACAGACACACACGCACAGACACAAACACACAGAGAGATACACATACACAGACACACAGAGAGACACACGCAGACACACACACTCTCACACACAGACACATTCACACAGATACAGACACACACAGACACATTCACACAGACAAAGACACAGACACACACACTCACACACTCACACAGATACGCACAGGCACACAGATACACACACACACTCACACACACAGACACATACACAGACACACACACTCTCACACACTGACACACACACACACACACATACACATAGATACACACAGCCACACATACATAGACACACAGACACGCACACACACTCACACACACAGACAAACTCAGACACACATACACACTCACAAAAACACACACAGACTCACAGACTCACACACATACACACACATACACATAGACACACACACAGACACACACAGACACACATGCACAGACACACAGACACACAAACACACACACTGACACGCACACACACACAGCAACACACACACACATACACACACAGACACTCACACACAGATACACACAGACACACACACATACACTCACACACACAGACACACACATACACTGACATACACACACAGACACACAGACACACACACACGCTCACACACACACAGACACGCACGGACACACAGACACACACACACACACACACACACAAACAGACACAGACACACACAGACACACACACATACACACATACACACACACAGACACACACGCAGACACAGACACACTCACACAGACACACCCACAGACAGACACACAGACACACTCACTCACACACACACACACACACACACTCACACTCACACACACAGACACACACACACTCACAGAAGCACACACAGACACACACACAGATACACACACAAACACACGCACAGGCACACACACAGGTACAGACACACACAGAGACACACACAAACACACACAGACACAGACACACACACAGAGATACACACAGACACATACACACACACAGACACACACACAGACACACACAGACACTCTCGCACAAACACACTCACACACAAACAGACACAGACACACACACAGACACACACACTCACAGAGGCACAGACACACACACACAGACACACACACAGATGCACGCATAGACACACACACAGACACACACACACACACTCACACACAGACACAGACACAGACACATACACACACACTCACTCACACAGACACACACAGACACACACACACTCACACACAGACACTCTCACACACATACACTCACACACAGACACTCTCACACAAACACACTCACACATACACACACAGACACACATAGACACATCCACAGACAGACACACAAACACAGACACACTCACACACACACAGAAACACACACTGACATACACACACAGACACACTCACACTCTCACACACACACACACACACAGACACACACACAGACGGACAGACACACACAGACACACATACAGACACATCCTCACGCGCACACGCAGACATGCACAGACATACACACAGACACACACACAGACACACACACAGACACACGCACACATACACAGACTCATACACACAGACAGACACACACAGACACACACACACAGACACACACACACAGAAACACACACACACAGACACACACACACACTCACACAGACACACACACACAGACACACACACTCTCGCACAGACACACACACACACTCTCACAGACACATACACAGTCACACATACACACACAGACACACACACACTTGCACATACACACACACTCACACACACACACTCTCACACATACACACTCACACATACACACACATATACACACACACACTCTCTCACACACACACTCACTCACACACACATATACACACACAAACTCTCATACATACACACACACACACTCTCACAAATACACACACACTCACACATGTACACACACATACACACACACACTCTCACACATACACACACACAGACACACACATACACACAAACACACACAAACACACACTCACACATACACACACACATACACACACACTGTCACACACACACACTCACACACACACATACACACACAAACTCTCACACATACACACACTCACACATGCACACACACACATACACACACACAGACAGACAGTTAAGTTTGCATGTTCTTTCCCAAGCTACTGGAAAAATACATCTTACTGAAAATCACTTTCTCTCTCAGAAAGAACAACAGATGAACTATATCCAATGCCAACTATTTCCAGAGGTATTTCTGTGCTGTTCCAGTGCCAAGTCTGCAATTAATGGTGAGCTGTGAATTAGGTGCTGTGGACTTACGGCATGTCTGTGATCAGGAAGTTTTAGATTGAGTCATAAATAAGCTGCAATCACAAAGTGGACTTATCCTGGTCAGTAAAGGCCAGCTTTGCCTTCAAATGTTGTTTCAGATAAAGCTGTTCTTTTGGCAAAGACTAATTTCTCTTGTGTCAGATTATCAATAAAATTCCTTGTAAAACCCAATAAAATGCGAATGTGGCTATTTGGTGTAAGTTTAGTTTTGAACACCTTCCTGATGTACAGGGTGACTATCGCGTCAGTCAGCCAGGCTGCTGGTTTGTGTCTCAGAACATCACAAATACCATGAGTTCGATGCCCTGATGTAAGGCTTACCCAGCCCTGAGAGTGGAAGGCACTGGCAAACCATCCTTCACAAAACTGAGCAAAACAGCTCAGAGTGAAGCGTTAACAAGTGATGAGCCCTGCATCTGCTTTCAGGCAAAGAACATAATGAATGGATCTGATTCATAGTAGATAGAAGTGGTTAAAAGTGTTATTACACCTGTCATTTGTTGTAACAGGACATAAAGGTTTGAAAGGGTTAATGTTGAAGAATTCCTGAAGTATAACTCACTGGGATGAGTTATGGTTTGGGGGGAGAATAGCTTAGGATCTCAAAAGAGTAAGCCTCTGTGATATTCTCTGTGATAATGTCTGCTGCGTATCAATGTAACTTGTACATACTTGTTATCATACAAGAACTGCATTTAGGTCAAAATCCTCTTTTCATCAGATTGTCAAGTAGCTTCCCTTTTCCACCCAGACCCTATATATTCTTACCTTGGACGTAATACAATCAATTAATTTCCATTATTAAACTACCTTTCCATTATAATGTTAGATAGCATATAAGAGATTCAAAGTTTGTGAGAAGATTTGTAGCACGGGTGCTCGTTGTTGTAGTTCTGTTCGCCAAGCTGGGAATTTGTGTTGCAGACGTTTCGTCCCCTGTCTAGGTGACATCCTCAGTGCTTGGGAGCCTCCTGTGAAGCGCTTCTGTGATCTTTCCTCCAGCATTTATAATGGTTTGTCTCTGCCGCATCCAGTTGTCAGTTCCAGCTGTCCGCTGCAGTGGTCGGTATATTGGGTCCAGGTCGATGTGCTTATTGATTGAATCTGTGGATGAGTGCCATGCCTTTAGGAATTCCCTGGCTGTTCTCTGTCTGGCTTGTCCTACAATAGTAGTGTTGTCCCAGTCGAATTCATGTTGCTTGTCATCTGCGTGTGTGGCTACTAAGGATAGCTGGTTGTGTTGTTTCGTGGCTAGTTGGTGTAGCCATATAAGCGAGAGATGCAAAGTTTTATTTTTATCTCCTGCAAGTTTTCTTTCAGTTGAAGGGAGACAGGAAATCTTCACACAATGGGTGAGAAATGCAGTCACTCTATCATCAGAGCAAGTTTCAACATGCCTGTGCCTATTCAGTTTCAGATGGCCATTCTCCTGGATTTGATGATCCGAGACCCTTCTGCAAGATTGGAGTATCTAGCTGTGCAGTGGGATGCTGGCAAGTATTCATTGGGAAGATTCTGCACTGGTCAAGTCTGGCAAGCAAACAAATGGTAACCTGCTCAATGTATTGGTGTACAATTGAATATACAGGGTGACTCCCATATCCCTGGGTCCTGTTACTGCTGTGGCCTGAATGTACTACTGGGAACATTCCAGAACCAGGGACCAGGGACTGCCGGGAAGGTAAATTTCCCATTTAAATGAATGGATTTGCTCCTATCCGCAGTTTCGGGTTTCCGTGGTAGGTCTTGGAATGTATCCCCTGTGGGTATTGGTGGGGGGAGGGGCTACTGTACCAACAGCGTAGACATTGAGGGCAATAGTAAAATTCAAATCATTGGCAAGACAGAAACTGGACTGTATGTGGGTTCCAGGTCTGGGGCAAGCACTAACTTTGTGGAAATACCACTTACATTGACAGAGAGCCTTTCATGTGCTCAGTATGACCCAAGGTGTTTTCCAGCCAGTGAAGTATGTTTTGAAGCGCAGTCACTGTTTTAACGTAGTAAATGCGGCAGCCAATTTGTAAACAGCAAGGTCCCACAAACAGCAATGTGATAATGACCAGACAAAATGTTTTCAGTGAAGTTGGTTGAGGGAGAAGTAGTCGCCAGAACACTGGAACAAACACCACAATTCTTCTTGGAATAGAGTCATGGGATTTTATACCTCCATCTGAGAGGCTGATGTGACCTTGGTTCAATGTCACTTTAGACAGCTATTCCAAAATCGAGATGGGGCCCTCTCGCAAAGATGCATGTAGGTTCCATTTCTTCTGTGCTTCCTGAGCAACCAGATCTCACTGTGCTCCAACTCTTCATCACCTTCTCCTTCTTTTAAGTTGTTACATTGTCTTTTTTGATGTTGAATTAAGACAAAAGTAAAGGAGTCCCAAAGCAAAGATATTATGTTGAAAAAGCCAACAAGCTTTGGTGAAATAAAAATGATTCCCAGCAGCTTATTGAAATCAGTTTACAGATCCTGAGAAATTTTCTTTTGAATCTATAAGTGAAAAGCTATTGACTAGAATGATAATTATGTTTTTCATCCCCACACTGCTTTCTGCCCTGCTGTGCCTCCCAAACATTTTTCTATTTTTATATTTCGCATTACATGCACTTGCTGCCAATTGCATCTATTTCTCTTCAGGTCCAGTTGTGTTTGTCATTAGCATTACAACAACAGATCAGAGCCCCAAATTCCTTCAGATATTGTTAAATTTTAAGTCCAAAATGTGTTTTTGTAAAAGAAGTCTGCTACAGCCAAAAAATGACAGCTGAGATAAATTGAGTCACTGTCTGGCAAAGCCTTCTGTGGGAGTCATGGAATGTTGGTCCTTGAGGGTGTCAGAAATCTTCAAACAGAAAGAGAAATCTAATACTAAGAGACAACATGGGGGACGACTATATACAGACTCCTCTCATCAAAAAGCCACCTTTTTCTGAATTTTCCTTCCAGGAATACACAAGGGGTATTAAACTGGCTGACACTCTGCCTGTCCTGGTGTATGAGTTAGTGTGCTGTTAAGATTAAAGTTTTGAGAACCACTGTTAAACCCCCCTGCAATGCAGGTAAAGAAAATGGAAAAAATCCCACCTCACTCTGAGTGCTGGAAGCCAATGAACCCGTAACTAGACAAAAGAAAGCAGGACAACTAAAGGAAACTGTCACTTTGAGTATTAGAGATCTGCAGGCCAGCAACCACTGGTGAGGGGGACCAAGACGATAGAGCTTCAATAAACATACAATGCCAAGAATCTCAAACTTGACTGTTTAACTACCAACGTCATGCAAGCAAAAGTTCATTTTGTAAAACTTGCGTCTTTTTGGACCCACACATACATTCTAATCTGTGTGTGTGTGTTGTGATACTATTTCTTCTCATGTTTATCAGCTTAGCAATTAATAAACTCACTCTGTTAACTGTCTCCTTTTAAAACTGAAAATATGTTAACGTGGATCTGAAAGAAAGGTATCTACAAAGGGAGGGATCTGTTTAATATTAAGGTTGTTGCAAACAACTGAGGGGGCAGGTGAATAACTAAATAGAACCAGCTCCCTCCAGGGAGCCCCTCACCCTGAAACTTAACAGAAGGAGGTGTCCCAACTGAGACAATTACAACTGGGGGAAACTTGCCAAGAGTCAGGTTATAAGAATATGAGGCTCTTGTCCACAATTTTGAACCCACACTGCAAGCGCAGAAATTAGTGTGGCTAAATTGTCACTTTCACTGTCCTTCGCAAAAAAAACTGCAAATAGCTTTCTTGGTGAAACATATGTAGAAACATTCATGTCTGAAGTCAGTGCATTCCTAACACGATTAGTAAAAGGTAATTTTGAGGATTTGAAGTTCTCTCTCTTGAACAGTTAAAAGATTTAGTCAAGCACTTAGGACTAGAATTTTTTCCAAAAGTCAGGAAAGACAAAGTTTTAAAAGGAGTGGTTAATTGTTGGCAGAAGGACAATGGAGAGATTAAAATTAGAGCAGTGGAAATCAGAATTCTAAGAAAAAGAGAAGGAATGCAAAAGAGAGAGGGAGAATTGAGAATGAGGCAGCAAAATTGAACAGAGAGGAAGGAGCAAAGACAGAAGAGAGAGCAAAGTTTAACAAAACTGGCAGGAAAGGAAGCTTGAATTATGAAGGCTTGAGCTGAGGAGCAAGAACTCCACAGTGTCCCATGCAAGCACCACCAGTTCAGGCTCAAAAGCAGCTCCGTTGGATCATTTAATCCTTACGCTTGGTAAGGCTGGCGTTGAAACCATTTTACTTCTTTCAAGTAGTATAGCCAGTCCAACAATGATCTTTATTATGGCAGGGTAAGCTTTCAGGGAAAGCTCACTAAACGTATTCTGTGTTGCCTGAGGGAAGTTCAGTTGATTACAAGGCGATAAAATATTTCACCTTAGGTGCATACTGTATAATTCCAGAGGTGCACTGTAATAAATTCTGTACCCTGAGGAAATGAGACTGACTGACGTATATGGAATTTGAAAAGGTTAGACAGCTAGCTTCTGGCCAGTGGATATAAGCACTTAAATGAAAAGGCAATGAGGAAAACCTCCATAAAATAATTCTTATTGAGGATTTGAAAAGATCCAATCATTTCCCCATTAGAATGCACCTTGATGAACAGAGAGTGACTGGTTCCAGGCAGCTGGACCGACTGGTGGTCACCACCAGCCAACTGGATAGAAGTGGGAAGAATGATAGGAAATTGAGCATTCACTGGAGTTAGGGAAACACTGGGGACCATTGCTCAGAATGAAAAAAATGAAGAAAGGTGAAGCCAAGAAACCTGTTGTGTTTGAACTTCCAAAAGGAAGGGCTGGCACAGGACAACTGCTGGAAGCTACACCCAAAACCAAAAGCATTGGTCAAGCACTTACACCCCCTGCAGAAAATGGGAGTCAGTCAGAGAGGTCACCATATCAGGCTACATCTCCAACTGCTAGCTGTGAATCCCTGGAAAGGCACTCTGGAAAGTGCAGATGAGGTTAAATATCTCCCTTAGAGTTTCCAGGATTGTGTATCCAAAGGAAGAGTGATCACATCTTATCTGAAAATGAAACAAATTGGTGAAACGTGCCTGCGACAAGACTGAAAAGGCTGAGGCTGTTTTCCCTGGAACGTCGGAAGCTGAGGGGTGAACTGATAGAGGTTTCTAAGATCACGGGAGGCTTGGATAGGGTAAATAGAAAAGGTCTTTTCCCTGGAGAGGAGGAGTATAGAATTAGAGGGCATAGGTTTAGGGTGAGAAGGGAAAGATATAAAAGGAATATCAGGTGCAACGTATTCAAGCAGAGGGTGGTTTTGTGTACGGAATGAGCTGCCAGAGAAATTGGTGGAGGCTGGTACAATAACAACATTAAAAAGGCACCTGGATGGGTACATGAATAGAAAGGGGGTTAGAGGGATATGGGCCAAGTGCTGACAAATGGGATTAGATTAATTTAGAATATCTGGTCGGCATGGAGAAGTTGGACTGAAGGGTCTGTTTCCTTGCTGCACATCTCTATGACTATGGAACATATTGTATATTATATGTTGCAGCATTATATATCTTGGTTAAAAAGGGCCCACATGTGACAATGTTGAGTGTTCAGGTGACTTGGCATGTTATTTACAGAGGGGAGGCACAAAAGCTGAGATTTGAGGGATGTTGTTAAAAGTTAGAATTTGATGGAACACTCTCGATGATACATTTTCCTTATTCCACTAATCTAAATATATTTCCAATTGGGTCAAACCACATAACTCATTCAATCGGGGGTCCCGAATCAAAATGTTGACTTGCCTGTTCTTCTGATGCTGTCTGACTTACTGTGTCTTTCCAGATCCACATTTTATTGGCTATGACTTCCAGCGTCTATCTTCAAGTCATCCAATCAGGTGTTGGGTGACTGCTTAGTGGCTCTCCAGGGAGACCAATTAAAAACATTTTTTAAAAATTCATTCATGGGACATGGAGATCTCTGGCTGGCCAGCATTTTATGCTCATTCCTAGTTGTCCTGACAAATGTGGTGGTGAGCTGTCTTCTTGAACCATTGCAGTCCATGTGCTATAGGTTGACCCACAATGCCTTACAGAATAAGTGCCAAAATTTTGACCCAGTGACAGTGAAGGAACAGCAATGCATTTCCAAGACAAGATGGTGATGGTTGCTACGTATTTCTCCTGCCCTTCTCCTGCCAGAAGGAAATGGTTGCAGGTTTCAGAGGTGCAACGGTGTGAAAGACTGGGCTTCATGTCAATCAGCTTTAGATTGGCATGTATTGTGCAAAGGGGTTTTACCATAGACAGGAAATCAGTCACATCTATGAGCTTAAAGGTCTCCTCCAATTTCAGAGGGTCTTTCTTTTGATTAAAATTAAGTCTCAAGAAAGTTTAAAAAGCAGTTTGAAAAGAAAATAGGATTGTTGCCAGTTCCACCAGTGGGATTCTCTTCAGCCATGGTTGCAACGCCCAAGCCTTTCCTTCTGCTCTTTGTGTCACATAGCTGTCATTCAAAGACTCCCAAACATTTTCACATTTTCATGTCAAAGAATGCAGCGAGTTACAAAAAGGTTTCAGATGACTGGGTCATTAATGAGTAATTTCAAAACAGGCTGACAATGGCCATGCTTGTTCCCAATTGCCAGCTCCAGAAATTAGCACACCCTAATTTATGTTCACATGTGAGGATGGTGATCCACACAATTTGTGGACTAAAGCCCCAAGCCCAGTGTCACCCTTCAAGTGAAGCAAGTGCATGGTTTTGCACAGCAGCTGGGAGATAGTGGGGATGTTCTGGTCCATGATTAAGTACATCACCTCTGTGGACGCTTGAAGCAAGTTATAGTTACTATGCATTGAGAAATCTGGTTGTGTACCACAACAGACACTTAATGGGAACATTGTTTGCGACTTCAGATGAAGACTGAGTGGGCTTGAGTGCTGTATTCCCCACAGTCAGCTTGCCTGTAGGCACTCATTATTCTGCTCACACATGAAGAATATCAACTTTCGCACAGCACCGAAACAGAGAGCTGATAACGCTGCAGGACCATGTCCTAGCATGAAACAGAGGGAGGGTGGTAGAGGGAACAACATTGAAGAAAGGAAAGTAGTTCATAACATTTAACAATATTGTGTTAAAATTGATGGCACAACTGCAGTTACATCTGATTGAGCTCTTTCCCTGACTCTCACGTATACACAGAATCACCGATCCATTGAAGTATAGAAGGAGGCCATTCAGCTATCATGTCTGAAGATGTGCCCATGGTGGGTTGGCCATGCTAAATTGCCCATAATGTCCAAGGTTGTGTTGGCTAGTGGGTTAGTGATGGGAAATGCAGGGTTATAGGAATAGGGTGGGGGAGGGGGGATATGGATGAGATGCTCATCAGGGGGTCAGTGTGGACTCAATGGGCAAAATGGCCTACTTCCACACTGTTGGGATTCTATAATTCTATGACTCTCTAAACAAGCATTTCACTTATTTAAATAAGTAAAGCACACAAATACAACATGTGTATGGATCTCTTTCTTTGTGCCTTGGGATCTCTGGTGAGTTCCCTGTTCACCTTTTGAGAACCAAATGCTGACTGCAGCTTTCAATTTCAATCTTTGCCTTTGAGTTCATATTTACCTTCTCACCATTTGCCAGAAAAATCCCCTCCGGATTTCTGAGAGTCGGTGGAAATTTCCGTTAATCAGCCCCTGATGTCTCCTTTTTTTTTCACTCGGATACCTGTGGGAACACAGTTGAATTTGATAAATGACAGGATGCCAGAAGTGAGGGGCTTTGAGCTCCATTGTTAATGTTCGTTGGAGCTTCTCCTCTTTCATGTGGACGCTCATTCTTTCAGGTACCTGTGGGGAAATTGATTCCAAGCTTTACCCATGTAATTCTGCACATTGCCAATAATAAAAAGGGGAAAAACTGAATTGGTAGATCTCAATGAAAGACCCTCTCAGCTGTCTATTCAGGGAATGATTTCCCCAATGACTAGTTTATTTTTTTGCTAATGTTCAGCACAGGCACAGCAGGATGGAAAGCCTCCATTCCCTGGGACTGGATACGGTCCATCGGAGAGAGTTTAATAACCCAGATCACAGTCCATTGTGCACCAATTAAAAGCGAGCTGTTTCATTGGAAGCCTTGTACATTCCTACCAGAGGAAATAATCACAGGTGATGATGGCAACAGGAAACCATATTCTTCCTGCTTCCCCACTGCTAGGTGGCCCTAACAACGTGCTTTCATTCTGCAGCTCCAGCCACAGCTTACAGTGCTGAATGCAAGACTTCACAATTCAAGCAGACAGTATTTCTATTGTAGGGCAGTCAAGGCTACCTTTTAACCCTTTCTGGACTTCATTGGTTTCCTTGTACCAAGGATGAACCCTTACCAAAATAGTTTGTATTTTGTCAGGGCTGTGTTGTGTTGAATAAAAGTGATGAGTTAATTCCATGCCTCCCAGGTCCACCTGTTTTCTGTGTAAAATATGAAGTTTTCCATTCTGAGTTTTCATACTCCAGACCACAAAGACTCCTGAGTCTGTCCCCTCTTACTTCACTCTCTTCAGCTTAACTTTTCTTCCTGGGTGGCAAAGGCCAGCATTTGTTGCTCAAACCTAATTGCCCGTCAACTGAGTGTTGGCTATTTCAGAGTCAATATCTTACAGGTCAGGCTGGATAGGGCAGCAGCTGTCCTTCTCTAAGGACATTAGAAAACCAGATGACTTCTTACAACAGTTGAAGATAGTTGTCATGATCAGCATTGTTGAACTTGTTAATCTAAATTTATTCACTGAATTTAAACCCCACCAGTTGCTGGGGAAGGATTTAAACTCAGATCCCCAGAGTATTAGGCAGAGCCTTTGGATTGCTAGCCTACTGTGAGGCCATCTCCCCTGAATTTTTCGCTCTCAAACTGTTCAGCTCAGCAATCTCTGTCTTGTCTGCCCACTATATCTCACATTTGTCTCCCCTCCACAGCTCAGTTTCCTTTCCCTCCTCTTTAACTCCCTCAATGACTTCTCCCTCCTACTTATTGATCCTTCCGTCACTTTCTCTTTCTATCAGTTACAGCCTTTTAAAATATGGCATTTCTGATTATCCTGTCTTTTCCTAGTGCCACAGGCCATAGCAGAGAAAAAAAAGGCATGACTGACTGACTCTCATTGTTTGGGTTTCAGCCTGGCCTGAAGCTGTCTGCATATTTTGGAAAAAGGCTGGTATATAACTTCCGTCTTCTGCAGACTGACATGGAGGCCAGAACTCTTACAAGCATCTGAGAAATAGACCTGCAGTAGAATTACACAGAACTTTATAGCACAGAAACAGGCCATTCAGTCCAACAGGTCCTTGACTGTTAATCATTTGTAATACTAAAGATGTACTATCTCCAGAAAATAAATTCACAACCCTACAAAGCATATACTAAATTCTCCACAATCTGAACTAGACCACCTGGAGAAGGCATCGAAGAGATATGAGATAATTGCTTTCAAGGAGAAGTACTGATCTCTTATCATCTTCCTTCTAATAGCCTACTACGGTCTAACACATAGTTACCAGTTACAAAACATAATTAGCAGAGATTCCCTCTCTGTATGCTTGTCCTGGTTGATGCATTGTGAAAAACTGAGAGTTAAAGAAAATAACATTAACTTTGGGTTTATCAGAATGAAGGGTGCTTGGGGAGAGACTTAGAACATCGTTGACCTTTCTCGTATTCAATCTTTACAGGTTTGCTCCAATAACCACACAGTCTTTGGTCAGATACTGCATCGGTTAGATTTACAACTGAACTATCTCACCAATGTAACTCCCAAATAAGCCACAGAGTTTCTATATTTTTTATAAAGAGTTATGCTGAGATAATGGAGCTCTGATCAACTTTTACAAAACTCTAACCTAACTTAGCCACCGCACTTTAAAAGGATATGTAGGCTTTAGAGAGGTTATAGAAAAGGTTTACATGAATAGTTCCAGTGATCGTTCTCACAGACACTCACAACGCCTCCACCACAGACAGACGGACGGACACACACATACACACACACTCATTTGTGGGGTGAATTTGTACTTGCAGAGTTCCAGTGATGAGAGACTGGGGTGAGATGAACAGATTGATGAAGCTGTGTCCTCCTCAGGGAAGAGAAGGTTCAAAGGAGACTTGATAGAAACATAGATTTGAATAGGCTATTCATAGAACCCCTACAGTGTGGGAGCAGGCTATTCAGCCCATCATGTCCATGCCACCCTTCCAAAAGGCATCCCACTCAGACCCAACCCCCTACCCTATCTCTGCATTTCCCATGGCTAATCCACACAGCCAGCACATCCCTGGACACTATGAGGCAACTTAGCATGACTAATCCACACAAACTGTACATCTTTGGATTGTGGGAAGAAACTGGAGTACCTGGAGGAAACCCACGCAGATGTAGCGAGAATGTGCAAACTCCACACAGGCAGTCGCCTGAGGTTAAAATTGAACCTGAGTCCCTGGGCAGTGAGGCAGCAGTACTAACCACTGAGCCACCGTGCTGCCCCAATTCAACATGAATATCGGCTGATCATTTAACTCATTACCCTTTTCCTGACCTGCCCTTTGATCCATTTCGCCTGAAGATGATGTCTAATTCCTTCTGGAAAACATTCTTGACAGAGGTTTTCAAAACGATAAGTTGACTGTCCTGGATAGATTGAGGGAAAATGTTCCAACTAGCGAAACTGTGAGGAATGAGAGAGTATTGATTTATAGTGACTGGCAAAAGAACCAAAGGCTACATTTTTAAGTGGTGGGTGGGAAGGATTAGAAACGTGTGATGCAAACAGACTCACTCAGAGCTTTCAAGAGAGCATTGGCAAGCACCTAAACAGAAGAGGTTTGCAGGCCACGGGAATGGGGCAGGGGAATGGCTTTTTGCTCTTGTGGAGAGCTGTCACAGCCATGATGGGTTGAATGGCCTGTGCTGGAACTAGTCCAAGACTCAATCAATTCTTTGGAAATGGGGTCCACTCTGCTCATTTTTTTTGGATAAAAACACAACCTGTGTTTTTGGCTGTTTCTCTTTTATAACTTTCAGAATTTAATTTTGCCCTTTTTCTACTCCTCAACTTTTTCCAGTTACAAGTCTTGGCTTGTTACCAGTGCTAAATCTGCAACTTTCCAAGCCAAGACCAATGTAACTTAACACAATGAGGCATGTGGTCAGTAACGGAGCCCTCTTTTGGGGTTTCAAAGATGTGTTGCTGTTGTTCAAATTTCACAAGGGGTTAGCGCACAGTCTTAAGAAGATCTTCCAATCTCTTGCAGCATGCTGGGCCTTTCACAAGCAGCTTGGGAGCTTCACAGATTATTTTGAGCAAAACACTCACAGAAATTGGATCACAGTAAAGGCAAAACAACAGCAAAACAGTTCCTGCCCTCATTTTGAGTCATCTCATTCGAAGGGGTGGGTGGCATATCCAAAGTGGCATGTTTGCCACACATATTTGAGAGATGGACCTTGGCAAGCATACATTTATTGAGATTTATTTATTTGATCCAGTTGAGAAAAATCCCCCCTCCTTGCTGTCTGAAACCCATCAATATATTTCTTTCCTGCCTGTAGTCTGGGAAAGGGAGCCAGCTAGATTTCTTCAGGGATAGTTCATTTTTGCAAATTTTATGGTGTGCGCGCACTTTCTTGGCTCCGGCTGATATTTATCTCCAGAATGACTTTGTTTTATAGGGATAGAAGATCACTAAGAGACAAACTCCGGTTTCACAGAACGCCTGCCAGGTAGCAAGGCAGGAGATCAGAATTTTTAAAAAAAGCAAAGCCCCTTTTCTGGGGTCCTTGTTAACAAGCCCAGAGACAACAAACAAAGCCACCCACGATTAGCAACAGTGGCATTCAATCCTTTCCGCTTTGGAACTTTTCCA
Organism: Hemiscyllium ocellatum; assembly: GCF_020745735.1. Taxonomy (NCBI): domain Eukaryota; kingdom Metazoa; phylum Chordata; class Chondrichthyes; order Orectolobiformes; family Hemiscylliidae; genus Hemiscyllium; species Hemiscyllium ocellatum. The sequence goes on along the minus strand of NC_083432.1, from coordinate 19,736,736 downwards.
ACTGTTGAATTTTGAATCAAAATGGAGCCTTTTGATTGTGTAAATTATTACAAATGCTGTGATCCTGACCAGTCCAATTCTACCTGTGCTCTTTTTTCTACCATAGTATCTAGAGTGGCACAGTGGTCAGCATTGCCAGGGAGTGCCAGGGAGCTGGGTTCAATTCCAGCCTCAGGCAACTGCTCTGAGTGGAGTTTGTATGTTCTCTCTGTGTGGGTGCTCTGGTTTTCTCCCACTGTCCAAAGATGTGCAAGTTAGGTGGTTTGGCCGTGCTAAATGTAACGTGCATGCTGGGCGGATTAACCATAGGAAATAGAGGGATAGTGTAAGGGGGTGGGATGCTTTTCCGAGGGGTGGTGTGGATTTGATGGGCTGAATGGCCTGCTTCCACACTTCTATGATTCCAACAGCAATAACAAGAGAAAACATATTTATAAGCAAGTGGAAATAAATTAAGGATCCTTTTTCACATGTGCAGGAACAGAAATGAAATAAATTGGCAAGGTAAGAGCAGTGTGTTTTTAATATTATTGGGTTTATTTATTTTCCTGCCATAAAATTTGAAAGGGAAGACCTATTGAGGCAAAAGTGAATTGCACAATATAGCATTATGGGGGGAGACTGTGACATAGTGGCAATGTCACTGGACTAGTAATCCAGAGAGAAAAACAGAAATTGGTGGAGAAACTCAGCAGGGCTGGCAGAGCTATTGTTTTGTGATCCAATGACCCTTCTTTAGAACTGATAGTAGCCTGGTTAAAAAGAGATATATATGCTGAGAACAGGGGGATTGGTGGGGAAGAGTGAAGGAGTGCGTGGATAGCTGGAACCAAAGAGCGAATGGCAAATAGGCAGACAAATGAATTGATGATGGTAAGACAGGGAAGGAAACAATCTGATAGCGGTGTCTATAAGTAAATGAGTTGGCTGGGCTGAATCATGTCATGATTGGGCCTGGTGTGAGGAGTCGGGTAAAGGACATCCGAAGGTGTTCGGATTTTAAAATTATTGAACTCAATATCGGGTCCTGAGAGCTGCAGGGTCCCCGAACGGAAAGTGAGGTGCTTGCGCTAAGCTTCACTGGAGCACTGAAGTAGGCCCCAAGACCGAAACGATGGCCAGAAAACACGGTGATGCGTTGACGTGGCAGGCATCTGAAAGCTCGGGATTATTTTTATCGACAGAACATAAAGGTTTCTGCAAAGCAGTCACCCGGTCTGGGCTTCATCTCCCCAATGTAGCTGAGTGTGAACATTGCCAGCAGCGAATAGAGTGGCTTAGATTGAGTGAAGTGCAGATAAGTCGCTGCTTCACCCGGAAAATGGGTCTGGAGCTCCAGATAGTGAGGAGGAAGCAAGTAAACAGGCAGGTGTTATAACTGTAGGAGAAGGAGCCATGGGGATATGTTGTCATTTTCTACCTCACCAGCATCTGCACTCAAAGAAGCAGAAGAGGCTCCTTCCACCATGTCCAGCCAGATGCCACCACCCCAGACACATATTCCCCTCCCTACCCTGGTCAGCTTTTCTCAGGGACACTCTGGTCCACTCCTCCTCCTTTCCTGACACCACCTCCTCACACTCCTTGAAATGCCTTTTTTCAATTACAGCCGTTGGAGATGCAAATTCTCACTTCGTGAGAGGCACCACAAGCGTTCTAGGAAGTCACTTGGCTCCGAGTTGTCATTAATGTGAAGTTATGGGTCCACAGGAGGTCAATATGAAATCCAATTCCATTGGTATTCTGGCAAAATTGGGTACAATGGAAACACATGTTTTGAACACAAATTTATACGAACTGGCAGCAAAATTTTAAACTATTTCCCCTTTAGTTTCTTTTCAAAATGGAGCACTTTTACTGAAACACAGATTGAAGCCATACTAAAGTAATGTTGCCAACTTTGGTTGGACATTTTCCTGGAGATTTTATCGCATGGTCTCCTGTCTCCAACAGTCCAGTCTCATTAAGCTGCTTCTTCTCCTCATGTCAAGTAGTTTTCAGACTAATAAACAAAACCGTTCAAAGAAAATGAAAACATTTTTCTTTTAATGCCCCAACGTTTTGTTTTACTGCAGGGTTGCTTGCAGCAGTTTCTCGGAGATTGCTCTACAATTCCTGGAGATTCCAGAACAATCCTGGAAGTTTGGCAAAAGGTAAAGCTGCCTCACTAATTTTGTGCAGTAGTTCATGAAGAATCAGCGTGGATGCATCAGGGTAAAATTTCAACCCTTTTCTAGGGTTTTCTGATGAACTGTCTGTGTTGCATTTAAAAGGCGGACTCCCAAGTCCGCTGAAAACTTGGTCAAAATCAGCTGACCAAGACAGCAAAAGAATTGTACACAAGTAATGAGGTGAGAGGACGTCAAAAGCAAAAATGAGCTGAGGCAGTCTCAAACATCAATGCCAAATGGCATGAATGAATGGATGTGGTCTATCTGTCAGTGTTAGGAAGAAAAAATTATGACCCAAGTCTGAAGGGAAGACCCAAAGCAATTGCCGGTCGACATAAAAACTACAAGCAGTAATAGTGCACTCAGTCTACTCCACCACTCCATATGATCATGGCTGGTCCTCTATCTAAATGCATTATTGACACTTCTTCTGCATACGCCTTGAGGACTTTAAGATCTAAAGTATTATGAATCTGTTTTATTGAATATATGCAGTGACTGAGGCTGCATAGCTTTCTGTGCAAGTGAATTCCACAGCTTGACATCCTCTGAGTAAAGAAATGCTTCCTTACCTCAGTCCAAAATGGCCAGCTCCATATCCTGAGACTGTGTCCCCTGGCTCTAGCCTCCCCAACCAGGAGAAACATCCTCTCTGTATCCACTCTCTTTTGGCACATTAGAAGTTTTTATGTTTCAATCAGATCCCTTCTCATAGAGTCATACAGTCAGAAAGATGTGCAGCGTGGAAACAATCCTTTGGTCCAACTCATCCATGCTGACCTAAATTAATCTAGTCCCATTTGCCAGCATCTGGCTCTTATCCCTCTAAATCCTTCCTATTCATGTACCAATCCAGATGCCTTTTAAATGTTCTAATTGTACCAGCCTCCACCATTTTCTCTGGCAGCTCATTCCAAGCACACACCACCCTCTGCATGAAAACGTTAGCCCTTTTGAATCTTTCCCCTTCACCTTAAACCAATGCGCTCTTGATCTGTCTCCCCCATCCCAGAGAAAATACTTTGTCTATTTATCCTATCCTCACCTTTCTAAGCTCTAGTGAATACAGGCCCAGTTGACCCAATCTCTCCTCATATGACAATCCTGCCCTCTCTGGTATCAGTGAACCTCCACTGAACTTGCTTAATGACAAACACCAGTTAAAAAAAAGGCATTTACATTTTACTACAGGTTCGAAACTATGTCCAGTGCTGTTCTTGTGTAAACACCTACTGCTCTGAAGCCAAATCACTCTCCTGGCTGTTTTTCCTCTGGGAGGAGTGGGAGGAGATCGTAGACCCCTTCAGGATATTTAGCCATTCAAGTACATCATTAATCTGTACCTCATCTCCTTCCATCCCCCTTGCTTCCATCTCAGTTAATACTCTTATCACCTAATTTTTGCCTTTCGAATGAAATGCAATACAACAGCTTCTTTGGGAGTACAGTTCTAGATTTCAACCCATTTGTGCTCATTACTTCCTTGTTACTTGTTCTTGTACACACTATCATTTGTGTTCTCACACACTCACAAAGACATACTGATGAAAGGACATATCCCCTTACACACATACTACCATTCCATCTCTCTTTCTCACACACTCTCTCACACACACACACACACACAATCACGCACCTTCTCATAAACACCTTCACAAACTAATACACACCCTCTCACATAAGCAAAAATAAAGGGATCTCTGAGAGGCCAGATCTGAAGATTAGCATTCTCTAGGAATTTGTACTGGACCTCAGATTTTTACCACACTACAATCAATGAACTGGATGAAGGAATGGAGAATTGTATGAGAATATGTTAAGAGGGACTGTGAGTTGGGTAGACAGGACCAGAAAATGACACAGATAAATTATTTGAGTGAACAATACAGAGATAAAGGAGTTTAATGTAAGGAAGCGTGAGGTAATTTGTTCTGGATCCAAGGCAAAGTGGATTCTTTTTCTATGGTGAGAAACCAGGAACGGTGGAGGTGTAATGAGTTATTGGTCACCATGTACATAAATCACTAAATACTAGTGTACAGGTGGGAAAGTAATCATGAAGGCTAATAGAGTGGTGCTAGGGGCCACTTCATGTTAAAAAGGCAGGAATACAAGCAGGTGATACCGAACTAAGGGTCATAAATATAAGATCATCACTAATCAATCCAATAGGGAATTCCCTTTATCCAAGTAGTACTTACAAAATGGAATGAGCCAGCACGAGTAATGGAGATGAGTAAAAAGGTCAAAACAAAATTGAAAAGTTAAGATCCACTTAAAAGGAAACTGCATCAGCTGATAAGGGAAATGAACACTTCCCCTGAAGAAGGGGCAGTGCTCCCAAAGCTTGTGATTTCAAATAAATCTGTTCGACCGTAACCTGGTGACGTGTGACTTCTGACCTTGTGAGGAGCAGAAATCCATTAGATGTACCAGCCAGGCTCAATAGTCTGTTTCTGAGTTGCCAATACTGTGTAGTTGTGGGACGTCTGTTCAAACAGTTCAAATGGAATGTGGGATATGAGTGTCACAAGTGTTTGTACAAGAGGCTGATACAACTGAACTCATCAGACTGGATTGTCCGAGCAGTGATTAAATGGATTGCCAGGTCTGCAGCAGTTTGCCTAAACCAGCACCAGTGTGTATGTCTTCTGGGATCATCGAACACTGACCGTCAAAGGCATGAGGTGGTCCCTGGGGAACTCTGTCAGGGTGGAACAATATTCAGAAAAGACAGGACACACCTTTTTTTTTTAACTGCCACCAGCTGCATTGGGTTTAAAGATGATCCAGGGCAGAATCTTTGAGAGGTCTGAATGATGAGGGTTACAGTGAGATTTGTGGCAGAATGGGATGAGGTGGCCAATGAAGTCTATCACAAAGTTGGGAGCAACCCATTTTGCTGCCTCACAGCGCCAGAGACCCGGGTTCAATTCCCGACTCAGGTGACTGACTGTGGGGAGTTTGCATGTTCTCCCCGTGTCTGCATGGGTTTCCTCCGGGTGCTCCTGTTTCCTCCCACAGTCCAAAGATGTGCGGGTCAGGTGAATTGGCCATGCTAAATTGCCTGTAGTGTTAGGTAAGGGGTAAATGTAAGGGTATGGGTGGGTTGCGCTTCGGCGGGTCGGTGTGGACTTGTTGGGCCGAAGGGCCTGTTTCCACACTGCAAGTAATCTAATCTAATCTTTCTTATTTGTGCCAAGCGGTGAGTTGCCAATTCAGGGGGATTGTAGATTGTTCACCACCTTATTAACTCAGCTCATTAATATTCAGCTTCTGATCCAGTGTAGGAAGCTAGACATCGAGAATTCTCGATGTGAAAGTCAGAGTAGGGACCTGGTGACTTCAGCTTTGCCACTGGCCGCTATCAGCTTCCATGTTGGTCAGCACCAAACACAATCTCAGGGGCACGATTCCTGGGCATTAAGCACACGTGGCCCTCATCCACAGACGTTGGCATTTGCCAACCCCTGGTGATCATCATGGCACCTCTCTGATCTACTTGCAGATGCTCAGGAAGCACAGACTTGCATCATAGAGGGAAACTATTATCGAAAGGCCACCTCCCATACAGGAACAGGCAAAGGAATTGGACCAGGCTGTATCTCAACACTGCTGGAGAAACTCAGGAGATCTGGCAGCATCTCTGGACAGAGAAAGCAGAGTTAATGTTTCAAGTCCAGTGACCTTCCTGCAGAACTAAGACAAGGTGGTACAAATGCTAATGGTGAGAAGTGGGATTGGGAGGAAGGGGGGCTGGAGGAGGGGGGAAGGAATGAGTGAATAGGTGGAGACAGAGCCTGGATAAGGAGAAAAGAAGTTAAGCAAACAAAGGGGTGGATGATGGTGGGCCAGAGAATGAGAAAAGCGGAAAATGGGGACAATGAATATGTAAAGAATCGGTTGGCTGTGCTGAAAGCAACCCATGTCATGACATGGTGTGTAAAGGATACGGAAGGGGGTGTTCAGGTTCTAAAATTATTAAAAACTTATGGCTGCATGGTTTCCACGTGAAAAATGAGATGCTGTTCTTCCAGCTTATGCTGGGCCTTGGTGGTGCACTACAGTAGGCCTGAGACAGTAATGTTGGCCAGGGAACATGGCAGTGTGTTGAAGTGGCAGGCAACTGGAAACTTGGGGTCAATTTCACAGACAGTCCTTGGTCTGCCTAACTTCCTTCCTCTCCCTCTGCACTCTATCTTGACCCATTCACTAACCACCCACCCCCAACCTCAGCACCAATACCACCTTTTCCTAGATGCTAGTGTCACTGGACTTGAAATGTTAAGATTGTTTCTCACCCCACAGATATTACCAGAATCTGTAGTTTCTCCAGTTCTTTCTGGTTTTTTTTAACAGATCTTCAGCTTTCTCTGTTTATCTCAGGGCTTTATGTTTGCTCTCTTAGTGATCACTCACTTCGCATTTTCCTGTACGTTCACAGCTTCCATGTTTTGTCTTGTTTGCATTCCTTGCCGTGCCTGTTAGTGTGCTGGTACCTCAGCCAGAGCTGAGCTTTCTCAGTGCTATCATGCAAAGGTGCACATTAATGCAAACACATAAATCCCACTGGTCATATTTGTCATTAGGGCTCTAGGATGAGGAGTTGACAGCTTGCTTTACGATAGACTGAGATATCAATGTAACTGATGCAGCATATCCATACACCTGAATGATCAAGCAAACAGCAATGTCAGAGATTGGCTGGGGAGTAGGGACATTGATTGGGGGAAATTCAATGCGTATGGGAGCATGCAGAGCTGCACTGGAGAGACAGGAACAAATTACTGCAGATGCTGGAATCTGTACTGAAAACACCAAATGCTGGAGATCACAGTGGGTCAGACAGCATCCATGGAGACAGAGCAAGTTAATGTTTCGAGTCACGATGACTCTTCATCAGAGCTGAAGTGAAGTGGCAAGATGGTGGGCTTACAGTAGAGGTTTGGTAATGACTATCACTGTGTCTCCAGTGGTGAGGGTAGAGGAGCAGGGTGAGCACTGTTAAGATGTATTGTCAGGATTCAGGTTGCACGGAGGATGTTTGAGAATAAGTTCATTATGGTGGGTCTTCAATTCAGGGTGAAGAATGAGTAGAAATGAGCTCTCAGTGTGGTGCAAGGTAAAAAGAAACTTGGAGGTTCTGGGAGATGGGAGAGAGTTATCTTGTGACCAAGGAGCAGCGCTTTGAAAAATAAACCTATTGGACTATAATCTGGTGTTGTGTGATTTTCAACTTTAAAAAAAGTGGGCGGCACGGTGGCACAGTGGTTAGCACTGCTGCCTCACAGCACTTGCAGACCCGGGTTCAATTCCCGCCTCAGGCGATTGACTGTGTGGAGTTTGCACGTTCTCCCCGTGTCTGCGTGGGTTTCCTCCGGGTGCTCCGGGTTCCTCCCACAATCCAAAGATGTGCGGGTCAGGTGAATTGGCCATGCTAAATTGCCTGTAGTGTTAGGTAAGGGGTAAATGTAGGGGTATGGATGGGTTGCACTTCGACGGGTCGGTGTGGACTTGTTGGGCCGAAGGGCCTGTTTCCACACTGTAAGTAATCTAATCTTAAAAAACTAAAACCCCTGAGCTGGACATGTACACTACCCCTATCACCAATATATATACGCACACACACAATTAAATTCTGCCCATTAACTCCCTTCCTCTCTTCCCAGTTGCTGTCTGACTTGGTGAGACTCCCGACATTTTCTGTTTAGTTTCCAGTAACATTACAGGTTTTACACAAGATGAGGAACAGTTTTAGCTTTATTCCAATACATGATAACATGTGGCATGACACTGGAATGTGACTTTACCAATCGTATGTGATTGACATTTTAACAAGGTGCGTGAGAAGCAACTTTAATAGTCCCAATTGAACATAGTGTAGGCATTATTAATCTGAATTGCCCAGCTCCTAACTGTGTAACATGATATGTACTAACTGGTCAGACTTCCCGAGAAAAAGATGGATGATGTGAAAGATTGGAATGTGAAATGCTTTTTCTTTTCCTCTAATTGCATCTCACAAAGCAATTTTCAATCCTTTTTGTTTCCCATTTGTATCATCTACAGAGAATTGTCAGCTGTCCACCAATGTTATTCTAACATTCATGGCCAGGATTCCTCTTTCTCTAATGAGAGAGCAAGTGCCAACAGCTTCAATGCAACAAAAACAGAAATTGCTGGGAAAACTCAGCAGGTCTGGCAGCATCTGTGAAGAGAAATCAGAGTTAATGCTTCAGGTCCAGTGCCCCTTGAAGGGTCTTGAACTCTGATTTCTCTTCACAGATGCTGCCAGACCTGCTGAGCTGTTCCAACAATTTCTGTTTTTGTTTCTGCTTTACAGCATCTGCAGTTCTTCCAGTTTTTATTTAGCTTGAATGCAACATTGGCTTCAACTCCTTATGAAATTACAGCTGTTTGAGACTGTACCCAGTATTTTTAAGGAAATGCTACAGTTTTCAGGTGTAGTATCAGAATATTGGTGAGTTTGATATATTTTGTCTCAAGTTACAAAACTGTAGGATTTGCATTTACACACCACCTTTCACAACCTCAGAACCCCCAAAGCCCACCATAGCCAAGTTGACATTTAGGAAACACAACAACCATTTTGCACACAGCAAGATTCCAGTAACTTTGTAATGACCAATTATTAGTGAGATCTTGTTGAGAGATAACTATTGGTCAAGACACCAGAAACAACTTTTGAAAAATAAGCCTTAATATTTTTTACATCCACCAGCAGGTCAGATGGGCTTTGGTTTCCCATTGAAGCCAAAGGATGCCATTTTGGACCGTGTAACTCATCCTCAACATCTCACTGAAGCATCATATTAATGTACTCAAATCTCGCGAGTGGGCAGATTCTGTAAGCTTATATCTCAAAGACAAAGGTGTTAGTTTCAGTCACAGTTGAGATTCACATTGAACACAAAAATAATGCAACTCAAGAGTTGAACCTGCCAGTTTACACTTGATGGTTACTTTTGTGAGTATTTACTAAAAGACACCTGTATCCCTGAACAGCTTCACATTACCTCTCAGTCTAAATATAACAGTGATGAAACCTTGGCTCATCATGTTTCACGCAGGAGGCTGGAAGGGCACAGCAAGCGAAGCAACATCAGGAGGTGGAAAAGTCAACGTTTCGAATGTAACCCTTCTTCAGGACTGAAGAAGACTTGAAGAAACATTGACTTCTCCACCTCCTGATGCTGCCTGGCCTACTGTGTTCTTCCAACCTCCTGCCCGTCTACTTTGGATTCCAGCATCTGACGTTTTTTTTTATCTCTCAGTATATTTCAGGGCACAACCACTCACAATATCAGAGTGATGGGGAGGATTGCAATGACAGGCTGTCAATGGGGCAAACATCAGCAGCATTGAACTTGGCTACACATAACTATCAAAGCTAATGGAGGGGTCCTGATGCCAGCTCCAAATTCAGCCACATTTTATATCAGCAGATAATTTTATTTTAGTAGTTTCTTTATATTGAGCTTTTACAGTGAAGGTAATTTGTGTTCCCACCTCTAGACTTAAGACAAACACAGGAGAGTTACAGGCAGAAGCAGAGTAGATATTCTATCAAGCTTTGTATTATGTGGGGATGGCACAGTGGCTCAGTGGTTAGCACTGCTGCCTCACAGCGCCAGGGACTTGGGTTCAATTCTCGCCTCGGGTGACAAGCTGCGTGGAGCTTGCACATTCTCCCTGTAAGTGTGTGGGTTTCCTTCGGGTGCTCTGATTTCCTCCCACAATCCAACAATTTGCAGGCTTGGTGGAATGCTCAGAGGGGGCAGTGTGGACTTGATGGGCTGAATGGTCTGCTTCCACATCGTGGGATTCTGTATTCCTGGTGCAAGGAACAGACACTTCCTACAATGTCTCTTGCCCCTTCACTTCACAATTCCAGTAGTACTTGTAACCATGTCATATCCTGTAATCATGTCACATCCTGTTAGAATCAGAGAGAAAAAAATCAAGAAGGGAAACCAGACAAGTGAGGGAAAGACATAAAAAAAAGTTCACAGGGAATGCTGGAGGACCTCAACAGGTTTGGCAGCATCTGTGGAGCAATAAAAACAGAGGTAAAGTTTCAAGTCTTACTTGGCTCTTCATTAGAACTGAACATAGATTAGATTACTTACAGGCCCTTTGGCCCAACAAGTCCACACCGACCTGCCGAAGCGCAACCCACCCACACCCCTACATTTACCCCTTACCTAACACTTAGCATGGCCAATTCACCTGACCCGCACATCTTTGGACTGTGGGAGGAAACCGGAGCAAACCCACGCAGACACGGGGAGAACGTGCAAACTCCACACAGTCAGTCGCCTGAGTCGGGAATTGAACCCGGGTCTCAGGCGCTGTGAGGCAGCAGTGCTAACCACTGGGCCACCGTGCCACCCACAAATACTTTGACATGAAGTGTTAACTCTATTTCACCCTCCACAGATGCCACTAAACCCATTGAGCTTCTCCAGAATTTTCAGATTTCCGGTGTCTGCTGTATTTCATTTTCACTTTAAAGAAAATAGAAAATTCCTCTCTGAACTACTCATGTGATCGTACAGTGAATCATATTGATCAAAGTGTATTAAAACCTTCTACAAGTATTATTTTAGTGACACCAAACAATAGGCATTGATATTGAAATCAATTAGATAATTTTGACCAAATTAACATCATGCTGGGTAGTAAAGTATGATAAACGTTCCCAAAGTGTCAAGACCATTTCAACAAAATAATCAAGCTTTATAACAGAACTGAACCAAACATTTCCACCCCAACCAGACAGGGGACCACCCCTGCAATACTGTGTATTCTGACATGTCAGTTGCATATTTCCATCATGTTTTGTTTTTATTCCATATTCCCAGAAATAATTAATTTTCTTCTCACAATCTTAGGGTCAGCAATGTTTAATTCTGAACTTGAAATGTGACAGACAAGGAACAGATGCATCAAATAGCATTGGGTAAATGAAAAGTCTACCTACCAAGAAAAGAAACATTGCTGCTCATATTCTATGGAAACATGTCAATGAAAAGAGTGTTTAGGTGCAGAATTCATGTTCCTTCCATAAATAGTGGAGGATTTGGCCCTAGATCCTGCAGTCCTCATGCAGCTGCTCCATATCAATGAGGATATTACGGCAGATTAGCCTCTCTGGTGCTGAGGAAGCTGGACTTCGGCATGAGGTAACCACCCCATTGGATCACTGAGCTCAAGTGAATCTGGGAAGGGGAGATCATGTTTGTTCACTGGTTGCTCAGCAAGTCTACACAGGAATATTCAACTAATGCCAAATTACTTGTATAGACTGGTATGCCTTGAGAATACAGAGGAAATTAACTGTGGCAGTCTTCACAGGTGGACCAAGGTTGGACTGGCTCCCCATGGGACAGCTCAGGAGAAGACATCAATTGTTAAGAAAAAGTCAAATATTGTGAAATGAGGGGCAGTGATGGGCCGAATGGCCTGCTTCCCACTGCAGGAATTCTGTGAAGAAAATATTCCATCTTGTGAAGTTGATTGTACTCCTTTAACAGACCTTTATTTTAAAAAAAGTATCTCTCCCTCTTGCATACCCGAACAATATTTGACATTAGGAAGGCTTTTCTTGCATCCTGCACTGCTGTATGGTAATGGAATTATGATTAGAGGGCACTTAAAAATGCCAAACCATATCCAGATATAGACAATGGACTCCATCACTTTCGGTGGAAAATTCGAACCCAGTATCCACCAAAATGGTGATGTTATCATTGGACAGGCATCAGGAAGGAAACAATACCTAAATTCTCTCCTCTTGTTGGTCCAGGAGTTCAAGGCCTATTTCATATGATATGTTCAAACACACAGATGCCAATTGACCATGATACAGTTTCTCCTGAATGTTGTACATTAACATCAGTAAATAGAAACAAATTTACCCAATAATGAGTCCGACATAGGTACAGGGAGAACTAGCCATTCGGATACAGAACTGGCTCAATGGCAGAAGACAGAGGGTGATGGTGGAGGGTTCTTTTTCAGACTGGAGGCCTGTGACCAGTGGAGTGCCACAAGGATTGGTGCTGGGTCCTCTACTCTCTGTCATTTACATAAATGATTTGGATACAAGCATAAGAGGTACAGTTACTAAGTTTGCAGATGACACCAAAACTGGAGGTGCAGTGGACAGCGAAGAGGGTTACCTCAGATTACAACAGGATCTGGACCAGATGGGCCAATGGGCTGAGAAGTGGCAGATGGAGTTTAATTCAGATAAATGCGAGGTGCTGCATTTTGGGAAAGCAAATCTTAGCAGAACTTATACACTTAATGGTAACATCCTAGGCAGTGTTGCTGAACAAAGAGACCTTGGAGTGCAGGTTCACAGGTCCTTGCATGTGGAGTCGCAGGTAGGTAGGATAGTGAAGAAGGCATTTGGTATGCTTTCCTTTATTGGTCAGAGTTTTGAGTACAGGAGTTGGGAGGTCATGTTGTGGCTGTACAGGACATTGGTTAGGCCACTGTTGGAATATTGCGTGCAATTCTGGTCTCCTTCCTACCAGAAGGATGTTGTGAAACTTGAAAGGATTCAGAAAAGATTTACAAGGATGTTGCCAGGGTGGAGGATTTGAGCTATAGGGAGTGGCTGAACAGGCTGGGGCTGTTTTCCCTGGAGCGTGGGAGGTTTACAAAATCATGAGGGGCATGGATAAAATAAATAAACAAAGTCTTTTCCCTGGGGTCGGGAAGTCCAGAACTAGAGGGCATAGGTTTAGGGTGAGAGGGGAAAGATATGAAAGAGACTTCAGTGCCAACTTTTTCACGCAGAATTCACTTTTGGAATGAGCTGCCAGAGGATATGGTGGAAGCTGGGACAATTGTAATATTTAAGACGCTTCTGGATGGGTCTATGAATAGGAAGGGTTTGGAGGGATATGGGCCGGGTGCTGGCAGGTGGGACTAGATTGGGTTAGGATATCTGGTCGGCATGGACAGGTTGGACCGAGGGGTCTGTTTCCATGCTGTACATCTCTATGACTCTATGACTCTACGTCCTTTATTTCTTGTGAGTTAAATGTGTCCCTTCCCTGCACATATTGGATTAATCTTTTGTCACATGTACCTAAGTATTGTGAAAACTTTTGTTTTGTGTCCAGTACAGACTGATCATACCAAACAAAATAGAACAGAATGAGGAATACAATATTACTGCAGAGAAGGTGCACAAGGAGTGAGATTAATATTAAATGTAAAATTTGAGAGGTTCATTCAGAACTCTGATAACAGTGGGGAAGGAGCTGTTCTTGAATCAGTTGGAATGCGTATTTAAACTTTTGTATCTTCTGCCTGACTGAAGAGGTTGGAAGAGATTTTTACCACGGTGGGCGGGATCTGTGACACTGATGACTGCCTTCCTGAGGCAGCCAGAAGTGTAGATAGAGTCAGTGGATGGAAAGTTGGCTTGTGTGATGGACTGTGCTGTGTTCACAACCCTCTGTAGTTTCTCTGTAGCCCTGGGCAGAGCAGTTGCCATACCAAGCCATGATACATCAGAATGAGTGTTTCCTATGGTGCATCTGTAAAGTCTCACAAACATGCTGATGCCACCTACCTCTGTAACCACAAGTAAAGAGTTATTATAGTGCTATCAGCTTTCTTAACTGACTTCAATTCACAGATAAGCTGGAATTTACTCCAGTTTAACACACCCAAACCATTTTATCCACCTCCCGTAAAAACCTAGAATATTCCTTCTTTTAATTTCTTTCTCTCCCTTCTCTGTTTGCTCTGGTTGTTTAAAACTGATAAATTCCCAAAATTAACAGCCTGCTTGACCCCAACCTGCATGTCAATGACATATTCTAATGCTCACCAAGGTCACTTCACAATAGTGTCCACCTCTGCAAATATTTCACCTGCCTACTCATATGATTGTTAGATCTACAGCCCTCCATATTCTGACCTGAGATCAGTTTCCAGAAATTCCCATGCCTGCGCAACTCTCTTTGACACAATGTCCCACCACCTCCCTCTGAACCTCCAGCGCTCCTGCTTTTGCTAAAATGTATTCAGTCTCCAGCCTTAGCATTGCAAGTGAAATGAAGTCAAAGGGGAGGAAAAGTGATGATGCCTCTCTCCAGTGAGTTTGATCTTTGGGATTGGGGCATATAAAATCCAGCATAGCCTTCCAGCCATTCATTGGGAAAGCAACAGTAAATTGACAATGGGGGTTGGAAATACGAAGTGTTGACCATCAGGAGAGCATGCCAATGTGCGCACTTGTACTGACACCACCACAGAGGATTCAGCAGTGTTTGCACAGTTGCTTAATTATAGAATCCCTACAGTGCAGAATGAGACAATTTGCCCCATTGTGTCTCCAGCTCTCCAAAGAGCACCTCACCAGCAACCACTCATTTACCATTGCTGACCCACGCACTACAGGATTACTTAACATGATCAATCCACTTAAACTGCACATCTTTGGACTGTGGGAGAAAGCTGGTGAACCCAGAAGAAACCGAAACAGACACAGAGAGAACATACAAATTCCACACAGTCACCCAAGGCTGGACTTGAACCCAGATCTCTGGTGCTGCAGTGCTGACCAATGTGCCACCATCCCACTTCCTGTGGACTGTTAGAGCCAGGTGACATGACTGGTTATGTTTGCACAGATGAGAAAATCCAGATAATGTCTCCATCTCTACCTTCCTGTATTAAATATGCCATAAATAGTAATAAATAGTATGTTATTGTACAGATTGGTTTTGGTCTAGTAAAATGCACAGTTGGTTAATTTCTGAAACACAACAGCATCAAAAAAATGAAGTAAATGTATATCACTTTGAGGCATAAAATTCTTGTTGCACACCCATCTTCTGCAAAGTGTTGTGATGGATTTTTAATGGACAATGGTAAACTTCAAGCAATGTGACCTCTTACAGGAACATCCCTAACCTGAATGCTATTACATGGATTAACAGTTGCAATGCAATGAGTTATGGCCTGTAATACAATCTGTGGTTCATGATTTCATCTGAATCCCTCAGTCACACTACACCCTTTGTAACACACTCCGAACCAGCTGTTATTCTATATGTAATTAAATGCAGCCCAGCAAATTTCCCACAAACACAAATTAAGTTCAGATATTCAAAGCTGAAACATGGATAGAGCAGGTTTAGTGTCCTGTAGCTTGACTATAAAATGATCAACTGGGCTAATGGCAAATTCAATACACTGGGTGACTACTTGAAATGCACACTGCAGAGAGTGATGTGTGTTCCAACACAATATGAATTGGAAAGTGGTTCTCTTCACAAAGTTTAGCAGCTGGTGATAATTTCCAGTACTTTGTCCAAATCACCATTCTTCATGTGTGACTCCAAACTGTTAGCAACAGCTCACCATTTGGTTGTGTGATCACAATCAAAGCCGATCCCGACTTATCTCAATAATATTCAGATTGGCAATCGAATCTGATTGGCGATTAAAGGTGGGGTCCCCAGGTGATTTCCTTGCTCCTTTCTAGCCCAAAGGGCACTGAGGCCAATTGGTGGGCTCTAAATCCTGCCCCAGCAGAAATCCACTAACTCAAACCAGACTAGGGATTGAACCCAAGGCTTTCCTGGACTGTACCACAACAGATGTTACATTAATCCAACACTCCACTGGGGAAAGGCGAAACAGGGCCTTTTTTGTGTAGCACAGTCTGAAACCTATAATCATGTGGAATCTTTTAGAAATGGTGCTGGGCATGCAACTATACACCTCAGAGTATGACAACTATTATAATCAGGTAATGTTTTCACATACAACTCTGACACATACAGCTTGGAAATAAAAGCCTCACACTCTCTAATGGCTACCTCACACCTAATCGACTGCAATTTACAAGGGAAGAAAGTGCCCCATAAGGTGGAAAATATGGGCGAATTCAGCACGCAGGAGAGAGAATAAATCCCATTGTGTCAGAGCAGATATTAGTCTCCACAATGAGCATCAAATAGCCATCCAGTGAATTTGCTATGCGCCTGCTCGATTATTTTACAGTCAAGTGGTAGAGCTGAAACCCAGTCACAGAAATAGTCTGAGCAGATAAGCATCCTGGGATAGACACTGACTCGCGTTCTGTAAGGTTGGCTTGTTCTCGCATTTTGAGTGTCAACTGATCTCTTCAATTACATTCCAGTGTGTAGCACACCTCCAGCCAACTGTTATCCTTTTTGCAAACATTGAGCCTCTTTAATTAGATTAAAGTGTGCAATTCCGTCCTTGATTCCCAGAAATATTCCATTCAAGCTTTGGAGATTCTGAACACTTTTAAACTGTTGATCAGGCCCCAAAAGTTCACCTTTTTTTTAAAAAAGGTAGTGTTTATTTTCCCCAGTGATTGTGGGGCCATCCTACAAATGTTCATCGGCCGACAAGGAAGCTCATGTTACAGTATCCTGATCAACCTTATTGTGTTGCCTGCCTGGCTCTTTCATTATACGACAGGGGGCACAGCTCAGTCCCTGTTTTGTTCAGGAGGTATTGACGTTTACGCAAGTCCTCCACATTACTGAGCAGTTTTGTTTACAACTCCTCCCACCCGTGCACAGGCCCACCGACCCTACAAACCTGCCTCCTCCCAACACTCCCACCAGCTCCCTCACTCGCAGAATCTGGATGATTAGGCTTTGCAGCAGTCATTAACGTATGTTAGACCTCCTTCGATATAAACGAGCTGGTCTAAGCATCCTGGAGTCTGGAGGAGCCAGATGGGGGTGACTGTACATGTTGGAGGATGCTCTGTGGAATAACTTGCAAAACTTCAGTGGTCGCAGTCGAGCGAGAATTCTGAAAGGTTGCACAAGCAGCTCTTTTCTTCCACACGAGGTTCAGACATGTCTTGGGACTGGAAAACAAGTGACTAACCCGGGCTTTTACTGCTCCCCATGCGCTGAACTCTGATATTCACAGCCTCTCATTAATGGTTGCCAGATGATGGCGAACAAAACTTCAGAAGCTGAAATGAGGCCCCGTTCTCCACTGGGCAAAATATATGTATTAAAAAAAAATCCTCCATTACATACAAGTAACAGGATGCTGTATGTATTGCTTTCCAAAAAAACAGTGCTTTGGGTGAAATGTTGTTCAAATATTGGGTGGATCAAACTAATCTTATCTCTTTCAACCGAAAAAATTACTGACAGAGTGCTTCTCTCTGCCTGACAGCGAGCAGAATTTCACTGCAGAAGCAAACAAAACATGGATTGTGGATTTTAACAGTTTGTGAATCAGAACTTCCTTTTCCCCCTCAAGAACAAAGGCAGTCACACTCATGCCTCACAATCTATGCTCATTTCACTAAATTCCCAGCTTCTCAATCTCAATTACTTCCAAACCCCTCTCTGTTCCACCCCATGCCTAACACACAATTTTCAGTGGTTCCAAGGTTACACCAAAGGACAGGACAGAGATAAAGGTGCCTTGCACAAATCTGCTCTCTTTAAATATTCCCAACAGTGGCTGGAGACTATAGTTTGAACTTTAACAAAAAATTGTCAGGTAGCAGTTTTCAGGAGTTTCATGGAGGGTTCCCTCTGTGAGTTTATCTCATGTACGTTTACATTTCTCTCCTCATGAATGTGTGCACTACATCACTGTGACACCATATTTATTGGATCTTGTTCACCAGTAATGTAGGGACTCACTACATCTAGTAGAGTCGCAGAGTCATGGAGCTATGCAGCATGGAAACAGATTGTTCAGTCCAATTCATCCATGCCAGCTAGATATCCTAAATTAATTTCGTCCCATTTGCCAGCATTTGATCCAAATCCCTCTAAACCCTTCCTATTCACATACCCATCCAGCTGCCTCTTAACTGTTGTAATTGTACTAGCTTCCACTACTTCCTTTGGCAGCTCATTCCATACATGCACCAGCCTCTAATGAACAAGTTGCCTCTTAGGTCCCTTCTAAATCTTTCCCTTCCCACATTAAACCTATGCCTTCTAGTTTTGGACTCTCCTGTCCTTGGAAAATGACCTTCTCTATTCATCCTACCCAAGCCCCTCATGATTTTATAAACATGTATCAGGTCACCCCTCAGCCTCTGACGCTCCAAGGAAAACAGCCCCAGCATATTCAGCGTCTCCCTATAGCTCAAAGCCTCCAAGCCTGGCAACAGCTTTGTAAATCCTTTTTGCACTCTTTCAAAATTAAATAACACCTTTCCTATACCAGGGAGACTCGAATTGAACACAGTATTCCAAAAGTGGCCCAATCATAGTTATTTACAGCAGCAGCATGATCTCCCAACCCCTGTACTCAATACACTGACCAATAAAGACAAGCGTACTAACTTCACTAACCTGTCTACATGTACTTTGTAGGACTTTCAGAGCTGGTGCCATACTTAAATGCCAGCCATGCTTCATATGAACCACGGCCTCACAAGACAAGCGGTTGTTGGGAACAGCTTCTGAGGTTGGCACGGTGAAACGTGGTTGCAAATACCAGCTCACATGTGTAAATGTATTGCCATCTAACATCATCACCTGCCTGATTGACACTTTATTATAACTTCTGCTAAAAGAATCAAACTACCCATCCTGAGTTCTGACCCATGTTAGAACGGTTTCTAAGGGAATGCTACTCACCCAGCCTAACATAACATCTTCGCATTGTTGAATAAGGGAGCTTCGCCTCCTGGAAAGCCTTCAAATCATTGAAAATTTTAACATCTGTTAAACAACAACAAAAACGAAGAAAAACAAACAAAAAGAGAAAAACAGCATTCGTTTCTGTGTGCAAACGGGGTCTGCTTGCCTTTTGAGTAACAAAAACAAAACAAAATCTGGAAATAAGAATCTAATGACGATAAATTCATTGTCGATGGTCTGAAAAACCCATCAGGTTCACTAACGTCCTTCAAGAAAGAAACTGCCATCCTTACCTGGGCTGGACAACATGTGACTCCAGACCCAAGGCAATACTGTTGACTCTGATCTGTATCCCCTCTGTGAAGGGTAATAAATGCTGGCCTAGCCAGTGACATCCTCATCCCTTGAATGAATAAAATTACAGTCAATGAATGATCACGGTGCCACACTCTATCCTGTTGCATTGTAGAATCTTACAGTGTGGGAGCAGACCATTCAGCGCACTGAATCTGCACAAACCCTCTGAAGAGCATCACATCCAGAAGGATCCCCATCCTATCGCTTTAACCCTGCATTTCCCATGACTAAGCTAACTATTCTGCATATCCCTGGACACTATGGGCAATTTAACATGGGCCAATCCACCTAACTTGTACATCTTTGGACTGTGGGAGGAAAGCAGATCACACATAGGAGACCCACACAGACACAGGGAGAATGTGCAAACTCCACACAGTCGCCCGAGGTTGGAATCAAACCCGGGTCCTTGGTGCTGTGAGGCAGCACTGCTAACCACCGAGACACCATGCTGACAAGATGTTTCTCCTTCTACCTGATGTCCTTAACCTCCTCCTCGGAAAACTGCCACCACTCTTGCAGTTCAACACATCTCCTCTCTGCCACCTCCAGTTGTACAGAGCACAAATGTGAGGATGATACAACACACTCAGTCTGGAGTGTCTGGCCTGATCAAAGAATCAGAAACATGTCTTTGGCTGGTATGTCATCTGCTGCAGCATGGCCGTAGTGGAAGAATGGGCTGCATTGTATTGACAGTCAGGAGTTGTATAATGAACTCATCAGCCATGATTACTGAGGAATAGCCCTCTTTCTCTCTGTGTCCATCCTTGTAAGGCATCTAGCCCTTGAAATAAAGCAGGAACATAAGAGTTCTCAGCACATAATTGGCATCACGGCAGCTGTGCCCAGTCCTCTAAAATGTGGTATTGATCAACATGGATGATTTGTACCTTGATAGAATGGAACCCTTTTCTGTTGATGAAGTCAATTGGCGATGATATGATGCTCTCAACATGATGCATCTGTAGCAACCTGCACTTGTTGGCAAAACTAACTGCCCAGTCTACAGCTCTGACCTTGTTACAGGACAATGAGGTGAAGTGTGTGTTCTGGCACAGATTAAATTGGGGATATACTTTTGTAGGTTGAGGATTGAGAGATCCCACATAGGTTCTCAGTAGATCCTTGGAAGCAGCCTAAAACATTAACACAGCTGTCACCTAGACAACTGTGAGGATAGGATGGTCACCCATCCCTTCAGATCACAAGACCCCTCCAGTAGTTGGCCTGATACTGTGTCAATGTCCCATGTCATCCTCAGTCCGTGGCAGCATCACGTCTCGCTCATCTGGAGTAAATGAAGTGAAAGACAACAGAATTTGGGCCTGCTGAACCTCGTCCACATACTGGGGGGGCCTGCCTCTGAGACTTCATCACATGGATGCTGTTCGGTATCCCCAGGAAGTTGTTGCTGGACCTGGGCTTTCTGGTGCATTTGGCCCTCTTCCATTTCTCTGCATCTTCCTCAACCCTGCTTTGGCTGGATCATTGTTCCAGTGAACTCTTGTGTGGGGAATATTGGAAACAGAAAATCTCCTCAGTAATGTGAGCAGTCAGTGTTCACATCACATGGAAATGATAGGTTTAGCATGGTCCTCCCCACATGAAACATGGAGGATTCTAACAAGGAAGCCAGGGAGTGCCTTTACACAGACATTTGACAACATAAATATCCTGTCAAAACGTGCGGTGCTGGAAAAGCACAGCCGGTCAGGCAGCATCCGAGGAGCAGGAGAGCCGATGTTTTGAGCATAAGCCCTTCCTCAGGAATTACCGATAAGGAGCTTATGCTTGAAACATTGACTCTCTTGCTCTTCAGATGCTGCCTGACTGGCTGTGCTTTCCAGCACCACACTTTTCGACTCTGGCGTCCAGCTTCTGCAGCCCTCACTTCCTCCTAGTTGATTATAAACATCCCGTCTTGCCTTTCATCCTCATCGGAATCACAAAGACACAATGAAAATGTAAATTGGCAGCCACCACATGCAGACTGGATGGTGTAGGTGTTTTTTTGGTAACATGGGGTCTACGTGGGAATGATGAGATCCCCTTCAAGGGGCAATTGCAGTAATCGGGCACTTACACAATATGGACTGAAGCCATCCACAGTTGTAGAATCCTTAAAGTGAAATAAAGCAGTGTCCAACAGTATAGGTTACAAATCCTGGTCACAACAATCTCCACCATGTCATTGACCATTACACATTGATCTTATCATCTCTCTGAAGGCAACCTTCAAAGTCTATACTGCGGTCACAACTCACAAAGACAGCCCAAGATTTCACAGGATGCACAAGTACAAGGAGCTGATATCCTCCTACCTTGAACTGTAAGTGTTCACCCACACGCTCTTCTACAATGGTGCCATTCTTCACTAATGGTTTGTGCTACATGAATGGGAAAAAAGATGTCCTCTGTCAAATGTCTGTGTAAAGGCACTCCCTGGCTTCCTTGTTAGAATCCTCCATGTTTCATGTGGGGAGGACAATGCTTTGTTTTCAATCTGTTCATGGGATATTGGTATTACTCTCTGGGCCCGCATTTATTGTCTATCATAAAGGATTGTTAAAAGTCAGCAACATTATCGTAAGTCTAGAGTTGCATGTAGGCCAGACCAGGTAAGGATGGCAGTTTTCCTTCCTTCAAGTATATTAGAATTAGAATCAGCATTCACTTTATTGTCACATGTACTCACATGTGTACAGTGAAAGGTTTACAAGTCGCCACTTATGCTGTCATCTTAGGTACAAGATACCTAGGAACAGATTCTAAAGTACAAATTCTTATGCAAAAAGTTAGAAAAACAAAGAAATAAAAAGTCTAGCAATAAACTAGAAAAATAGGGAAATAACAGTTCAGAATAACAGTCCTTCCAACCCAGATCATGTCAGACTTTAACTCCAGGTTGGGAGTGCCAAGGGTTGAGTCCACACTGAGGCTGGGAGTCTGAGTTCAAGCTGTGGTCGTGTGTCCAAGTCTGTGCTGAGACTAGGAGTTCAAGTCCACACTGAGGCTGGGGGTTCGAGTCCACGCTGAGGCCGGGAGTTCGAGTCCACACTGAGGCTGGGGGTTCGAGTCCACACTGAGGTCGGGAGTTCGAGTCCACGCTGAGGCCGGGAGTTCGAGTCCACACTGAGGTCGGGAGTTCGAGTCCACACTCAGGCTGGGAATCCGAGTCCATACTGAGGCCAGGAGTTCGAGTCCACACTCAGGCTGGGAATCCGAGTCCACACTGAGGCTGGGAGTTCAAGTCCACACTGAGGCTGGGAGTTCGAGTCCACACTGAGGCCGGGAGTTCGAGTCCACACTGAGGTCGGGAGTTCGAGTCCACGCTCAGGCCGGGAGTTCGATTCCACACTGAGGCGGGGAGTCCGAGTCCACACTGAGGCTGGGAGTTCGAGTCCACACTGAGGCTGGGAGTTCGAGTCCACACTGAGGCTGGGAGTTCGAGTCCACGCTGAGGCTGGGAGTTTGAGTCCACACTGAGGCCGGGAGTTTGAGTCCACACTGAGGCTGGGAGTTCGAGTCCACACTGAGGCCGGGAGTTCGAGTCCACACTGAGGCTGGGAGTTCGAGTCCACACTGAGGCTGGGAGTTCGAGTCCACACTGAGGCCGGGAGTTTGAGTCCACACTGAGGCTGGGAGTTCGAGTCCACACTGAGGCTGGGAGTTTGAGTCCACACTGAGGCTGGGAGTTCGAGTCCACACTGAGGTCAGGAGCTCAAGTTCACACTGACTTTCACTCCAGACATCACTGATTAACCACCTGATAAAAGAGCAGCGCTCTGAAAGCTAGTGCTTCCGAGTAAACCTATAACCTGGTGTTGCGTGATATTCAACGATGTCACTCAAGGTCAGGACTTAAAAAGAAAAAGAAAGAAAACAGTGAAAAGGTTTAGAAAATAAAGCGAAACGGACAGAGCAGACGAGCTCTGGCTCAAGAGTCGTATTCCACCAGAATCTATTTTACGAGTGAGCGTGGTTATAGAATTGTCAACAGCTTTTTATCTTTGATTTTTATGGACGGTGGGAGGGGTGGTTGGAGAAGGTCTTGTTGTAGATTACACTTGATGGTGGGGAATTATGCAAAGGTTAGATCATTGAATGTCAAGAGTGGATGTTTCAGTTCTCTGTTGTTGGAGATGGTCATTACCTGGTATTTGTGAGGTGTGAATGTTACTTAGTACTTATTGGCCCAAGCCTGAATATTATCCAGATCTTGCTGTTTATCGACACAACTTGGTTCAGTACCTGAGGAGTTGCGAATGGTGCTGAACACTGTGCAATCGTCAGTGAACATCCCCACGTCCAGCCTTGGTGATGGAGAGAAGTTCATGGATGAAGTGGTGAAAATGGTTGGACTCGGGACACTACCCTGAGAAACTCTTGACCTTCTATCACCTTTGAACTAGGTGTGAATCAAATCAAGAGACTCCCCCTTATTCCCATTGACTCCAGTTCTGCTTGGGCTTCTGGAAGCCACACTTGATGAAATACTATCTTGAATTCAAAGGGCAATCACTTTTATTGGGTGCCAATCAAGCTTTACCATTTCTATATCTGTCCTGGTCTCTGGGCCAAAAGCAAAATCAGTCAGGAATTCTGGGAGATCCAAGATGGAGAACTGGAAGAATTTCTGGCTGTAACAGGCTGCTCCTTTTTTGTGATATTTTAGATATTGGAGGTGATTTCCTTGAATCCTAGGAGCAGCAATTACTGTTTTATATGCTGTTGCATTGTTTTGGAACTTTGGAGAAAACAAAAGTCAAAATAACAGCACTTTTAAAAAGTAGAGAAACAGACAAAGGCAGTACAGGAGAGAGAGAGAGAGAGAGAAAGAATCCCACACTGCTAACTGACAGAGCAGTGAACCTGCACATTTACTGCCTTTGCTGTTTGAATTCATGTATCGCTGGATATCAGAGTGCACCTGGGAAAATTAACAAACAATGAAATCTACAACTAATCTTGGAGGAACCTGTTTGGGAGAGGTCACTGCACAGAAACAGATAAGTGAATCGCTTTAAGTGTGGCCTTGCTGCAAGTCTGCAGTAGTGAGTAGAGTGGGTTCTTTCTTGATTATATATTTTATTGAGATATGTCTCTTGATGGCTCAGTGGTTAGCACAGCTGCCTCACAATGCCAGGGACCCAACCTTCATTCCAGCCTCAGGTGACTGTCTTTGTGGAGTTTGCACATTCTCCCTGTGTCTACGTGGGTTTCTTTCAGGTGCGCCAGTTTCCTCCCACAGTCCAAAAGATGTGTAGGTCAGGTGAATTGGCCATGCTAAATTGCCGGTAGTGTAAGGTGCATTAGTCAGGGATAAGTATAGGGTAGGGGAATGGATCTGGGTGGGTTACTCTTCAGAAGGTCAGTGTGGACTTGTTGGGTCGAAGGGCCTGTTTCCATATTGTAGGAACCTAATGTGATTAAGCTTAAAAATATAAGTATTAAGTTCGCAGTGTTTTGTAGAAGAATAGACAGTGCTATTTTCTAGGTCTGTAGACTGAAAGAAGCAAAAATGGGCTTTAGTAGAGTGATATGCACTTCTTGTCCAAAATGGACATTTAGGGAGAGTTTATGTGTTAATGAGGATTATGTCTGTTATATATGCCATCAGTTGTGAATCCTATTAGATCAAATAGAACAGTTGGGGAGATAGTAAGAGGCAATAAGGAATTTACAAGAGCAAGAGGATGTGATGAATGTGCAGTTATAGGAAGGGAGAAAAGTTGCAGATATAGTCACATAGATGGGTTAACTCCAGGAAAGATAAAAGAGGTAGGCAAATAGTGCAGGAGTCTTTTGTGGATATATCCATTTCAAACAGGCATGCTGTTTTAGAAAATGTAGGCGGTGATGGATTCTCAGGGGAATGTAGCATGAACAGCCTGGTTTCTGGTATTGAGACTGGCTCTAATGCAATGAGGGGTACGTCGGGTTCCGTGAGATCGATTGTGTTAGGAGACGCTCTTGTCCAAGGTACAGACAGATATTTCTGTGGCCAGCAGTGAAAAATCAGAATGGTGTGTTGCTTCCCTGGTGCTAGGATCAAGGATGTCTCAGAGAGGGTGCAGAAGGTTCTCAAGGGGGAGAGGGGCCAGCAGGATTTCTTTGTACACATTGGAACCAATGACATAGGAAGGGAAAAGGGAGATTACCGAGAGTTAGGCGGATGTGCATGTATTTGGAAAGGCAAGGACTGATTAGGGATAGTTAAGATGACTTTGAGTATTTTGCAACAGTGTTTACTGTGGAAAAGGAGATGGAAGATGTAGAATGTAGGGAGATAAATGGTGACATCTTGAAAACTGAGGAGTTAAGTGCTAGATGTCTTGAAATGCATAAAACTGGATAAATCCCCAGGACCTGATCAGGTATATCCTAGAACTCTGTGGAAAACTAGGGAAGTGATTGCTGGCCTCCTTGCTGAGATATTTGTAGCATCGATAGTCACAGGTGAGGTACTGGAAGACAGGAGGTTGGCTAACATAGTGCCACTGTTTAAGAAAGGTGGTAAGGACAAGCCAGGGAACTATAGACCGGTAAGCCTGACATCGGTGGTGGGCAAGTTGTTGGAGGGAATCCTGAGGGACAGGATGTGCATGTATTTGGAAAGGCAAGGACTGATTAGGGATAGTTAAGATGACTTTGTGCATGGGAAATCATGTCTCACGAGCTTGATTGAGTTTTTTGAGAAAGGTAATAAAGAGGATTGATGAGGGCAAAGAAGTTGACATTATCTTTATGGACTTCAATAAGGCGCTCAACAAGGTTCCCCATGAGAGACTGGTGAGCAAGGTTAAATCTCATGGCATAATCTCATCACATCTCAGGGAGAACTAGCCATTTGGATACAGAACTGGCTCAAATGTAGAAGACAGAGGGTGGTGGTGGAGGATTATTTTTCAGACTGGAGGCTGTGATCAGTGGAGTGCCACAAGGATCGGTGCTTGGTCAACTATTTTTTATCATTTACATAAATGATTTGGATGTGAGTATAAAAGGTATAGTTAGAAAGTTTACAGATGACACCAAAATTGGAGGTGAGGTGGACAGCAAAGGAGGTTACCTCAGATTACAAGGGGATCTTGACCAGATGGGCCAATGGGCTGAGAGGTGGCAGATAGAGTTTAATTTAGATAAATGTGAGGTGCTACATTTGGGAAAGGAAAACTTAGCAGGACTTACACACTTAATGGTAAGGTTCCAGGAAGTATTGCTGAACAAAGAGACCTTGGAGTGCAGGTTCATAGCTCCTTGAAAGTAGAGTCGCAGGTAGATAGGCTAGTGAAGAAGGCATTTGGTATGCTTTCCTTTGTTGGTCAGAGTATTGAGTACAGGAATTGGGAGGTCATGTTGTGGCTGTACAGGACATTGGCTAGGCCACTTTTGGAATATCGCATGCAATTCTGGTCTCCTTCCTATCAAAAGGATGCTGTGAAACCTGAATGCACTCAGAAAACATTTACAAGGATATTGCCAGGGTTGGAGGATTTGAGCCAAAGGGAGCGGCTGAACAGGCTGTGTCTATTTTCTCTGGAGCGTCGGAGACTGAGGGATGACCTTACCGAGGTTTATAAAATCTTGAGGGGCATGGATAGGATACATAGACAAAGTCTTTTCCCTGGGGTGGGGAGTCCAAATCTAGAGGGCATAGGTTTAGGGTGAAAGGGGAAAGATGTAAAAGAGACATAAGGGGCAACTTTTTTCATGCAGAGAGTGGTACATGTATGGGATGCGCTGCCAAAGGAAGTGGTGGAGGCTAGTACAATTGCAACATTTAAAAGACATCTGGATGGGTATATGAATAGGAAAGGTTTAGAGGGTTATGGGCCGGGTGCTGGCAGGTGGGACTAGATAGGGTTGGGATATCTGGTCGGCATGGGCAGGTTGGACCGAAGAGTCTGTTTCCATTCTGTACATCTCTATAACTCTATGACTTCACCATTTTCTGACCTCTCACAATCTTGTCATTCTCCTGCATTCTGAATGGTACTCTCAATATCCTTCTCCAGCCATCAAGTATTGCATTACCATGGCAACTCTCATTAGGAATTGTTTGCTGTTGGGTTCCACTGGAATTTCAATTATGTTTAATTTATTGAGTGCAAAATTCAATTATGAAACTCATTACATTTTCGTTATAAATTTAGAAAAATCTTTAATAACAACAAAGATGAGTTTGATTTCTGTGCCCAGAGTGGTTTAGCAATCAAGTGAAAATTCTTTGATGAATGCTTTATAAAAAGGAGCAAATCAGGGGAAGAAATACTGAGTAGCTGCCTTCAGCACCCACCCACAATGTACAATAATGTTTTTTGGACGTGTTCGATGCAGTGAGAGAGTCAGTTTCCCAGGAATTGGAGGAGTACATGGTTTCAGCCTTATACACTGCCAACCATCTGTTAGACAGCAGGACTAGAAGAAAGAAAAAGAGAAGGAAAGAGAGAAAGAAAGAAAGAAAGAAAGAAAGAAAGAAAGAGAGAAAGAAAGAAAGGGAGAAAGAAAGAAAGGGAGAAAGAAAGAAAGAGAGAAGGAAAGAGAGAAAGAAAGAAAGAAAGAGAGAAAGAAAGAAAGAGAGAAAGAAAGAAAGGGAGAAAGAAAGAAAGGGAGAAAGAAAGAAAGAGAGAAAGAAAGAGAGAAAAGAGAGAAAGAAAGAGAGAAAGAAAGAAAGAAAGAGAGAAAGAAAGAAAGAAAGAAAGAAAGAAAGAAAGAAAGGAGGGAAGGAAACTTTCGTTCTCTTGAACAGGATAGGCAATGGTGAGAAAATTGCAAATTTACGGCATTAATGAAGAGATCAGATTCTCAACATCAAGAAAAAAATCCTGATTTTCTCCTTACAGTTCAACTGCCAAATTCAGAATCTCACGAAAGCTCAGCAACTATGTTATTGTCATGATTTTGTGTCTGATTATTAGCTAGCCTGCACTCATTTCTGAGCTGTTCCCAATTCTCCGTTCCAATGCCAAGAAACTAGATGATGCCATTTCCCAACATGAAAGCCTGAGCCATTCCCTGGAGGCAGCAGCTCGCTGTTTGCTTTCCCCAGGCTTTAAGATGATTTTACCTTCACCACAATGTCCCTGCTTATCCCATGAAGACTAAAATCTTCCACTCTTTGTCAATACGACTGTGCATCACCAAACCACATCATCCACTCATGCACCACATCAACTCTTCACACTTTGGAGCTCAGAGACACTCAGGAGTTGCACGGCTCTGTCAGGTTGCTTTGTGTGCATTGTGTGTGATGACCAGAGCTTGGGTGAGGGTTCCTAATTCAGTATGATCCTTGGTGAGAAGGGAGGAACTGGCTGCCCTTTCTTTATTTTCAATCTCTTCCTTAGTACTGTTGTTCTAAACAGATTGAATTTGAAACAGATGCTTTAAAAGGAACCAATTTAACCAGGCTGTCACAAGTTAAAGAAAGGAGAGATAACTAACTCCTAAAATATAAGGAAAATTAAAGCACAACATGTATACCCACAGAACAAAAATGGGAAGTGGATAAAAAAAAGCTAAAAATGATATATGCATCAATTTTTGGTCTGTCCATGTGGAGTAGATAGTGAAACATTGTGACCATGATGTTGGTTAATTCTGGTAATGTTGAATCTGACAGTTTGCACTTGGTTTGGAGAATCTGTGCTTTGCATATTGGCCGACAGGAGTTGAATTGTTTCCTATTTGCCTGTGGCTTCTGAATGGTGACTTACTTCCAATAATCAGAAAGAGAAAGGCGGACTTTCCATTCTTGTCCTTTTTATCAGAGAGCACAGAGGTGTCCAGTGGATGTTCTCAACTGCAATCTTCACAGCACACTCCATCCAAGTAGTATTATAACACAGGCTGGTACAACAGCACTAGAATACGAGGTGGTTGTTGAGTCCCATGGTATGGGTGCATGTCCAGTCCTGGGTAGGAGAGGGACATCAGGTCACAGAGAGAGAGGGGTTTTGGGTGCCAGGGTGGGGGTTGACATTGGGCCCTGTTAGGAAGGTGTGCTGGTTGCGGTACAAGTCATGTATGTTTGGCCTTGGGTGGGAGGAGTGTGTTGAGTCAGAGCCTGTGGAAGGGATTTTGGGGTAGTTGTAATTAAGAACAGTGAGTTGGTCAATCTAATCACCATCCAAAATATAGACTAGGCTTTGAATTCACTGCAGCAGAACACTCCAAATCCAATTGGATATGTTTGGAAGGTTTCGGGGAATGGTGTATTGCCCATCAGAATCTTCCATTTTTCTGTCAGCTATCTTGGGGATTCTTACATAGAATCCCTACAGTGTGGAAACAGGCCCTTCAACTCAACAAGTTCTCACTGGCCCTCCAGAGTGCAACCCATCCATACCCATTCCCCGAGAAGGTTAGCACAGCAGATGCTGGAGGTCAGACTCGAAGAGTGTGGTGCTGGAAAAGGCAGCATCTAAGGATTACCCTTCCCTTCATTTACCCCTGACTAAGGCACCTAACCAACACATTCGTGAACACTGTCGGCAATTTAACATTGCCAATTCATCGAACAGGCACATCTTTGGATTGTAGAAGCAATCTGGAGCACCTGGACAAGACGGGCAGATCATCACAGTTCAGAACCTTAATAGTCAAAGAGATGGACATATTGTTATCAAGGACCAGGCAATGGCAAAGTCACATTAACAGCATGTGCTTTAGCCAAATGGCCATATCTGAAGATCAAAGCAAAATGGCTCTTAGTGGGAGATTACAAAGGGGAATGTTCCCACAATCAATCAGAGGTTGTCTGATTCCAGACCAGAAGTTTAGCCATGGTCAGTCAAGTGCTTGGGTTTAGGGATCCATACCTTCAGAGTGAAGGGACGCGCAGGACAAATGTCACCAGTCCAAGAATTGCAGGCAGGTCAGTCAGGGTGACATGGAGATACCAGGCCAGGGATTGGGCCTGTCCTCGCAGGTCAACCCAAAGGTTTACCCACAGTCTGCTTTAAGTGTTTGGGATTAACAGTCAGTGTCTTATCAGAATCGAAAAGTGTGGTGCTAGAAAAGCACAGCAGGTCAAGCAGCATCCCAAGGAGCAGGAGAGTCAATGTTTCAGGCATTAACCCTTCATCACATTCCTGATGAAAGGCTTATGCCCAAAATGTCAACTCTCTTGCTCGGAACAGAAAAGACGGGGGAGTCATGCTGTATCTCAGCTGGAGCTTGCTGGTCTCTCACAAGGACATGAAGTTGCAACTTTGACATCTTCAACTGAAAGCCAGTTGCAAAATAGTGATATTAAAGGATACCACCGAATGCAAAGAAAGCAGAGTAAGTTACTGGTTCTCTTGTTTGGGTGGGAGTACGATTCTTTGCAAGTGAGAGACCCTCCAGGAGAAATTGTGTGAATTCTACATCCACTGTAACAGAAAAGCTACCCATCCTGCATCAAATAACAATTCATTGGCAGAACGTCCTTTTTCTCAAAGAGTGAACATTAAAACTTAGGGCCTCAAGCAATCACCACTGTATTGTCAGGGATTTGCACAAATTACCTCTTTGTTATGTCAGATAAACAGATCTAATAATTGCTAATGTTAATGTCTCACTTGGTATTGGCCATTGCTGCTGGGATATCCTGGGATACTCCAAATCATTGGCTCCAATACCTGGCCAAGCACTGACAATCCAGAGATACCCTGCACATTTGCCTCAAACATTAGACACTCTGAGTACTTATTGACAATACCCTGTCACCCTGGAGAAACGTCAAGGACCCTCCCCACCTTTCTCACTTTATTATCGATGTTGAACATGGAGTGATGGAGTGCAGGTCAGTGCATCGGAGCTGGGTTGCCACAATGGTTATCAGCCTGTTCCGTACCTAGCACAGTACTGATAGCATTGGTGAACTCCTCCAACCTTCAACCCATCTTACTGTCCCTCACAGACCGGTATGCCATTGCTGTGTCCATCTGTGGTCTTTCCACAAGGTTATGAATGGCTAAAATCATGGGATCTTCCTCTGCCTGAATCTGAACAGGAGCCAGGTGTGCAAGAGGCCTAGAGTGTTTCACCTTCAACAATGTAGGGATTCTATGACTCTATGATAAGAAGCCTGGGAAGCAGGATACCCTTGGAGGTTCCATGATTGCTAAACATTGACTTTTGGTTCAGATGTTATTGTCATGCAAAGGCTTTGGAAGTCAGCGCACCAGAATAAAAGTTCGAGGGAGTCTAGAGGTAAGGGCTGTAGCAGAGAAAGAGTGACTGGTAGCTCTAAAAGTGTGAAGTAGCAAAGAGAAAATGGTGGCACTTACCCATGCAGAGTGCGGGTGATTATGCTCCTTCCCTGCACTGCCATGGTTTTCTTTTAACACAGCACTGACCCAGCCCACACAGACTGGCAGAATCCGGTGGTGTTGCCTCCTTTGCTGATTGGCAAGAGAAAGCAGTGCCCTCCTTTCCACCACCCTGTCTGCCATCTCCTCCAGATCCCTGCCAGCGAAGCATGTAGCCAGCTGGGTGCCAACGTGGCGATGCCTGTTGAATCGTGCAGGGTGAAGGGTACTTTGTGGTTTGCAGTGCCTGAAGTTGTACACAGCTGGGGTATATCTATGGGACCAATGGCATGAAATGGCAAGCACCTCCACGTGATTCCATGGGTCTAAAAAATTCATGAGAAGTGGAGAAGCGAAAAGTTTAACGGAGAAGTGCGTGGAAAGTTCTTTACGCAGAGGGTGGCGGATGCCTGGAAAACATTGCCAGTGGAGGTGGTAGAGACGGGCATGATAGCATCATTTAAAATGTATCTAGACAGATACATGAATGGGCAGGGAGCAGAGGAATACAGATCCTTAGAAAATAGGTGACAGTTTTAGATAGAGGATCTGGATTGGCACAGGCTTGGAGGGATGAAGGGCCTATTCCTGTGCTGTAAGTTTCTTTGTTTTTATTCTTTGTTCAAGACAACATGAGAAAAATTGTTTTGGGCCATGGCGGAGTAACCACCATGACCACCATGACTCGATTAAACATTTTCTGCTTCTTCAAAACAGGGCCACAGCGCCTTTTGATGGGTCCTCAATTTAAGGTTTGTTCTGAGCTACAGCACTGTCTCAGAACTGAGCTGGATTTGTGACATTATTCGCTGGCACTGAGGGGTGTAGCATAAAGAGACTGTTGAGAAGTGGGGAGAATTAACTTGAATGTGGGGAAGGAGAATGAATACAAAACAGGAGCAGTTGATTTGATCACTCATTAGTGAGGGGACAAAAGCTTGTAAGAAACCCAACAAAATGATAGAACGTCCTTCTGAGATGAGAGCAGTGCAAGAGCTCAGAAATGTCAGAGCTGCACTGAGATGGGCAATAATGGAATATTCAGCTTTATCAACTGATCAAAAACATAAAGCTTTAAGTTTGTTCAATGAAGACATGAATCTACATCATCTGGCCTTATCTGTGCAAAGCAGCTGCTTCATTCAACAATAAGCAGCCTATTCAGCTCCACATTGAATGGGATCTGCAATCAAGATCTGGGCAGACCAGACTGCTATGATGTACATTAGTCACATGAGGGCCGGCATTTCTTTTGG
This sequence comes from Hemiscyllium ocellatum, assembly GCF_020745735.1. Taxonomy (NCBI): domain Eukaryota; kingdom Metazoa; phylum Chordata; class Chondrichthyes; order Orectolobiformes; family Hemiscylliidae; genus Hemiscyllium; species Hemiscyllium ocellatum. The sequence continues at coordinate 19,703,992 of NC_083432.1, read as the reverse complement.
CGATAACTTCAGCAAAACAAATTGGCATGAATATGTAGAAAGCAAATTTTGCATTCGGGGTAGCCTCAATTTCTTTCACCATTCGGAGCTGATAAATGTCAATGCACTTTGAGGATAGTCCTTGCTTTACTATTTTCTTGGAGCTGTTAACATGTCTGTTTCAAATCAACTAAAATGGAACTTCAAATCATAGACAGAGGAATTCTGCAGGAGGGATTTTGGTGTTTAGTTTGTTTGTTAAAATTAACAATGATCATTCACATCTCTTATGAACTGAACTCAGTTAGCATCTACTACTGTGTTGTAAAAACAATGACTGCAGATGCTGGAAACCAGATTCTGGATTAGTGGTGCTGGAAGAGCACAGCAGTTCAGGCAGCATCCAAAGTGCAGCGAAATCGACGTTTCGGGCAAAAGCCCTTCATCAGGAATGTGTAGAGAGAGGAGGAAATCTTCTTCAGGGCAGGCATCCTTACCTATTGCTCTATTCTAGTGATAATCTTCTTCCCCAAAACTATGCTGCTGTCTCAGGCTGGTGATGTAAAAGTTCAAAACAAGTCATAAGCACAGAATCTCAGCATTCACTTGGCTTCTTCAAACCAACTCTACCAGTGAGAGCAAACATAAGAATTCCTGGTAGAAGCAAAGACCTGTAGATGCTGGAAATCTGAAACAAAAACAGAAATTGCTAGTGAAATTCAGCAGGCCTGACAGCGTCTGCCAGGAGAGAATACAAAGTTAACATTTCGAGTTCTCATTAAAATTCTGAAGAAGGGTCACTGGACCTGAAAAGTTATCTCTGTTTTCTCTCCAGAGGTGCTGTCAGACCTGCTGATGTTCTCCAATAACTTCTGTTTATGCATATGAATTCCAGAGATTAGAACTTGCTACTCACCATCCATTGGGTTAAATTTGCTTTGTTAACCATCACATCCTTGCACCCCCACCTCGATCATGGGAGGGCCATGGGGAAAGAGCAGGGGAGGACAACATTAAGTCAATAGCTCTTTCACCAGTATGATGTAACAAATGGTTCATTTGGTGTAATTCCATGAGTTGAATTTTTTGACACTCTTGAAGGCAGAGATGATGCTTGATGTTGGGGTTGGAGAGGAAGTAGTGGCTTCAGTAGGGTAAAATTCCCATAAAGACTCTTACCAATTTTTATAGATGCACCTGAGAAAGCATTCCATCCAGATGCGTCACTGTTGGTATGGCAACTGCTCTGCCCAGGACCGTAAGAAACAACAGAGTTGTGAACATAGCCCAATCCATCACACAATGCAATTTTCTATCCATTGACTCTACATACACTTCTCACTATCTCAAGCAAGCAGCCACAGATTCCAGAACAGCTTCTTCCCCGCTGTTACTAAATTCCCGAACTGATCTCTCAAATTTTAAATCTAAAGTTGATCTTGTTCTTTGTGCACCTTTTCTGCAGCCGTAACATTGTATTCCTTGCCCTATGCTATTAGAGAGGGTGCAGAGGAGATTTACCAGGTTGCTGCCTGGACTGGAAGGCATGTCTTATGAAGAAAGGTTGAGGGAGCTAAGGCTATTCTCATTGGAGCAAAGAAGGGTGAGAGGCGACTTTATAGAGGAATACAAGGTGAGTACAGGCATAGATAGAGTGAATTTCCTCAGGGCAGAAATGACTATCATAAGGGGGCATAATTTTAAGGTGTTTGGAGGAACGTTTAGGGGAGATATCTAAGGTTGGTTCTTTACACAGAGTGTGGTGGGTGCGTGGAATGCACTGCCAGCAGTGATAGTAGAGTCAGATACATTAGGGGCATTTAAGTGACTCTTGGATAGGCATATGGAAGATAGTACAATGAAGGGTATGTAGGTTAGGATAAAGGGTTGGCACAACATCAAGGGCCAAAGGGTGTGTACTGTGCTGTATTGTTCTATGTTCTATATCTTATTACCCTTATGTACTTTGTATCATGTGATCTGTCTGTATGGCAAACAACACATAACTTTTCACTGTACTGAGGTACAAGTGACAATAATATATCAAATCAAAACAAAACATAACCAGTTAAATTCTGAAAAGCAAAATGTGTCAGGTCTCCTTGCTGGTGTGTTTATATTTCTGACCACTTTTCCCAAGGTATGTTGGTCTAATGCTGGCATCTTATGAAGCCAATTTTGGTCTTTAGTAAGTAACTACTGGCAACTTTCACAGCACAAGGTGTATTCCCCAGTCACCCTCAGGGCCTTGGCTGTGTCACCACACCTGGCAATGAAAGAAGTGGTGATTTCTGGGTGGGCATTCACAGCTGCGAGAAACCTGAAGGAGTTGTCATGGTTACCAGAAGATCATGGTCAGGCTGTACTCTTCCTTTCAGGTACTTGTTAGACCTCAGCTGGAGAATTGTGTACAATTCTGGGTACCACAGTATAGGAGAGACTTGAATACACTGGAGAGCCTTAATTTACAAGAATGTTTTTAGGGATAAGAAACTTCAGTGCTAGGGATAGATTGAAGCAGTTGAGACTGTTCTCCTAGGACAGAAGTAGGCCAAGAGGAAATCTGATAGACATTTTCAAAATCATGAAAAGGTTTGATAGAGTAGCTGGGGACTATCCCCTCTCATAAAAGGATCAAAAACTAAAGGGCACAGATTAAAAGTGCTTTCTAATGGAGTCAATGTGATGCGAGGAAAACATTTACTGTAGGTAGTTAAGAATATGGAAGTGTGCTGGAGGCAAGTTCAAGTGTGGCATTCAAGGGAGCATTGGATAAATATTTGGTATGCAGTGGTATGGGACAAAGGCAGGAGGTTGGTACTGGGTGATAGAATTGACAAAGGCTCAATGGGCCGAATGGCTTCCTTCTATGTCATAACACTTCCCATGTCACAGCCTTGACATTGACTGAGCGAATATCTCTAGTTGGTGTGGGACTATTGTCCAACCAGTTACTCACTTCACATTGATGGGGGCTTTCAGTATTGTCCCTGCTGCTTGCTTCTTGGCAACGCTATTTCTAGCCACACAGTGAGGGCATTGTCAACGTCTCGTTGCATTCACTTCCTGTCACTGGAACACATCCAGCAACCTTCATCCTGTAAATTTAGGCCAAAGTGCAGCATTGAGTGAAATTGGAACCCAAAATTATCTTCATATCCCCCCCACACCCCATACCCCCATAACCCCCGCCAACCTGGCTAATTATTATCCAGGTTAGGAAAATTCAGCCCTATCATAGAATCCTGATAGTGTGGAAACAGTCCTTTCCATCCATCAAGTCCACATGAACCCTCAGAAAAGCATCCCACCCAGATCCATCCCCTACCCTGTCCCTGTGACCCTGCACTTCCAATGGCTAATCCACCTCGCTTGCACGTCTTCAGACTGGGGAGAAAACAGGAGACACAGGGAGAATGTACAAAGTCCACACGGATAATCACCTCAGGGCGGGATGGAATTCAGGTCCTTGGCTTGGTGAGGCAGCAGTGCTAACTACTGATCTACTGTGCCACCCCTATGTCTCAACCTAGCACCAGAATATTACAAAACATGAAGAATACTATTTATAACTTCAGTTGCACTATGAACAACAGCTCATTATTTTGCATGGCCTATCTTTGGCCTCAGTACATTGTTATTATTTGAAGGGAAACCAACCCGAGACGCACCAGCTATCCTGATTGATTCCAGCCCTTTCATATTTTTGCTGCCATCAGTTTTTTTTTCAATTTCTTTATAGGAGGGCTTCATGGAAGGCTGAAATATCATGAAGCACACAAGTTCCGTTTTGCTGGAAGGATCCATTCATGATTGAAAGAAAGCAGGAAAATAATAACAGCTGAACACATCAAAAAAAGCGAACACATCAAAGGATCCATCCCTTAAAGAGATCTGAACAGTGCAGCCTGATGTAATGATCCTTCTTTTAACTACTTAGACACAAGTGTTACATGGAAAATTAAAGACGGTGAATTCCTGGTGGCCTAACCATATTATCCAGTGTGATACTACAGCGCGGACTATTGGAAGGTTCTAATTTTAATCGCTGGCCTATCGTGCTGATCTAACCTTAGCCAGGGCAGAGACAGAGAGACCATTAACATAAAACAAAGAATTGTGGGAATTAGAGATTTGAAAGAAACAAAAACCGAAATTGCTGGCGAAACTCAGCAAATCTGGCAGCATCTATGGAGAGGAAATCAGAGTTAACGTGCATTGTCTGGTGACCCTCCGTCAAAACAGAGAACAGAAAAGGTCACAGTGCCCCAAGGCCACAGGGAAGGAGAAAAGTCAGCCAGGGTTCTCTGAAATAACAGAAGAAGATGCACCTTCACTACCTTATGTCACCCCAAAGCACTGTGCAATAATAACATGAAATTGAACTGCAACCACGTGCAATATGTGAAATACATCAGCCAAATTTTGTACGGCAGGATCTCACACGTGGCAGTGAGAGCAAAGATCAGATAAATCTTTTGTACCCTTGGTTGAAGAATAAATATTGGTGCACACACCCCAGGATATGTCCCAGATCTTCTTTGAAATGTGTTGCATAACCTCATATGCCCCATTTGACACAGCAGATGGGGTCGCTTTTAACTGCAAGGTGACACCTCCGACTGTGCACCATACTCCATTAGTACAGCATTAGCTTTCCAACCTAGGCTATAAGAGTCAGAAAGTGTGGTGCTGGAAAAGTTCAGCCAGTCAGGCAGCATCCGAGAAGCAGGAGAGCTGATGTCTCAAACATAAGCTCTTCATCAGGAACGTTAGATCTTGTACATCTCAATTACATCTCATTCCTAATGAAGAGCTTATGCTTGATATGTCAACTCTCCTGCTCCTTGAATGCTGCCTGATTGGCTGTACTTTTCCAGCACCACAGTTTTGACTCTGATCTCCAGCATCTGCAGTCCACACTTTCTTCCAACCTAGGTTATATGTTCAACTCCCCAAAGGAGGACCAAATGCAACAACCTTCTGGCTCAATGGCAAACATTCTATCACTGAGCCAGGGCTGCGGTGCATTGACCCTCACTTAAACATTAAAATGTAAGAATGCAAGAACTAACTATGGAAGTAGGCAATTCAACCACTAGAAGCTGCTCCACCATTTGATATTATAGATGGCCTCCACTTCACTTTCCTGCCTGCTCTCATTACTGATTATAAATCTGCCTGTCTCCTCCTTAAATTTACTCAATGGCCCAATACCTATCGCTCACTGAAGTAATGAACTCCACAGATTCATGACCCTTTGAGAGAAGTAATTTCTCCTTATCTCTGTTTTATCCCTTATCCTAGAACTATGACCTCTCTTTCTATATTGCACCACATGAGGAAACTTTTACTCTGCATCAGCTTTGTCAATCCATTCTAGCGTTTTGAACATCTCAATTAGATCTCCTCACGTTCTTTCCATTTGCAATCTCTCTTCATAAGATAAACCCTCATCTCTGGAATCAATCGAGCGAACTTATTCTGAACTGTCTCCAATGTAACTACATCCCTCATCAAGTAAGGGGATCAATATTGTATACAATAAGCTTCATACAATTATAGAGTCATAGAGTTGAACAGCATGGAACCAGACCCTTCTATCCATGCCGGCCAGATATCCTAAATTAATCTAGTTCTATTATACGCATCCAAGTGCCTTTTAAATACTGTAATTTTAGCCATCTGCACCATTTTCTCTGGCAGCTCATTCCATACACACACCACTTTCCGTGTGAAAAGGTTCTCCCTCTCACCTTAAACCTTTGCCCTCTAGCTTTGGATTCCTCTACCCTGACGAAGAGATCTTGTCTATTCACCTTCTCCATGCCCCTCAGGATTTTGTAAACCTCTATAAGGTCACCGTCTGCCTCCAATACTCCAGGGAAAATAGCCCCAGTCCATTCAGCCTTTTCTATAGCTCAAACTCTCCAACCCGAGTAACATCCTTGTAAAGATTTTCTGAACCCTTTCAAGTTTCACAGCCTCCTTCTTTTGGCAGGGAGACCAGAACGGAACACAATGTTCCAAAAGTGGCCGAACCAATGTTCAGCCTGGATGGCCACAAAATGACCTCCCATCTCCTATACTCAATGCACTGACTAATAAAGGCAAACGTACAAAACACCTTATCCACTATCCTGTGTGGGGGTGGAGATTATGTTTGTGAGGGCTCTTGGCAGTAGGTCAATGGCAATAGTGCACCATGTATGGCATCGAAATGTAATTTTCACTTCATTTATTTGTTGCATTCTTAATGGAATATAACTGAAAAAGACTATGATACAGTGTACAGAAACCTTAATTTTATGAGAGCACTTGTGACAACAGCGTCTATGTTTAACACCTACAAGGAATTATGAACTGCATCCAAAGCTCTCTTTGTTTGGTAACACAGCCCAGGACCTTACCATTAAATGTATAAGTCCTGCCCTGGTTTGCCTTCCTAAAACGCAGCACCTCATTTTTATCTAAATTAAACTCCACCTGCCATCCCTCAGCCCATCAGCACATCTGATCAAGATCTTGTTGTACTCTGAGATAACCTTCTTTACTGTCTACTACACCTGCTATTTTGGTGTCGTCTGCAAACTTACAAACCATTCCTCCTATATTCACATTCACATCATTTATATAAATGACAAAAAGCAATGGACCCAGCACCAGTCCTGGTGGCACACCGCTGGTCACAGGCCTCCAGTCTGAAAAGCAACCCTCCACCACCACCCTCTCTCTCCTACCTTCAAATCAATTTTGTATCCAATTGGTTAGCTCTCCCTGGATTCCACGTGATCTAACCTTGCTAACCAGTCTACCATACAGAATCTTATTGAACACCTTGCTCAGGCTACGGACCCACACTTCTGTACTGTCAGCAGAAAAGGGGAGATAAAGAAGCAGGGATGAAAATGATAAGGAGAAGGCTTGGAATATAATAGCTGTGATATATTGTAATCAGTGACTCAAATGGCATCAAACCCCACCAAAAGGGGATGAATTTCAGCTCATTATTGATGCATTAAATGGCACAGCAATCCTTTAAGCTCCAGGGAAATCAGGCAGAAGTTGCATTCTGCTACCATCTGGCAATTTACCTGCTGACTTCCCTCTGGCGTGGTTTGTTTATGTCAGAATGGGAACTGCACCAACATAGCATTGATAAGTTTCCCAAGGTTACTACTGCAATCCCTGTGAGTTCCACTGAAACTGAGGAGGATCTTTGGTAGTGAGGCTTGATGAAGGTGGAAGTGAGGGACATTATCAGCTGGAGAAACTGCAAACTGAAACCTACCAAAACATCAGTTAGAGATAAAATTGCACCAGAGTCTGAGTACAGTTCCCGACTTATAATATTCAGGACACCCAAACCTGATTTACATAGAACATAGAACATAGAAAAATACAGCGCAGTACAGGCCCTTCGGCCCTCGATGTTGCGCCGACCGAAGCCAACCTAACCTACACTAGCCCAATAACCTCCATATGCTTATCCAATGTCTCACTCACTTTCTAAAACCCAGGAGTTAAATTGTTAGGAGGTGGAAATGCATTGCGCTTGAGGAGATATTATCCTACTGCATTCTATTCGCATGCACACTGTTGTCACATGTGCACTGTTCAAAGTAAAGTTTCTGTAGACTGGATCTTAGTCATTTTCATTTCTGTTCCATTAAGAAAGCAACAAATAAAGCGAAAATTAAATTTGGATGGCATAGATACTGCATTATTGTCACTGACCTGCCAAGATCTCTCACAGACATGCTATCTACCCCCTCACAGACTTGCTGTCCTGGCCACAGAACACAAGAGGAAGCAAAAGGATTTCCTTGAAAAGGAATGAGTGAGTCAGAAGATTATCTGAATGTAAATTAAAGGAAAGTAAATGGCCTACTCTTAGGAATAAAAAAATGAAGATCACTACTGCTGACAGCAACCGCACAAGAATGTGTCCTGTTAGTAAACAGACAGCAGGGCTTTCCATGTTGCAATCTCAATTCATTTTAAGTAGTGAGTAAACATGGTTACTCCCAGTGTGTGCACAATTGTATCCGTCTCTGTCAAACCACAGGAACTTTGTAATGCAAGAAAAATAAATTGTGTCTCGTTGTGTCTCTTGTGATTGCACTTACATTGACAAACGTCACTTTTGTAAAATCTCTTCCTGAGCAATTAGGATGGCTCTAGAAAGACGTTATTGGTCTTATTGTCAAGCTAGATGAATAAAGTGTATCAAAGTGGTTAGAAAGTGGATGCCCAGTCACCTTCACTGACATTTAAGATGTAACAATATGTATGTTACTGATTGCCATTAACGCATACATTTTATCCAGTTACAGGACAATTTTAGATGGATGGAAGGGAAAGAAAATAAATAACATAGCACCTTTCATGATTTTAGATCATCTCACAGTACTTCACAGTTAATGGAGCACTTTGAAACATCAACTCTGGTATAATGTTAGGAATAGAATAGCTATGTTGTGCACAAAAGATGAAAGGAAATACCTAAATAATTTGTTTATTTGTGTTGGGTGAGGGATGAATGTTGGCTGGGTCACCAGGAGATCCATGTTTCCTTGATGAAATAATGTCAAAGGATCTTTTACATTTAGGGAATTCAGTTCAATGCTCATCCAGAGATGGCATACATGTCAATACAATGCACCCTCAGTACTTGACAGGAATGTCAGGCTTTGCGACACTCTCTGGCGAAGGTTCGAACACACAACACAATGACGCTGAGGCACAAATCACAAAGCCAAGGCTTACACTTGATTATAAAAATATCTTTCAGTCAATGGAAGCTTGTAAATGTAATGGCTGCCATCACTTGCAAGCACGTGGCATTAACTAGTGTGTCCATTTGCCAACCATATGGATGACACATTGCAGATCTTGTCAGTAAACCACAAATAAAACTTTCAACATCACATTCCATTTCTTTGATCGCTTTTGTTGATCATTAGTGGAATGGCTTCACTTAGAAAAACAATGAGGTCCTTGAAAGTAATCACAATTTTAAGTGCGTTATACTGTCGAAAAAGACAGAATTGGCAAGAATGATTGAATATTTATTAAACTGATTATGAAGTATTTCCTGTATCGCTGGACATCGGAGTGTGTCTGGGAAAATTAACAAACAGTGAAATTCACAACTAATCTTGGAGGAACTGTTTGGGTGAAATTCACAGCATAGAAGCAGATAAGTGAATTGTTTTTAAGTGGAAATTCTGCAGTAGTGGGTAGAGTGGGATCTTTCTTGATTATATCTTATTGAGATATGTCCCTTGATTAAACTTAAAATATCAGCCATAACTATTAATTTAACCTAGGGCAGTGTTTTGCAGAGGAATAAGGTAGTGTTATTTTCTGGGTCTGTAGATTGTGAAGGAGCAAAAATGGCCTTTAGTCGAGTGATATGCGCTTCTTGTCAGATGTGAGAGTTTAAAGAGTGTTTAAGGGTTACTGTGGATTAAATCTGTAATAAATGCTGCTGGTTGCGAATCTTATCAGATCGAATGGATCGGTTGGAGATACAAATAGAAGCGATGAGGAATTTTCAACAGCAACAGTATGTGATGGATGGCAGTTATAGGAAGTGGGGGGAAGTCTCAGATAGTCACATAGATGGGTTAACTCGAGGAAAGGTGAGAGAGGTAGGCAGCTAGTGCAGGAGCCTTCTATGGCTATACACATTTCAAACAAGTATGTTGTTTTGGAAAATGTAGGGGTTGATGGATTCTTAGGGGAACGTAGTACGAACAGCCAAGTTTCTGGTATTGAGACTGGCTCTAATGCAATGAGGGGTACGTCAGGTTCCAAGAAATCAATTGTGTTAGGGGACTCTCCAGTCTGAGGTACAGACAGATGTTTCTGTGGTCAGCAGCAAAAAAGCAGAATGGTGTGTTGTTTCCCTGGTGCCAGGATCAAGGATGTCTCAGAGAGGGTGCAGAATGTTCTCACGGGGGAGAGGGGCCAGCAGGAGGTCATTGTTCACATTGGAACCAATGACATAGGAAGGGAAAAGGTTGAGATTCTGAAGGGAGATTATAAAGAGTTAGGCAAGAATTTAAAAAGGAGGTCCTCAATAGTAGTAATATCTGGATTATTCCGGTGCTACGACCTAGTGAGGGCAAGAATAGGACGATAGAGCAGATGTATGCATGGCTGGGGTGCTGATGTATATGAGAAGGATTCACATTTTTGGACTATTGGAATGTCTTTTAGAGTGGAAGTGACCTGTACAAGAAGGACGGTTTGCACCTAAATTGGAAGGGGACTAATATACTGGCAGGGAGATTTGCTAGAGCTGCTAGGAAGGATTTAAACTAATAAGGTGGGGGAGAGCTGGGACCCAGGGAGATAGTGAGAAAAGAGATCTACCTGAGGCTGGTACAGTTGAGAACAGAAGCGAGTCAAACAGTCAGGGCAAGCAGGGACAAGGTAGGACCAATAAATTAAACTGCATTTATTTCAATGCAAGGGGCCTAACAGGGAAGGCGGATGAACTCAGGGCATGGTTAGGAACATGGGACTGGGATATCATAGCAATTACGGAAACATGGCTTAGGGATGGGCAGGACTGTCAGCTTAATGTTCCAGGATACAAATGCTACAGGGAGGATAGAAAGGGAGGCAAGAGAGGAGGGGGTGTCGTGTTTTTGATAAGGGATAGCATTACGGCTGTGCTGAGGGAGGATATTCCTGGAAATACATCCAGTGAAGTTATTTGGGTGGAACTGAGAAATAAGAAAGGGATGATCACCTTATCGGGATTGTATTACAGACCCCCTAATAGTCAGAGGGAAATTGAGAAACAAACTTGTAAGGAGACCTCAGCTATCTGTAAGAATAATAGGGTGATTATTATAGGGGATTTTAACTTTGTGAACACAGACTGGGACAGCCATAGTGTTAAGGGCTTAGATGGACAGGAATTTCTTAAGTGCATACAAGACAATTTTCTGATTCAGTTTATGGATGTATCTACTAGACAAGGTGCAAAACTTGACCTACTCTTGGGAAATAAGGCAGGGCAGGTGACTGAGGTGTCAGTGGGGGAGCACTTTGAGGCCAGCGACCATAATTCTATTTATTTTAAAATAGTGATGGAAGAGGATAGATCAGATTTAAATTGGAGCAAGGCCAATTTTGATGGCATTAGGCAAGAACTTTCAAAAGCTGATTGGGGGCAGATGTTCGTAGGTAAAGGGACGGCTGGAAAATGCGTAGCCTTCGGAAATGAGATAACGAGAATCCAGAGAAAGTATATTCCTGTTAGGGTGAAAGGAAAGGCTGGTAGGCAAAGGGAATGCTGGATGACTAAAGAAATTGAGGGTTTGGTTAAGAAAAAAGAAGGAAGCATATGTAAAGTATAGACAGGATAGATCGAGTGAATCCTTAGAAAAGTATAGAGGCAGTAGAAGTATTCTTAAGAAGGAAATCAGGAGGGCAAAAAGGGAACATGAGATAGCATTGGCAAATAGAGTTATGGAGAATCCAAAGGGGTTTTACAAATACATTATGGACAAAAGGGTAACTAGGGAGAGAATAGGGCTCCTCAAAGATCAGCAAGGCGGACTTTGTGTGGAGCCACAGAAAATGGGGGGGATACAAAATGGATATTTTGCATCAGTATTTACTGTAGAAAAGGATATGGAAGATATAGAAAGTAGCGAAATAGATGGTGACACCTTGCAAAATGTCCAGATTATAGAGGAGGAAGTGCTGGATGTCTTGAAACGCATAGAGGTGGATAAATCCACAGGACCTGATCAGGTGTACTCTCGAGCTCTGTGGGAAGCTAGAGAAGTGATTGCTGAGATATTTGTATCATCGATAGTCAGATGTGAGTTGCCGGAAGACTGGAGGTTGGCTAAAGTGGTGCCACTGTTTTAGAAGGGTGGTAAGGGCAAGCCAGGGAACTATAGACCAGTGAGCCTGGCGTCAGTGATGGGCAAGTTGTTGGAGGGAATCCTGAGGGACAGGATGTACATGTATTTGGAAAGGCAAGGACTGATTCGGGATAGTCAACATGGCTTTGTGCGTGGGAAATCATGTCTCACGAACTTGATTGACTTTTTTGAAGAAGTAACAAAAAGGTTTGATGAGGTCAGAGTGATAGATGTAATCTATATGGACTTCAGTAAGGCATTCAACAAGGTTCCCCATGGGAGACTAGTTAGCAAGGTTAGATCTCCCAATTTGGATACAGAACTGACTCAAAGGTAGAAGACAGAGGGTGGTGGTGGAGGGTTGTTTTTCAGACTGGATGCCTTGACCAGTGGAGTGCCACAAGGATCAGTGCTGGGTTCTCTACTTTTTGTCATTTACATAAATGATTTGGACGCGAGCATAAGAGGTACAGTTAGTAAGTTTGCAGATGACACCAAAATTGGAGGTGTAGTGGACAGCGAAGAGGGTTACCTCAAATTACAAGGGGATCTTGATCAGATTTGCCAATGGGCTGAGGTGTGGTAGGTAGAGTTTAATTTAGATAAATGCGAGGTGCTGCATTTTGGGAAAGCAAATCTTAGCAGGACTTATACACTTAATGGTAAGGTCCTAGGGAGTGTTGTTGAACAAGAAGACCTTGGAGTGCAGGTTCATAGCTCATTGAAAGTGGAGTCTCAGGCAGATAGGATAGTGAAGAAGGCTTTTGCGATGTTTTCTTTTATTGGTTAGAGTACTGAGTACAGAAGTTGGGAGGTCATGTTGCAGCTGTACAGGATATTGGTTAGGCCACTTTTGGAATATTGTGTGCAATTCTAGTCTCCTTCTTATCAGAAAGATGTTGTGAAACTTGAAAGGGTTCTGAAAACATTTACAAGAATGTTGCCAGGGTTGGAGGATTTGAGCAGGCTGTGGCAGTTTCTTATAGAGGTTTACAAAATTATGAGGGACATGGATAGGATAAATAGACAAAGTCTTTTCCCTGGGGTGGGGGAATCCAGAACTCAAGGGCATAGGATTAGTGTGAGAGGGGAAAGGTATAAAAGGAACTTAAGGGGCCTTTTCACACAGAGGGTGGTACATGTATGGAATGAGCTGTCAGAGGAAGTGGTGGAGGCTGGTACAATTGCAACATTTAAAAGGCATTTGGATTGGTCTATGAATAGGAAGTGTTTGGAGGGATATGGGCCAGGTGCTGGCAGGTGGGACTAGATTGGGTTGGGATATCTGGTCGGCATGGATGATTTGGACCGAAGGGTCTGTTTCCATGCTGTACATCTCTTTGACTCTATGACTCTGCTACATATATTATTCATCAGATCAGTTCGAGTAGGATAGTGTAGATCAGCCACAAGATTACACTGAAATAATTCTCTCAATTTCTCATTTGGATTCTTCAAACATACATTATTAACCAAGAACACAAGTGATGGAGAGCTGGTTTAGCAACTGTGCTCAATTGCCAGCTTACCCCATGCTCAAATGTCAACATAATTATTTGACCTTTGTTGGTCGTCTAACTGCTAAAACAATATCTGATTTTTCTTTAAAAACATGCTCATCTGAATGAGGATGGTGAGTGAGGGGAAATAGAATATTTCCTCCTGCAACTCCCACGCCTACAGAAATGCGTGCAGAAGTAGAGTTCCCCCTATTTTGTCCTGTTTTTAATGAGTACAAATATGATGTCATCGCATTTGCTACACCAGTCATCCTTTGGTCTGTCTTAGTGCAATTGTAATACGAAATTAGGGACAGTTTTGTGTTGTGGATTCACGTTGACATTGACCAGGACTGAAGCTTCACAAACACATTACACATGGAACCTTTATTGCCAGTAGACACAAGACATGTTCATTCCATGAAACCATGTTGCATTTAAAGCTTAGTGTCAAAACAATATTTTAATATTGTCCTTTGCTTTTTTTTTCCTTTTCACAACTCTATCTTCTCCTTCTATTTTATTAAGTCTTTCTCTCTCACCACAGAACGAGAGATAATAAGGATGGATTAGACTTCCAAGTAGGGATTTCAAAGGATGGAAGAGGATAGGAAATATGCTGTCCATATGAAGATTATTCGAAGAAGAGATTAGTTACAGCAAGGAAACAGGCCCTTCGGCCCAACAAGTCCACACCGACCCTCCAAAAAGCAACCCACCCAGACATTTGCCCCTTCACCTAACACTACAGGCAATTTAGCATGGCCAATTCACCTAACCTGCACGCTTTTTGGACTGTGGGAGGAAACTGGACCATCCGGAGGAAACCCACACAGACATGGGGAGAATGTGCAAACTCCACACAGACAGTTGCCTGAGACAGACATTGAACCCAGGGTCTCTGGTGCTGTGAGGCAGCAGTGCTAACCACTGTGCCACCATGCCGTCCATTATGATTTTGCTGCATCAGCTGCAGCTATCTGAATTCAACTGGAATGAATCAATTGCCCACACAGAAAGGAGCCCCTTGTGACTCGACATTTTGGACACAAAGTATCAAAGTGTTTGTTTTGGGGCATTTTTATTTGTGCCAATAAGTTGCAATCAGGATCATTTCAATACCTTCAATGACACATTGTATTTTAAGTTCTGGAATCCACAAAACAGGAAGGTTAAGATTGCACTGGAGACAGTACAGAGGAGATTTACCAGGATGTTGCCTGTGCTGGAAAGTTTCAGTTATGGAGAGAGATTGGACAGACTGGGTTGAGAGGGAACATGAGATATATAACATAATGAGGGGTATGGATAGGGTAGACAGGATCCTTTAATGGAGAGATCACTGACCAGTGAGCACAGATTTAAGTTAAGAAGGAGAAGGTTTAGAGGAGATGTGAGAAAAATCTTTTTCACTTACAGGGTCATGGGAATATGGAACTCACAGTCTGTAAGAGTAGTAGAGGCAGAATCATCATACTATTTAATTAGATGCACACTTGCCATCCCAAGGCTATGGGCCAACTGCTGGAAAATGGCTTTCAACTGTTTTCGACTGGCACTGACAATAGACTAAAGGGTTTTTTTATTGTGCTATAGATAGGAGATAGCGAGGTCTGCAGATGCTGGAGAAGTCAGAGTTGATAAAGTGTGGCACTGGAAAAGACACAGCAGGTCAGGCAGCATCTGAGGAAGAAGAAAGTCAATGTTTTGGATTTAACCCTTCAACAGAACTGGGGAGGGGGAAGGATGCGGAGAAATAAATGAGGGGGGGTGGGGCTGGGGGAAAAGTAGTTGGGATGGTGACAAGTGGGCAAAAGTAGGAGGTGATTGTGATGGGTTGGTGGGAAGTGCAGAGCAGATAGGTGAGAAAGAAGATGGACAGGTAGATCATGTCAAGAGGGTAGAGGCAAATCAAAGGGTTGGATCTGGGATGGGCCCCCCGCCTCCCTACCCCCAAATGATCATTGCAAGTCCGTCAATTGATGCTGTGTGGTAGATCTCTATGACTCTATAACTCTAAGTGCCCAGCAATTAATTCATTAATTACGGGGAGAATGCGGGTAAGTGGAGTTGAAATGCCCATCAGCCATGATTGAATGGCGGAGTGGACTCGATGGGCCAAATGGCCTTACTTCCACTCCTATGTCTTATGGTCTTATGGTCTAAATGACTCAATTCCTTTATTCCTTTCTTTTGCATTAAACTGTAAGTAGTGGATTCCAATGTGTCTAAGCCATCCATTTACAACTCACTTGCTGGCATTAGAAAACATGTAAACAATAGTAAGCATTAGGAAAAGCGAGACGTGGTTTTATTACTACATTTTTTATGAAACTAAATTGAGCAGGAAAACATCCAAAATGAGCGTGGAGAACTTGTAGCAATTTAGTTCTGATGAGAAAGTTCCAGCTTTTAGGACTGCAAAGAGATGAGATAATGTGGACCATGACAAATTGTTTTACTTTGTTCCAAGATATAGAACTGGGAAATGTGCCTGAAGAGGAATAGATTCAGGACTATTCTGTGGAAATGCTAATACAATGCACAAGTATAAAATCTATGGAGCAGGCTTCCTGGGAGCGAATGGAAAGATATAGTACTAATTTATTCAAATGAAATTCAAAATGCTTATTTTGGGATGAAGAATATGAGTTCACCACAAAGATTTAACACCAAAGGTTCAGAGTGTAGTGACTGGACCTGTGGCGAACTCATTTTTAGAGATTGGTTACCATTGCTTGTCCATGACTCCATTACCATTGCGTCATGAGAAACTAGGACAGTAGAAGGAAAAATAGGTGGATCTTGTCCTTTCTAATTCCACAGTCCCCATATTCCTAAATGGAATGAAACCAAAATAGGACAATTTGAGAAGGTTTGGCAGCACCCAGGGAGAGAGAAACAGAGTTAACATTTCAAGTCCATTATCAGTCTTCTTTGGATTTTCTAGTTAAAGACCTAATTTCTTTTTTGCTCATTCTCTTCCTTCACAGTTTATATATTTTAACTTCTGCACATTTTCCTTGGATCCTATCATCTCCCTTTTTTCTTAGAAATAATACTTTGCCTCCTTTATTTCTGTGTCTTCCAGATGCCACTGTATATTTATGTAGAATTCCATTTTTGGGAACACTAGCTTTATGCTTTGACTAAAAACCAGCTGGAAATATTTTATTCAGGCAATCACAGTTCAGAATTGTCAAGGTTTAATTGGCTGTATCAAGTTCAGATGGAGCCTGACTCTTATATAAACTGCTTTTTCAACAATGATACTAGTGATGTGATTACAGCCTAACCAGGGCAGGCCATTTACAGCACACAAAGGGTTAACAACAGACTTTGCTTTTGGAAAGTTCTAACCAACCAACTGGTGTCCTTAGCCCAAAACATCATACACAAGGTATTATATGTCAGATAGGGTAATTTACTCATGTAAAATGCTCCTTTCAAACCAGCATATGCAATGTCTTTGTGGTCTTCCTATCAAGAAAGCGCATTCAGTACTATTACATACAGCCCTCATCTACACAAAATACCAAAACAAGTTTTGCTTCCTAAACGTGCTTTCTGATTGAATATTTCTAGAATTATGTTGAGTATAAATGTGATTTAAATACTCCCAATGCCACTGTCAATTTAGGCCATTTTCAAAACTAGTCTTCACTTCTGAAGTTGGATTGGAATGAAATCTAGCTGTTTGGGTTAAAATCTTCTCAATCTGCTGGCTCTAAGTGAAATGAACCAGTGAATGTCGATCCAGTTCCTAGTGAGTGTGACCTCAAAATATACGTAGTCTTATACATGAGAAAAAGTGGCATTAGCTGACAAAGCATGTCAGAATCTTTAACATTGAAAAATCTTAGCTGCAAAATACCCATTTAAGAAAAGACTTAATTCTGTACAATACTATAATTTCATGGTTATTTTCTGCTGACCAATCCAAGTACAGATCCTAGAATCCCTGGAAACAGGCCATTTGACTCTTTGAGCCCACATCAACCCTTCAAAGAGTATTTCAACCAGATTCACCCTCATACCCTATTCCTGTAACCTTGCATTTACCACAGCTAATTCGCCTATCCTGCACACTACAGGCAACTTAGCATGGCCAATCCATCTAACCTGCACATCTTTGCCTATGGAGGGAAACTCACACAGACACAGAAAGAATGTGCAAACTCCACAGAGACAGTCATCTGAGGCCATAATTGAACCCAGTCCCCAGTGTTGTGAGGCAGCAGTATTCACCACTGAGCCACCATGCAACCCAACAGTTGAGTATACTGTTGCGATGGTGTTATTCGACTTGTTACAATCACAGCACATCTAATAATTTGCATAATTTTGCTTGAAAGATTAAGGCTTCATTTTGATTGAAAATGTAATTGTAGGAAATGTTCCAAAGCAAAAAGAAATGAATGTCATTAATTAAGTTTTTAGTTTTAAGGGTGTCCATGAAGTTTGGTTTTTGATAATCTGTGATGCTCAGGAATCTCAAATCAATTTATAAATTTTCTTTGCTGATATAGATTATCAGTGACTTCTCTAAATTACATCTCTGAATAATTTTGTTTGTTCTTCAATAGGTAAAAAATAAATGAATACATAGAACAGAAAAAATTCAAGAAGGTCTTTACACTCACCCATTGGCAGATCAAACAGATTTGTTTGTTCGTTAACAGATAATAAATTCTATATCGTTTGTGAATTTAATTTTATGAATTTCATCAATCAGAAACATTCTTAAAATCAAGCAGACATTCTGTTCCCCAACCTTTAAACCTGACATACATTCCTGTGTGCTGATCAGCAAATGACCCTGTATCTATAGCCATTGTCAGTCACGTAATGCTGTAATGCTTCAGTGATTACTTCACAAAGGCTAGTATTTCTTTTCTTTCTGTCACACGATGCTGCTGGCATAATTTAAACAGAGCTTTGTCAGTTCGCAAGAATTTAGCCAATGATCTTTACCTTGGATGTTTGGGTTTTGGTATCCCATCACAATCGGGGTTTTTTTAACTGTTTTCAAAACAGTTCTTCTTTACATTCTTCCCAGTTTGTTTTTGCAAATACCTATAAAGCACTTCAAGTGAAACATGCCAATTGCATCACCCACCCTTTGCTCGTTCTATTTCTACACCACAATCGACTGAGTTCTATAAATGTTTCTGATGATTGAATATGTTTGCAATACGGACTTGCTCTTTTTAACTGTGATCATAATGAAGTGCTCACTGTTATAATACAGTAAATTGGACAGCACCTTATAATGTCCTCACATGCACTTGGACACAAAAAATATAAAATTCCTTGTGAAGGCACACAACGCTTCTATAAAATTGAAGACCTTGTCAACAGATTTAACAATAAAATCAATTCTTTGGCATGGACTTTGTGCATTAAGTCATTTGTTCCCTGCTAACATTGGAAGCAAAACTTAAGAGATGCATTCAAGAGTATGTAATTTTTAAATAGTATGAGAAGTCATAATATCTACCAAACAAGCTCATTAACCCTAAACGTTTAAGTTTTCAAGTGTGGAGTCTTAATTGCCCTGAAGGTTCTTGTTGGAACTTTAAAGATAAAAATATATTAAAATAAGCATGTCTTCCTTTTTTGTGTCATTTGTATTTGTTATCTCTCTAAATAAAATTGGTCTTTCCCAATCTTTATTCACTTTCTGTGGAGGTTGTGTTGGATAATAGTGATTATCCCTGCCTCCCTGAGCCAATTGAGTCCACCCAGGACCTAATGGCTAAGGAAAGTGCACTCATTATGGAGTCAAGTGGGTTGAGTATCAATCAGCAATCCTTCCAATAATTGCCAGTGGCAGGTCATAAAAGTAGGAGAGATTCCTGGTTAGCAATGCAATGCAAAGGAAGTGGAGCTTTTAATGTCAATATCCATAGCTCCAAGCTATCACATGCCTGTACAAGTACATGGGGGCAAGTGGCTCCAATATGAATCAGATTTGTGCCAGTAACATAGGCATCAATCCCTGTTCAGGATGGGGTGGATTTGGGACCTGCTTACCTGCCCAACCCATGGTGGAGATTGCCACTGTGCTAATGCAACCTACCATCCTGAGTTGGAGGTACTGGTGTTGGACTGGGATGTGCAAAATTAAAAATTGCACAACACCAGGTTATAGTCCAACAGGTTTATTTGGAAGTACTAGCTTTCGGAGTGAAGGAGCAGTGTTCAGAAAGCTAGTGCTTCCAAATGAACCTGTTAAACTCTGAGCTGGTGTTGTGTGATTTTTAACTTTGTAATAGCCTGAGGTTAGTTTGATGATGGTCCATCATTTTTGGAATTTTTCCAAATCTCAAGGAGAAATGAATAACACTCCCTAAATACAAATAACTGATAGTGTTCATAATGTTCTCATTAAGGACATCACACTTCATGCTATGATGTAACATAAAGAAACATATTTTGTACACTCACCAGGCCTGACTGAAGACATCTGCAAACACTACAGTCACAGGAGCCTCTTGATCTGAGGGAGCGATGCTGAGCCATTAACGTTTTGTACAGAATTGATTTATCTTTTTAGCCTTGCTGCGTGTACACTGGTTAACTATTCAAGGGCCCGTGCAGCCTTAGAGCACACACTAACCAAATGTTTAACAGCAGTGCAGTTGATTGATGGAGGAAAACAGTTGTTGAAAGATCACTCAAGGTAAAGGACACAGAATATTGAGGTTGCTGAGGTAACAGAAAGCAGATGTAACAGTCAGAAGAACAATAAAGGGTTAAGGTAAGGGATAACAAGATAAAAGAAGAAAATAGAGAGATGAAAATGGTGAATAAGGAAAGAGTTGAGATTCTTAAGGACACAGGCAGTTTGGTAGAATGCATATTCTAGCAGTAGATGAAACTCAATGTCGAGATTGTGAAGTGAAACATTTTGGGAAACTATGGAGAGACAATACAAAATAAATAGTACTCTGTGATGGTAATACCATTGAATATCAAAGGGCTTTGACTCTCTCTTGTTGGAAATGGTAATTGCCTGAAGATTGTGTGGTTGAATATTGTCAACTGAAGCCGGATGTTGTCAGGAAACAGTGAGGACTGCAGATGCTAGAGATCAGAGTTGAGAGTGTGTTGCTGAAAAAGCACAGCAGGTCAGGCAGCATTCGAGGGGCAGGAAAATCAGCGTTTTGGGCTGGAGCCCTTCATCAGGAATGGGGACTACTGTGAGAGAGGGACTCACTGAGATCTTTGTAGAGACAGGGGAACATCTTCAAGGTATTCATCCTTGGAAAAGGCTTCACAGTCAGTTCAAAATCAACTAAGAGACAATGATGCTGGAGATCAGAGTCAAGAGTTTGGCACTGGAAAAGCACAGCAGGTCAGACAGCATCCAAGGAGCAGGAAAAGTTTCCCTGATGAAGGGCTCCTCGGATGCTGCCTGACCTGGATGTTGTCCAGGTCTTGCTGAATACAGCATGGACTGCTTCAGTATTTGGGCCATTGTGAATGATGCTGAACATTCTGACTTGAAGATTGAGGAAAGGTCATTGATGAAGCAGCTAAAGGTGGTTGGACCAAAGGCACTATCCTGAAAACTCCAGCAGAGCTATGCTTCACCAGCTGTCTTCTTTTGTGCCAGGAGAGTAAAGACTCCATCCAGCAGATCATAGAGTTCTTGGTCTATAGCTGTTGAGTTCAATGTTAAATCTTAAACTGTAAAGATCCTAAGCAGAAAATGTTCCTCCAGCTTGCACTGGACTTCATTGGACATTAGAGCAGGCCTAGGTCAGCAATATTACCATGAGAGCAAGATGATGCTTCTAAACATTGAGTGACCTGAAGCTTAGGGTTATTCTTGCAGACAGAATGGGCATGTTCCACCAACCATTCACCCAGACCAGATTTGATCTCACCAATGTAGAGGACATTGCATTGTGAGCAGCAGATGCAATAGACTCAATTGAAAGAAGTGCAGGTAAATTGCAGTTTCAACTGAATTATGTATTGTGGGTTTGGACAATGAGAGGCAAAGGAATAAGTTTCATGCTTTATACAACTGGATGGGAAGTTGCAGAGGTGTTGCAAGTGACAGAAGAGTGAACGAGGGAGTCCCTGTGATCTTTCAAGCTGTTCTTCCACTTTCAAAGGTTTTTGTACCTGAATCCTTAAATCTTTATGTTCCTTTTAAATTTTTAATACTGTAGTGATTGGAACAAGGGCCAGGTGGATTTCATTGTTGACTATAAGATGCTTGAGGAGAAAGTGAGGACTGCAGATGCTGGAGATCAGAGCTGAAAATGTGTTGCTGGAAAAGCGCAGCAGGTCAGGTAGCATCCAAGGAGCAGGAGATTTGACGTTTCGAGCATAAGCCCTTCATCAGGAATCCTGATGCTTGACTGAGGTTGTTAACCTGGGCCAATCAGGGAGCCCTGGCTGACAAATATATACATGAGATTCAGAAGGTCTCCTCAGTCTAGAGACTGGCTTTGTACTAACTGTCAGAGCCCATGAAAATAAAGGTGAATTGATGAGAGGATACTAGTCTCTGTACTGTTATTTCAACCACATAGCATATATTTCATTTCTCATACTTCCTACTAAAAAGTATCACCTCCCATTAAATTTCAGTTGACATCTATCTGTTCAATGGACTAATCTATCTCTGCTCTCTTATAGACATGATGAACTATATAGGGGATTAACTTTGATGTATTGGGAGACCCCTCACCTGTAAGTAGATAGGTTATGAATTATAAGCCTCACCTACAAGTCTTAAGCACATAATGTAGATTGAGACTTCAGGGATGCTGCAAGTGATGTTGTTCAACCTCTCTAAGGGAGGGAAACTATCGCAAAGTTTTTTTTTGAAGATGAGCAGGGTTTGACTTCTGGATTAAATGTTATCATTCAATAAATATTGCTGAAACTAACCATTATTTTTCCTTCATTCATTTGTAGGTTGTGGCCATTACTGGAAATATCAGCATTTTTTGTCCATCCCTCATTTCCCTTTAACTGATGGGTTTGCTAGAGCCCTTGGGCTGCACGATGGCTTAGTGGTTAGCACTGCTGCCTCACAGCACAAGGGACCTGGGTTCAATTCCAGCCTCAAGCGACTATCCAGGTGGAGTTTGTACATTTTCCCTGTGTGTGTGTGTGCGTAGGTTTCCTCTCAGAATCCAAAGATGAGTAGGTTAGGTGGATTGGCCATGTTAAATTGCCCCATAGTGCCCAGGGATGTGTAAATTAGGTAGCTTAGCTATGGTGGGTATGTGGTTATGAGGATAGGGTGGAGGCTGGGTGGGATGCTCTTTAGAGGGCCAGTTCTGAACTAATGGGCTGAGTGGCCTCTTTCCATATTGTACAGAATCAATGATTTCAATATCAGGCACATGGCTGCCTGTCAGCAGCCTGACATTATGAGGGGAATAGACCTCCTTTGCGAAAGGATGCTGGTGAAGCTGACAGGATTTTAACAACAACTGAATATAGGTTCAAGGTCACCCTTCCAGTTGCCATAGTAGCATTTGAATCTATGACCTTAGATCATTAGTTAGACCCTCTGAAGGACTGACTGAGAAATATGACCACTATGCTACCATCACCTTTCGAATTGAGTATACAGTGATATATCTCATCACTGTCTGTGAGATCTTACTTTGTGCAAGTTAACATTGATGTTTTCCTATATAACAGCTGGGTCTCCATTTTTAAAATGTTCTCACCATTTGTGGAGCGCATATGAAACTCCTGCAGGTGCAAAAGCAGATTTACATCTGCTGATGTTCTTTCTTTAACTATTTTAGCTCCACCTTAAAATTATAATGATTTGGAGATGCCGGTGTTGGACTGGGGTATACAAAGTTAAAAATCACACAACACCAGTTTATAGTCGAACAGCTTTAATTGGAAGCACACTAGCTTTCGGAGCGACGCTGCTTCATCAGGTGGTAGTGGAGGGCTCAACTACCACCTGATGTAGGAGTGTCGCTCCGAAAGCTAGTGTGCTTCCAGTTTAACCTGTCGGACTATAAACTGGTGTTGTGTGATTTTTTACTTTAAAATTATAATGTTGCCTCCCATATGCTTAAAACCAAATCATTTAATTATCATTGGCTCTGTAAAAATAATTTCTGATATTTCTAAAACATCTGTATTTTATAAAGGTTCAGTTCTTCAGTTGTCATATTTAAATTTTCACAAGTAAAGCTTGCAAATGTGACCTTTACAATCATTCAACCAAACCCTTTTCTGCCCTAGTTCTGTAAATTAAAACATTTGATGACTCACTAATTTTTGCAAGAAGTACTCTGATCGTAAATCTGCAAGTTGTTGAACTCTTGGTAATACCTTCCTGAAGAAGGGCTTATGCCCGAAATGTCGAATCTCCTGTTCCTTGGATGCTGCCTGACCTGTTGCGCTTTTCCAGCAACACATTTTCAGCTCTGATCCCCAGCATCTGCAGACCTCACTTTCTCCTCCAATACCATATCATGACAGAATAAATGTGAAATATTTTACTGGACCAATTCTTTTCAATTCTAAATCGTTTGCAAACCTAATCAGCTTGGATATTGTGCTGCAACATAACAAAATCATTTCCGTTTGATAACTAGGGGCAGCTCAATGGTTCGCACTGCTGCCTCACAGTGCCACGGATCCAGGTTTGATTCCAGCCTTGAGCGACTATCTATGTGGACTTTGCACATTCTCCCCATGCCTACATGGGTTTTCTCCAAATACTCTGGTTTTCTCCCACAGACCAAAGATGTGCAGGTTAGCTGGTTTGGTCATGTTAAATTGCCCGTTGTGCTTGGGGATGTACAGGTTAGGCCATGGCAAATACAGAGATGGGGTGAGTCTGGGTGCGCTCTCTTTGAGAGGTCAGTGTGGTCTCAATGGTCTGAATGGCCTGCCTCCGCACTGTAGGGATTCTAAATTTCAGCATTTTACAGAAAACTGCATCCTTTCTCCTCCTTTTGCTGCTTCCCTCCTGCTCACTGTCCTACTCATTACCACATTTCACCTGCCACCACTCATTTTAACCATCTCCATCATTTGCACTGCTTCTCTCTTGCTTGCCTTGGGTTGGAAAGGGAGCAAGTGAAAATGTCACAGCGTCTGTGTGAGACAGTCCAGTGCGATGGTAAACCTGAGGTGGAATTTGGCAAGCTGGGAGGAAGTCAAAAGGGTTAATACTGTGAGTTGTTACAGGTTGGTAGACTACTCAGAGTTAGTAAGAAGGCCTCAGGACCCAGTTCTGAAGAAGAATCACTGAACTTGGAACATCTGTTTCTCTCCATAGATGCTGCCAGACCTACTGAGTTTCTCTAGCAATTTCTGTTTTTGTTACAGATTTTGGGGCTGGTTTTATTTAAGATTTACAGAAAGCATGGTTAGTATGTTTGTAGATGATACCAAGATCGGTGGTGGGGTAGGCAGTGAAGAAGGTTATCTAAGATTACAAAGAGATTTTGATCAATTAGGTCAATGGGCTGAAGAGTGGCAAATGGTGTTTAATTTGGATAAATTCAAGGTATTGCATTTTGGTAAAATAGACAAAGAAAAGACTTATATAATTAAAAGTAGTGCCTTGGGTAGTGCTGTAGAAAAGAGAGACCTAGGTTTAGGTACATAATTCTTTGAAATTTGCGTCTCACAAATAGATCAGGTGGTTCAGAAGGTGTTTAGCATTCATTGCTCAGACCTTTGAGTATAAGAGTTTGAACACTATGTTGAAGCTGTACAGGATGTTAATGAGGCCTTTTCTGGAGTACTTTGTCCAGTTCTGGTCTTCCTGTTACAAGAAGGATGTTATTAAGCTGGAGAGGGTTCAGAAATGGTTTACCTGGGTGCTGCTGGGAATTGAGGATTTTAGTTACAAGGAGAGGTTGGATAGGCTGGGACTTTTTTTGTAGGACTGTAAGAGGTTAAGGGGTGACCTCATAGAGATTTATAAAATCATGAGGGGTATAGATGAGGTGAATAGCAGTTGTCTTTCTCTAGAGTAGGGGATTTCAAGACCAGGAGGCATATTTTTAAGGGGAGAAGAAAAAGATTTTAAAAAGATACGAGGGGTAATTTGTTTATAGGGAGAGTGGTTCATGTGTAGAATGAACTTCCAGAGGAAGTGGCGGATGAGGGTACAGTAACCATGTTTAAAAGACATTTAGATAAGTACATGAATAAGAAATGTTTTGAGCGATATGGGCCAAGTACAGGCAGGTGGGACTAGTTTAGTTTGGGATTATGTTTGGCATGGACTGTTTAGACAGAAGGGTCTGTTTCTGTGCTGTATGACTCTATGACTTGATGAGGTAGCCTGTGAGTTTTTAATGTAAAAAGTACGGTCAGGAATGTAATCCACCTTTATTTGGATTTGTTTACGGGAGAACAACCTTTATTTAATACATTTTCACTTAGCCCATTCTTTCAGGAACACATTCAGAGTGCTAAATGAAGGATAACTGTCAATAGTTAGCTCTTCCCATTTTAAGTCATTTTCTTAAATTATTCAAGTTTGACATGTTAAATTGCTGGTGCATTAATTATGATTGATAACTGCAAACAAGAAGTCACGTGGGTCCAGTTATTCATGGTCTGATTTTCTTAAGTCACATAAAAATGAGACTTGCACAATGAAAATAAAGAAATAAATGGCACAGAGTCATGCTTTCTGTTATTTGTGGCTGGTTCACTCGATTGATATTACATAGCTGAGCACAGTTTCATTAGAAGATAAATGCATCACCGACCCAATCATAGAATTTCAGTCTGTAAACCACTTCCCATCCCCTCCAGTTGTATACAATGCCTGATCCAAGCATAACATTGCAAATTTTGCAAAAATATTGTTCCATGTATAAACTATTTCCCAAATATCCTGTTTTTAATGGTTGATACACTAAATCTAGTTAGTTCACAAATACCGCAGTTATGCCTATTTGCCTGTTCCAAGGATTATGGAGATTAATGTCTTACTTATATTAATAAGCAGCTTAACAGCCCTGCATCAATGTACAAATCAAGAAGAGTTATCCTCTTTCATTGCCTTCCGAACTGCGCAGGGCTGCATTTATTCTGATCTTATATTAGGGTGGCCCATTCATGTAGGAAGTAGTGTCTGGTAGTGGGTGTTTCTAATCAAAAGAATGAATGTAAGGGGCTAGATCCATAATCCTGACTGGCAAACACTGATATATTAGGCACCTGCCTTTCTCCAAAGACTGTTCTGATCTCCATTAAGCTGCCAGGTTATATGAGGAAAACTGATTAAATGTGAATTTTCGGCTCATTATAACATTAAAGTGACCAAGCCACCTCCTGGGTGTGGTTGCGCTCCCCCACTCCTACCTTTGGTAAACCTGAAACTGGTGTTGGGAGAAAGCAGGTTGGAATCAAATTTGACATTTTTAAGATTGATATACATTTCACCCAACCCTGGCTGGTTATGCGATTTAAAATTCATTCCTGTTCAGTTTTTTCTCTTTCTACAGATGCTGGCTGTCCTGCAAATGTTTCCTGGCATAATTATTAAATCATTGTCAGAGAGTTATCCAACATGGAAACAGACCCTTCAGTCTAACTTGTCCATGCTGACCAAATATCCTAAATTAATCTAGTCTCATATGCCAATACTTGGCTCATATCCCTTTAAACCCTTCTTATTCATACACCAGTCCAGCAGTCTTTTAAATACTGTAATTGTACCAGCCTCCACCACTTCCTCTGGCAGCTCATTCCATACACACACCACCCTTTGCGTGAAAATATTGCCCCTTGGGTCCCTTTTAAATCTTTCCCCTCTCACTTTAACTTTGCCCTTTGGTTCTGGAGTCCCCCAACTCAGGGAAAAAATCTGGTCTATTTACAGGATCCGTGCCCCTTCTGATTTTGAAAACCTCTATATGGTTACCCCTCAGCCTCTGACACTCGCGGGAAAATAGCCCCAGCCTATTCAGCCTCTCCCTGTAGCTGAAATCCTCCAACCCTGGCAAAATCATGAGATGCACTAAACTCCACAAACCACAAATATCTCTTGTGATAGGTTATCTAGATCCAACAAACAACTGACCATGCCTCTCAATTCCTTTCTTTTCCAATTATATAATTTTGCTTCAGTGATCTTTTCTTTTGTCTTATTTTCCAAATTTTGTTGCTGGCAGCAGAATTTTTCTGTTTTACTTTCAAGAGTTATTAAGATTGGAGCAAATCAAGATTGCATCTTCAAATATGTTGGTGGCTCACAGCACCAGGGTCCCAGGTTCGATTCCAGCCTTGGGCAACTGTCTGTGTAGAGTTTGCACATTCTTCCCCGTGTCTGCGTGGGTTCCCTCCAGGTGCTCCGGTTTCCTCCCACAGTCCAAAGATGTGCAGGTCAGGTGAATTGGCCATGCTAAATTGCTCATAGTGTTAGGTACATCAGTCAGAGGGAAATGGGTCTGAGTGGGTTACTCTTCAGAGGGTCGGTGTGGACTGGTTGGGCTGAAGGGCCTGTTTCCATGTTGTAGGGGATCTAATCTAATGTTAATACTGAAAATGGACAGAGATGAGTAACAGTACAGAGGGTTCAGCCAATATTGCCGTGAGGAAATGCATTGACCACTGACAGCATGTGGGAGAAAGTGAGGACTGCAGATGCTGGAGATCAGAGTCGATGGTGTGTTGCTGGAAAAGCACAGCAGGTCAGGCAGCATCCAAGGAGTAGGAGAATCAACATTTCGGGCAACAGCCCTTCATCAGGAAACATCAACTCTCCTGCTCCATGGATGCTGCCTGACCTGCTGAGCTTTTCTAGCACTGCACTCTCGACACTGAAAGCATGCAGTTGGATAGATAGCTAACACCTCATTTTTCTCAATGCCTACTTGGTTTAAGGAGGTTGGAAATACCACTTGGTAGTGCAATGAGAAAAGGTTCTTGGCTTAAACAAGACTGGTTTATTGCATATAGCAATCTGATAAACGTTGTATTCATAAGATAGGTATTAATCTTAAGTCTATAGGGAGACCTAGATGATAGGGCTGGTTTCCTCAGGGTTCAGAGCTATTTTGTCTTCCCCACATAATTCCTTATCACAACAATAGATTGGGTGGAGCTTAATGCAACCTTCAGCATTACCACTCTCAAAACCGTTATCTTTTATATATATGTAACTGCTACCCAATTTTAGTCTAGTCATAGAATCCCTACAATGCATAAAGAAGCCATTTTACCCATCAAGTCTGCACCAATCCTCTAAAGAGCATCTTCCCAGACCCACCCCCTCCCCCCATAACCCCACATTTCTCATGACTGACCTACCAAGCCTGCCTATTCCTGGATGCTACAAGACAATTAACCATGACCAATCCACCTGACCTGCTCATGTTTG
The DNA here is from genome assembly GCF_020745735.1 of Hemiscyllium ocellatum. Classification (NCBI taxonomy): domain Eukaryota; kingdom Metazoa; phylum Chordata; class Chondrichthyes; order Orectolobiformes; family Hemiscylliidae; genus Hemiscyllium; species Hemiscyllium ocellatum. The sequence continues at coordinate 19,675,265 of NC_083432.1, read as the reverse complement.
GACTGTGGGCAAAAAAAAACACACAGACACCGGAGGAACGTGCAAACTCCACACAGACAGTTATCTGGGTCAATCCGGGTCTGTGGCACAGAGAGGCAAAAGTTCTAGCCACTGTGCCACCATGTCGTCAGTGATATTTGGGGGAATCGATGGAAATTCTTAAATATATTCAAGTAAGGTCAACCTGATGTCAATATGTTGTTTACGTAAAATTGGTTCAAAACACTAAAGTATGATAAGAATCTGTCAAAAATAAGGAGAGGTAATGGTCTAGTGTTATTATCACTGTGTTGCTAATCCAGAGATTCAGGTAATATTTCTGTGGACCTGAGTTCAAATCCCAACTTGACATGTGGCACAATTTGAATTCAATAAACATCTGTTATTAAGAGTCTAATGATGACCATGACTCCATTGTTCATTGTCAGGAAAATCCATCTGGTTTACTAACGTCCTTCAGGAAAGGAAACGGCCATTCTACCCTGATCTGGCCTACATGTGACTCTGGAGCCACAGCAAATACTCTCTAAGCAATTAAGGATGGGCAATAAATGCTGGCCTAACCAGTGACACCCTCGTCCCATGAATTAATTTTTAAAAATGGTGCTCTATAAAATGATAGGCCTGGAACCATAACTCCATAGGTCAGATCAGAACAGCATGAAAGAGCATGTGGCCAAATGATGAAAGGTAAGTTGGAGACAGGTGCCTGAAGTAGTCATTTGCACAGAGAGTGATCAAAATCTGAAACAAGTTGCCAGGCCTGGACATATCTAGTTAAATTTCGGCGATTTGGTAATGTTGAGATGGTGGGATTGGTATTCTGAGAGCAAATGAAGAGAAAAAGTCTTTTTGTCCACTTACGTCCATGCTGGAGCAAGATGCCAGAGGTTCCATGATCCATATGGTCACAGAAAGCATAGTGTAAAACTACACAGAGCGAAAACAAATAAAAATTAAATTTAATCCATAAAGATTTCTATTGAGCAGACTTTGATCTTTGCAGAACTTAGCTTTGATATTTTACATGGCAGTGATCAGGACTGTTTATTTGTCCATTCCAAAGAAAGCTGGAAAGAGATCTTTTTGTCTCATTAAAATTTAACAAACGCACACAATAAATGGAAAATATGTGCTCAGTAGTCTGATGCCAATTTCTATTACTTTTGATGAGTGTTGGATAATTCACTCTTGAAATGCAAGCCGGGGCTCCAATGCCAGCTATCGAATGATATTCTCAACATTTTTCGTTAATAACACAAATGGCTCCATTGTAAAATGACATGGAAAAGTTTGGTATAATTTTAACATATGAAAAATAACCTGTGGGTTTCTGGTCTCTCTGTAGTAACAGGACCACATAACATTCTGTGAATGTAACAGTCGAGAAGCCATACAATTCCAAGTTTGAACAAAAACATGGCAATGTATCAGCAACCCCATTCACTCCCTCATCACTACTTCACCATTCAATTAGATCAGGAGTGATCTATGGCTCACTTAACCCATCTTTCATCATGTCTCTTAATATCCTAGACCAGTTCTGTCTAAACATTTTTCAAACCCTATTTTTGAGATTTGAAAACTATCACAATCACTCAGTGAGTGACAGGGGAGGGGGAGCAGGAGCAGGGGTTGATGGGATAGCTTGGTCATTGTGACTTGGAGCTCGTGACCCAAAAGTCTCAGCTCATGACCCCACTGGGGTTCCCAACCCTCTTTATGGGAAGACCTGTCTTGTACCAATAAAACTCTTTCCATCTCAATCTTGGAATATTGTAAATGACCTTCACAACCTTTTGAATGGCTGAATTCTACTACTTCACATGTGAAACAGTGGGGTCTTCCTCATTTCTGAACAGCCTTTATCTAATTTTATGACAGTGATTCTTTTTTCTTTCATTTGCTCACCATTAAAACAAAATTCTCTGTCTATTCTGTTAAATCCATTTGTTGTTTAAACACTCCAATTAGGTCACACAATTCAAAGAAATACAGTCCAAGCAAAGGTCGCCTGAAATCCATTAAACTTCAATATAAACATATTGAATCCATGCTTCAACCCTCTACAGTCAATATATCCATTCTGATGTACTGTGTCCAAAACTAAATGTAAACTCCCAGATGGGGATGGGCGGGGTTCTGAACAGGCTATTTTCAACTAAAACAAAACTCTCTTTTGTTTTCTACCTGTGCAGGAACTTTCAATATTTGGCTGCCAAATTCCTTGGCTCCTCCACATTGACATTAAGAAAATATTCCAATTGGCTTTCTTGCATCAAATATGGATTCCTTATTGAACATTGAACTCCCTTTACTATGTTTTTTACCATTCCCTTAAACAAGGTATGTTCCCCTTTACTCTATACTGCCAACGATATAAAGTTATCATGTGTCTGAAGGTAACATCACCTACGTACAGTACAATGTTATATTCCTTCATTCAAGTCATCAACATTGAGTTAGCACCTTCTCCCCACGTCTGCTTGAGTTTCCTCCTGGTGCTCCAGTTTCCTCCTACAGTCCAAAGATGTGCAGGTGAGGTGGATTGGCCAGGCTAAATTGCCCTGTAGTTTCGAGGGATGTGCATGGAAGGTGGGTTAGCCATGGGAAATGCAGGGTTACAGGGATTAGATTACTTACAGTATGGAAACAGGCCCTTCGGCCCAACAAGTCCACACCGACCCGCCGAAGCGCAACCCACCCATACCCCTACATTTACCCCTTACCTAGCACTACGGGCAATTTAGCATGGCCAATTCACCTGACCTGCACATCTTTGGACTGAATGGGATGCTCTTCAGAGGGTGAGTGTGGACTTGATGGGCCAAATGGCCTGCTTCCACACTGTAGGAATTCTATGATTCTCTGAATATGTCAGGTAAACAGCTGACTCAAATAGAGATCCCTAGAATCCCTTGCCACATCCCTTCCATAATTTCCCATTATCCTTGTAACCTGCCTCCTACTTCTCAATGAAACAGCAAGTCAAAACGCAAAATGGTTGTGTTGAAGTGAGTACTTGTTCTCCATCCAGCCTGTTCTGACTTGTATTCTGTGCATCAGTAAGTTTCTACTCTTACTATTTGGCATATAATAATGAAGTTACATTCCAGTTTCGCAAGCTTATCTTGATTAGAAACTGGGATATTTCTTTTAGCTATCAGAGCTGCCTATAATTCAAAACTACCTCTGTTGAATGTAAAGTCTAGCATGCAGATGCCATATGCAGGAGAAAGTGAGGTCTGCAGATGCTGGAGATCAGAGTCGAAGAGTGTGGTGCTGGAAAAGTACAGCCAGTCAGGCAGCATCCGAGGGGCAGGAGTGGCGATGTTTTGAGCATGAGCTCTTCACCAGGAAAGATGCCATATTCAGAAAAATGATCAGAAATCTCACCACTGTCTGTCCAACAATATGGTACTAATTGGGTGGAAGCAGTGAAGGTCTGTAATAGCAGATCCTGGCCATTTGTAGTGGTCATCCAGACCATTTGCTGTCATTGTTTCCAGCAGGGGGTGGAAATGCTCATCTTTCTTGAAAAACCTCATCAGGAGAATGCTGTCCATTTTCTGCTGTCTTTTCTGTCTGAGTTATGTTCATTCAAAACCATGGCACTTTAAAACAGATGCTTGGGATTAATAAATGCACTGAGGAGCAAAATGAGAGTTTAAAAGGATGACCTTCTGCATTTACAGGTGATTACCGTGTCAGCTGTAGGAGACATCCAGGAAACTGAGAGACAGGAGCCCCTTTGTTTACCACATCTGGCCATTACATTAAGAATCCAAATATCGCACAGGACATGTCCGACCATGGAATGGCAGGGTGTACTGTGCACGGCCTGGTTAGCAGACCCTATTCATCACCTTTTCAATGCTATACATTTACGCAATGTATAAATAGCGACATAGCATTGTTAATGGATCTGATTCTGTTGGTTGGGAGCAGGGGAGACTTAATGACATTTTTCATCATTCCCCCTCTGAAACTGATGATGAATTCAGAATATCAGCCAAATGCAGATCAGTGTGGAAATGCTGACATTGTGATCTACCACTCGAGGCTACAACATAGTATACCCCATGCACCACTCTATCCTAACCCCCAAGCCCCACTCCAACTGCCTTGATCCAGCAACCAACCTTCCAGCCCCTGCACCACAACTAGAAGCCCCTTACTCAATTATAATGTGCAACAAGTGGTCAATCAGACATTTCTAACAGCGATGTGATGAATAAAATCTGACAATCACCAGAACCAAATTTGAATAAATAATTTTATAATCATACAGTACTGTCAAATGATGAATTAGCAGTTATCTTAAAATGTCTTCATCAAATTTCAGAATATGATGGCTTTTACCTTCATCCTATGCATCTGTCCCAAACTTTACTGAAAACAACAAATACTGGAGATCACAGCAGGTCACACAGTATCCATGGAGAGACAGCAAGCTAACGTTTCAAGTCTAGATGATGCTGCATCAGAGCTGAAGTGAAGTATGGAGGGGGCACCACTTGTATGGAGGGGGCACCACTTGTACTATAGTTCAGGAGGTGGCGGTGGGTGGTTGTTGTGGCAGTGGTGGGTGCAGGGCTGGCAAAAAAGAGAGGTTGATAATTCAGATTAAGTGATCGAAATGTGAGAATGGCAGAATTACTGCAGGTAAAATTGACTAAAGTGACTTTATTTTAGTGCTTTTAGTTCCTTGCATACCTTCTGTGAACATCTTTTTTGATGTGATTAATTACTTTGTCGACCTGATGACATGACTTTAGCTCCAGATAAGAGTGGAGCACTCCATTGCAGTATCACTGCACAGTGAGAGAGGTGAAATTCACTTCAGGAAGACAATTAGCTTTCTCAGCACATTCTTTGTAGTCAGTGATGAACACCTTTTCTTAGACACTGACTGCAAAATCTAGCCCACTGTGTACAAACTAATCACTTGAAAGTCAGCATGAATTATAATAGGAACAACAATATGAATTTGTATTTCACCTTTAATATTTTTAAATATTTAAAGGCATGCCTCCACGGGACTTTTGAACCAGATTCCATGCTAAGCAATATAACATCAGGTGATTTAATAATATGGTGAACGAGTTAGATTTTAAGGAATAACCTTAAAGGAAGAGGCATCAGTAGGAAGACAGTGGGTTGGATGGAGGAAATTTCATGTGTTAAGGGCTAGGCAGGTGAACATAGGGTGTGATTAAAAATGAGGATGCACTAAAGGCCAGGTGTGGCAGAATGCAGAAATTGTGAAGTTTGCAGGGATGGAGAGAGTTACAAAGATCGTTAGGAAGTCCCTTTCAGCCAATGGCGTATAGATAGATAGATACTCTACAGTATGGAAACAGGCCCTTCGGCCCAAGAAGTCCACACTGACCCTCTGAAGAGCACCCCACACAGACCCATTCCCCTTCTTTATATTTACGCCCTGACTAATATACGCAACACTATGGGCAATTTAGCGTAGCCAATTCACCTGACTTGCACATCCTTTTGGACTGTGGGAGGAAACCGGAGCACCCGGAGGAAACCCACACGGACATGGGGAGAATGTGCAAACTACACACAGACATGGAGGCTGGAATCGAACCGGGTCCCTGGCGCTGTGAGGCAGCAGTGCTAACCACTGAGCCACCGTGCTGTCCTGTGTTCAGTTTACAGATATTGCAGTGTCCTGCCAAACTTTCTGCCCAGAGAATCTGCAATTATACATTGAAGAGCTCATTTGTCGCTTGAATCCACAACCATTTGACTCAAAAGGCAAGCGTTATACCACTGAGCAAACATAAGATTGCAAAAAGTTGCATCATTTCCAAATTCCTTGCACTTTGACAGGAGTTTTCCACCACAGCAGCTACAGGGCAAGCTGTCCTTCCATATCCTTCCTTATCTGTGGTTCCCTGCCTGCCATTCTCTCACTGACAGGCAGATCTGTTGTAGTCTGTTTGGAATACATCGACTGTAATCAGACAATCCTAAAGGCTCACTTGACAGCCTCACTTGGGAGTTACGCCTTTTTCAAAGGAAAATGCTGTCAATAAATGAAAGCAGAGCAAAAGTTTCAAAGTTTACAAGAAACACACAATTTGTTTTTTGTTCGCAGGTTAGTGCAGCTGGCAACATTTCTATTTGATTCCACATCACTGCCAAGCCCTGCTTATGTGGAATTAGAAATTAATGTCTCACTTTTCTAGCGTGCTTACAGAACAGCCTCTTTTAATTCAGCAGCATTTATATACAACCATTGGCAAAAAAAAATTAGAAGTCATATTACACATAAACTCTAGCTGTCTACTTTGGATAAGTCAACCCTCTTGAACAGCCGTCAAAAAGATTCTTATCATGTGCTAACAAACATCAAAATCTGGAATGGGTTGTGAATGCAAATTCTCAAAGCAGCTCTCTGTCTCCAGTGGTAATGTTGAGGAAATCAAAACCTGCCAACATTTCACTGAACCCAGTCAACTTCTTTGCTCGGATTATCTTTGCACTGAGGTTTCCGTGCACCATTGCAGTCAATCTCAGCTTCAACACAACGGAATCAGATCAATGACCAACTCGATTATTTATTAGATTCCCTACAGTGTGGAAACAGGCCATTCGGCCCAACAAGTCCACACCGACCCTCTGAAAAGCAACCCTCCCAGACCCATCTCCCTCTCTCTGATGCACTATGGACAATTTAATATGGCTAATCCACCTGACCTGCACATCCTTGGATTGTGGGAGGAAACTGGAGCAAACCCACACATACGCGGGGAGAGTGTGCAAACTCCACACAGACAGTCACCTGAGGCTGGAACTGAACCCAGATCCCTGGCACTGTGAGTTTGCAGTGCTAACCACTGAGCCACCGTGATTACTCAGTCTTTATTTGGTTGATTTGGAGATGCCGGTGTTGGACTGGGGTGTACAAAGTTAAAATTGTTGTGTGATTTTTAACTTTATTTGGCTGGTGTTGCTAGGAGGGAACCCAAACAATCCCAAAGATTATACAAGGTGCCAGTTATACATTGAAGATAAAGTGTAGTCCTCTTGAGAGCTTGGAATGCACTTAAGTTACATGTAAGTTACATCCAGCTAGAAATGTGTGATTTAAGTGTCTAACTTTACATTGACTCGAGAGGTTAGAGCACAGAGCAGAAGGGTGCTGCCCTCAAGAGTAGTGACTCAAGAATAATATACAAGGAACATAACGTTTTCAAGCTTTTGATCAGTCTGCCTAAATCTTCCCTTTAATGGTACAGTGCCAATTTTGTCTGATCCTGTGGGACATGAAACTAAATTCAGGATGTAATAGAAAAACAGATTGCTGTTGTTGTACTAAGGGACAGCAAAGAAATTAGAGTGTTTTCTTTCTGGAAAAGAATGCATTCAAAATGGTTTAAATTTTGTAAATACCACCATACAAATATTCACATACTAGACAGTGGAGAGAGAAGAATCGGGCAATTAATTTGCACACAAAGGATAATAAATTGGTGGAAAGAAAGAAGAAACAGCTAATACCTACAAGGTGCCCTATCACATCTTTTGGACATCACAAGACAATCTGCAGCCAATGGATTGCTTTAAGTTGGAGTAAGGGATCAGGAAACTATTTAAAACAATTGAATGTTTACTTGGAGATAAACAGTTGAAAGATATGCTGAAGAGTGGGATGGGTAAGGTTGAAATCTATTGAAGAGTATAAGCCAGTCTTGTCTGGTGAATCCCCACTGTTTTGAGAAGTGCTTATAAAGAAGACAGGATTCATCAGTTGTATTGATCAAATCAGGTTTTTTTAACAAAAACCATGAACCCTTCTCATTCAACATGATCTAGAATATCTTGGAAAAAGGCATCAGAACTTTTTTTAACCAGTGAGTCATTTGTCGGAATTGACACCTTTCCATCACTGATCTGATTGAGTTTATCTTCACATGCAGCATATAGATTTCAAACATCAGCGATGACATAAGTTTGCATTACACCTGTCAGCAAGTTTCAGGAAATCATTCCCAACAGGAAACTGAATAAATTGCAATTTTTTTTCAAGTTATGGTCTGAATTGTGACCGCCAATGAGGGTCATGCTGACAGGAACCTCTACATTATGAGGCCCAATAGATTTTGACTTCTGAGTCTTATCTGCATAAACCCTGTCAATCTTCTGAGCACATATGCTGGCTGATTGACAGGACAGAGACTTTGGAAAGTACGAAGAAGCATCATTCTGGCAGTCAGTCAAGTGGCTGATAGTGGTGGATTGGTTCAGGACATTGCAATCAGATACAAGCAATCTATGGGGAATCAAGCCTCATCATCTCCATATGGGGACTGGAGGAGGGTTTTCTCCTGGCTTACAAGGAAACTTGAGAAAAATAAGGAATATTCAAGGTTTGGATGAATATATGCTAAGCTGCATGCAGCCATTATTGAACAACTTTGGATACACTTCCCTAACATAAGCGAAAACATGACAAAAAATTCATCTCTTGCAATATATCACACTTCTCTCACTTTCAAAAAGCAACCAAGGCATGAACATGCAAAATTGCACCTATAGAATAATTGCCCGATATATAATATAGCTAAACAGACAGCAATAGCACTTGGAAATTTACCAAGTTGGGTTTCAATGCTTTTAAAAATCTGAATAAAAATATATATAACTGATACGGCTGGAGACATTTATTTGCAAAAGAGTTGTTTTTCCTCACCATCACTATATGCTTAATACAAAAATCATATCAAGTTTTGAGAAAATTTGTAGCTCAGGTTTGAGGTTCTGGATGCAGGTTCGCTCGCTGAGCTGGAAGGTCCATTTTCAGATGTTTCATCACCATATTAGGTAACAGCTTCAGTGAGCTTCCGGATGAAGCACTGCTGGTGTTTCCTGCTTTCTATTCATAAGTTTGGGTTTTCTTGGGTTGGTGATGTCATTTCCTGTGGTGACGTCATTTCCTGTTGTGATGTCATTTCCTGCTATTTTCTCAGGAGGTGGTAAATGGCGTCAGCGTCCAGAAACCTTAGCCACTCTCCCTGACATAAAAGACATCTCGGAAATGACTGCCAGACTACTCAGATCCCTTGGCATCATGGTAGCCCACAAACCCACCCACACACTAAAACAACAGCCAATGAACTTGAAAGACTCTATCCAGACAACATGCAAAACTAATGTCATTTTCAAAATACCGTGCAAAAACTGTAACAAACACTACATTGGACAAACAGGCAGAAAACTAGCCACCAGGATACATGAACATCAACTAGCCACAAAATGACATGATCCTCTCTCACTCTCTCCCTTTCTCCTTACACACAGATAAGGAAGGACATCATTGACTGGGACAACACATCCATTCTAGGACAAGCCAAACAGAGATATGTACGAGAATTCCTAGAAGCATGGCATTCCAACCGGAACTCTATCACCAAACATGTCAAATTATACCCTATCTACCACCCCCTGAGAAAAAGAACCAGAAATTGCATCACCTCTGGAAATGATGTCACCACAGAAAATGACATCACCAACCCAAGGAAACCCAAATATATAAATAGAAAGCAGGAAACACCAGCAGTACTTCATCAGGAGGCTCACTGAAAATGTTACCTAGTATGGTGATGAAATGTCTGAAAATAAACCTTCCAGCTCAATGAGCAAACCTACATCCACAAATATCATAAGTTAACAAGGAATAAGGAAAAGAACAACTTTTCCCTTCTTTCTTCCAACATAATTTCAATGGAGTATCTGGCTTTGCTTTCTCAATATTTCTAATTGTGTCAAATCTGAACCTTGCCTTTGATTGTGAGCCACACTTAATGATTGGACATTTGACCTTGATTGAATTGTATTAACCAAAGTTCCTGATTCATGTCTCTCTACATTTTCTAATTCTAGTTTCTTTGCAGAATCATAGAATCCCTGCAGTGTGGAAGCAGGTCATTTGCCTATTAAGTCCACACCAACCCTCCAAACAGCATCCCACCTAGACCCACCTCCAACCCCCCTACCTCATAGCTAATTCACAAACCTGCAAACTATGGACAATTTAGCATGGCCAATCCACCCTAACCTGCACATATTTGGATTGTGGGAGGAAACTGGAGACGACAATTGAACCTTGGTCCCTGGCGCTGTGAGGCAGCAGTGCCTCCCTAACTTTTCATTTCTTTCAGACTTTTTCTTTGGTCTGTTGGAGAAAGTTGGATATAGGAGGCTTCTCTGGCTCTCCCCTTGTCAGATTCCCTCTTGTAAGCAAATATTCGGCAGGGCACCAACAGAATTTCTCCAGTCTTTGCCCAATGTGTCACTGCACCCAGACTTCTTACAGTAAACCTACCATTTCCTCTTATCAGCCTTGCATTCCTGACCAATTTTGAACTCTTTAAGGTGTAAGGTTTGTGTTTCAAGACTCACTTGCACTTTTGTTTTTGGTTTTATCTTACTTTGCAATTGATGTCAGGCTTAAACAATCTCAACCTAGTCTGAGCAGGATGCTTAAACACTAACTCATAATGGAGGCAATCTGTTAGAGTTTATAATCTGCAAATAAACAGAAAATGTTTTACCTATGTCAAGGAAAATCACACAAATTATTGCTTTCTTTGTCACTTCTGCAAAGACAACTTCACAATCAGCATACCTTTCTCTGCAGCCACACTCTGGTACCAGAGTGTATTTGGCTCCATTCTACACAGAAATATTTCAAATACTTTGTCTTGCTGTGAATTATAGGGTCATCTAAGAAGTGAATTCTCCTTCCAGCCCAATTAACATCTCATCCATGACGCTCTGGAACACTGTATGACCAGCAGATACCCCAAATGGTAACCTTTAACACTGTCACAATGCTTTTCTGTGAATGGATGAACAGTTCCTAGCTCTTGTTTGTTAACATGAATTGTGAATATGCATTTGACAAATCTATTTCACTGAGCAATTTTCCATTAGCTAATTAGAAAACAAATCTTCACAGATAGAAAATGAGTAATTTTCAATCTCCTTATTTACAGTGTGATTATAATCTCATAAATCCAAAGAGACACACGTGCTTTTGAACCATGACAATAAGTGCAGCCCAATCACTGCCTTTCACCTTCTTTATTACCCGTCCCTTTCTAACCTATTCAGCTATTTACTTACTGCTTCCAAATATATACCAGCCCTGGTTGAGATCTGCAAAATATCAGCTGAATATTGTCCTTATCTTGACTTCAGCCTTGTCATGCTTAATTTTATCATTTGATCCTCTTTGCTCAAAGACCACTTTGTGCTCTCACAGCACTTTCATAATGTCAGATAGATCCCTATTTTATTAAGATCATGGATGGGCTGTTGATGGAAGTTAGTGTTTATTCTTGTCAGTGAACATCAACAATGTTTGTGCCGTATAATCTGTCTGTACAGGACCAAGCAAGAGAGGACAGCTCTATAACTCTACACACTCATATCCTAGTTCCATATGACCTGATAGCATCTTGACATAGCTCCATACAGACATCCTGAAGACAGAGTTAACCCTTTACTCCACACTGAAATCCAATGGCTATCTCCTGGTGGATCAGGGAAAGAGCTTCCTAACAATTTTTTACACACTCTCTCTCTCTTTCTCTGACATTTTCATGGACATTACCTTAGCTTAATGCCTTTACTCAGAAACTTAGCCTGCATTTTATTGTTCATTAGGCCTTCTACAAACTTGTCACTGAGGTTGATGTCTTTCTTTCTCAGTTACTTGCTTTCATTCCTTGTTAAAATGGTTCTCTATATAGGGGTTGAACTCCCCCGTTCTCTCCAGATATGTCTCCAGTTCCATTTTTAGTTGATGTACGATGCTGAGTCATGGTGTACATATAATATAGAACATAGAGCAGTACAGCACACTACAGGCCCTTCTGCCCTTGATGTTGTGCTGACCTCTTATCCGACTCTAAGATCAAACTTACATACCCTTCATTTTACTGTCATCCATGAGCCTAGCCAAGAGTCACTTAAATGTCCCTAAAGAATCTGACTTTACTCCCACTGCTGGCAGTGCATTCCATGCACCCACCACTCTGTGTAAAGAACCTACCTCTGACATCTCCCCTGTACCTTCCTCCAATCACCTCAAAATTATACCCCCTTGTGATAGCCATTTCTGCCCTGGGAAGAAACTCTCTGATTATTCACTCTATCTATGCCTCTCATCATCTTGTACACATCTACCAAGTCGCCTCTCATCCTTCTTCACTCCAATGAGAGAAGCCTTAGCTCCCTCAACCTTTAATCATAAGACATGCCCCCAGTCCAGGCAGCATCCTGGTAAATCTCCTCTGCACTCTCTCTAAAATGTCCACACCCTTCTTATAATGGGGCGACAGAACTGAACACAATATTCCAAATGTGGTCTAACCAGGGCTCTATAAAGTTTGCAGCATAACCTCATGGCTCTTAAACTCAATTGTCCTGCTAATAAAAGCCAACACATGCCTTCTTAACAACCCTATCAACTTGGGTGGCAACTGGGAGTGATTTATGGACATGGACCCCAAGATCCTCTGTTCATCCACACTGTCAAGAATCTTGCCTTTAATCCTGTATTCTGGATTCAAATTCAACCTTCCAAAATAAATTACTTTACATTTTTCCAGGTTGAACTCCATCTGCCACTTCTCAGCCCAGCTCTGCATCCTGTCAATGTCCCATTGCGAACTGCAACAGTGCTCCACACTATCCACCACTCTACCAACCTTTGTCATCAGCAAATTCACTAACCCACCCTTCCACTTCCTCATCCAAATTGTTTATGAAAATCACAAAGAGCAGAAGTCCCTGAACCGTTCCCTGCAAAACACCACTGGTCACTGAGCTCCAGTCTGAATACTTTCCTTCTACTACTACCCTCTATCTTCTATGGGCCAGCCAGTTCTGTATCCAAACGGCCAGGTTTCCCTGTATCCCAGACCTCCTTACTTCCTGAATGAGCCAACCACAGGGAACCTTATCAAATGCCTTGCTAAAATCCATGTACATCACATCCACTGCTCTGTCTTCAATGTGTTTTGTCACATCCTCAAAGAATTCCATAGGGTTGTGAGGCATGACCTGCCCCTCACAAAGTCATACCTTACTTTAATGTGTGAAGGAAGCAATTTTTCAATATTTCATACTGCTCAACCCTTCTCAAAATTAACTTCAGGTGTTCAAAAAATGTGACAAAGTGTTCTTCAGTCTTTAGACTGTGGCCGGGGTATTTTTCAACCTGAATGGTATGACTTGCTATTGATACAACTGTTCTGATGTAACAAAAGCCAATATCACATTAGCTCTTGATGTTAATGGTATTTGCCATTTCCCCTTTCGTAGATCAACCTTTGGAAGGTATGTGGCACTGCCAACCTTATCAATCCCAACAATCTTCAACTGAGGAACTAGGCATAGCTCAGTTTTATTACTGTGTTTACTTTTCTGTAATCATACAATCATGGAGTTATCCAGCACAGAAACAGACCCTTCAGTCCATGCTGAACATAATCCCAAACTAAACTAGTTCCACTTGCCTGCTCCTGTATTCCTCCAAACCTTTCCTGATTATTGTGCTTATCCAAATGGCTTTTCAATGTTGTAATTGTACCCACATACAGGACTTCCTCAGGAAGTTCATTCCATGTGTGAACCACCCTCTGTGTAAAAATTTGCCCCTCTTATCTTTTTTAAATCTCTCTCTTCTCGCGCAAAAATGTGAAATCCTCTGTCCTAGGGAAAAGACAACTACCATTAACTCTATCTATATCCCTTGTTATTTCGTAAATTTCTATAAGGTCTCCTCTCAATCTCATGCGCTCCAGGCTTTCCAGCTTTTCTATGTAACTCAAACTTTCCATATCCAGCAACTCTCTTCTGAACCCTCTCTAACTTAATAATAATTTGGAGGTGCTGGTGTTGGACTGGGGTGTACAAAGTTTTAAAAAATCACACAATACCTATTGGACTATAACCTGGTATTGTGTGATTTTTAACTTAATAATATCCTTTCTACAATAGGACAAATGGAACTGGATACAGTACTCCAGGTGAGGCCTCAGCAATATCCTATACATCTAGCTAGTTTAGAAACTAATATGTAGTGAACTCTAAAAGTTTTGAATACGTTCAGTCAGGTGATTTGCTAGCAGGTATTCAACATCCTTTTCCAACTGAGCCAGTTTTCCTAAGCTCACAGGACATGGGGTTTTATTAGTACTGATTCCACAAGATTCCTGTCAAATCTTGTAGACCATGGTGCATCACGACAGATCTCCTTGAATTCTCTAAGGAACCTTATTGGATCTTCCCATTGTCCTTTCTCTAAGTACAAGAATAATGTGTCTCAGGATTGGCCATTGCATTCTAGGAGGTTGACTTTGTGAATTGTCTACTTCTTCTACTTCACGCTTACTGTCTCTGTCAACCCTGTTATTTAAAAGAGCTGACACACTGTTCTCCCTTACCTTCCTGTCTATGATGACATTGCTTTAGCATGTTTGTGTAACTCAATGAATTCGAGTTACTGCCGTCTAGAATATCTATCAGACAAGTTACATTTCTAGCCCTCCTAACTACGTTACATAGACTAATTGATCTTACTTTCAGAAGATCATCACCTAAAAGTAATATCATGAACACTTTGTGTCCTGTTTGAAATGTTCCAGTTAACTTGCTTGTCTGAAAATTATTTCATCTTTGCCTATGAAGAATTTGAATACTCCTTTACCTCTTTGTGAGGTTTCCTAGAAAGATGATATGTAATCTAACTGGTGGATCGGTGGCTCAGTGGTTAGGACTGCTGCCTCACAGCACCAGGAACCCAGGTGACTGTCTGTGTGGAGTTTGCACATTCTCCCTGTGTCTGCATGGGTTTCCTCTGGGTGCTCTGGTTTCTTCCCACAATTGAAAGATGTGTAGGTCAGGTGAATGGGCCGTGTTAAATTGCTCATAGGTGCATTAGTGAGAGGTGAATATAAGGTTGGGGAATGGGTCTTCAGAGGATCGTTGTGGACTTGTTGGGCCGAAGGGCCTGTTTCCACTCTGTGGGGAATATAAACTAACATTGAGAATCTTTTTTTTGTCTTAAAAACATTTTCTTGATCAATTTTAATGGGTTTCTTATCTCATGGTCATAAATTGAATCGATTTAAGTCCAATCGAATCATTTGGCAAGTCTCTCGCAGTTTTAACTGCAACTCATTGCTCACTGTAATGTAACAGGGTTATTGTACAGTTTGAAAAATTCAAAGGAAGATTCCTAACGCTTGATAATAGACCAGCCAGATCTGATGATGGGAAAACAAATGAGTTGTGCATCAGATACAGTCAGGTATGTAGCCCCATTGACTTGTGGGAATGATCAGGATGAGAGAGGGACTAAAGATTTTGGTGGAAGCAAAGATGTCAAAAATGCAGTGGGGACTTTGTTGGGGAACTATTGATGAAGAGAAAGCTGGAGGTTAGGAAGTTTAAAAATACAATTGTGAATAATTTGAATGCTTCTTTCCCTGGTGGGGAGATGGAATAAATAGAAATTGGAAGCATTTTATAGATATGGTGGGTGCGTACAGATGCAGTGGCCAAATTTCTAATCCTCCCTCTCAAACTAGAGCAGGCATGGTGAGGGGTGTGTGTAATATTTGGTGGCATAATGGAGGGGTCATTGCTCCTGTTGCCCTACTCATCACTGTTGGTTGAAATTCAGCTGTCAGTGTGGCCACATTGCATAGGGAGGCTAACAGATATGTCTGGCAGCCTGACTGAGGGCTCAGGAGATGTTTCCTCCTATTTAGCCACAGTGTACCTCACAAATGGTCCACATTCGCCATCCTCCCAGTGGCAAGGTCTACCCTTGCTGGGAGAACAAGCTGCCTGGAAAGCCCTGGAGAGCCCACCCTACTGGTCCAATTCTCCAGCCTCTATTGCTGTTCCTGATTGGGAACTGGCTGCAGTCCCAGAGGTGGCCATGACTCCCAGTGGTGCTGTTGGCACTGAAGAGTGTGGGGCCCTTGAGTGGTTGGTAGCTTTCGGAGGCAGGATATCCTTTCTCAGGGGGACAGAAATCATGACTTCAGGTAACTAAATGCCTAAACACCGCAAAATCCATTTAATCATTTCAACCGTAGTCTGGGGGTACCATCACCACCACGTTCAATCCTAACCAGTGTATCTCTGATAAACACCCCAGGAGCAATGAGGGCATGGGAGACATTTCAGCCTAATAAACAGAACATTATTTGGAAGAAGAGGTTTGGGATAATCATGAGGGCAATAAATTCAAAGGAGAGAGGGCAAGTGGACCTTAGACAAAGACAGAAATTGCTGACAACAATTAGCCATAAAGCAGAACCTACAGAAGGATGGATGGAGAGAATATCTTGTTGAAAGATTCAGGGTAGGGTGAGGATAGTAGACAATGAAGATCTTAAAGGGAAGACAAAAGTGTTGAATAAGTTCAAGTCCTCAGAAGCAGAAGATGACCAGAGAGAAGATCAAGGTGTGATCCTGGTGCTAAGGGCTATATTGCCACCATAGGAGCCTGGTTGGGTCTGGATTGAGGTGAATGACTTTAACCTTGACTCAACACAAACCTGCCCCTTTTATAAGATTGAAATTCAGCCCTGAATCTGAATACTTGAGATGGGAAGTTGTTAATATTATGATTGAGACAGATGCAACTTGGTCCATGGTGTGTGCACTCAGAGTTTTGTGATGAATGAAGAGAACATGAAGGAAAGAGTAAAAGCAGGGATGTAGTTGAATCTACTACTTAAAATAAACTAGGGTTAAAAAAGAAATTTAAAGAAAAAGACAAGGAAATGGAACTAGGTGGCATTGGTACAGATAGAATTCGTTTAATAGTTGTCTTTTATACTGTACTTTACATGAACTATATGCATCTATGGTGCTCAGAGTTTTGTTATTGCAACAATTCTCCACCTCATTTGCAAAAACCATGCCCAAAGCAAGAAGATGGATGGAGTTAAACACAACTCCTGAAGTGAAAACGAATTCTGTGAAGTCTTTAATGTTTAACATTTAATACAATGAGCAGCTGGCAACACCATACTGTTCGCCCTTTGCCGATTTTGATCAATTCAAGTCGCAAAAATCTAAAACAAATGATTAGTTCTAATTATGAAATAGTAGGGACAGTGACCTAGGGTAGATCAAATGCTAATGCTGTACTGTGCTGACCTGTGCTCTCTGTATTTTGTTTTGTGGTCTGTGTGTGTGTCTGATAACTGCCTTTGGGCTAGAATTCAAGGATAGCAAGCTGTGAGTTTAACAGGGACATGGTGTACAAATATCTTCCCTCATTAACAAAGCCTACTGTAGTTGCAGTGATTGTAACAAAGTCAGCTGGGTGGACGTCCTAAAGTATACATTCCTTGATTGGGGCTCTTAACCGGGTCCAATCAGGGAGTTCCGGCTGACAGAAATAAACAGCAGTCTCACTGCCAGCAACCATGCTGTCCTGCAGCTTTTCCAGGGAGATCAGATTTGGCTTCGATTGCACATCTACGGTAGCAGTTGGAAGTATTCTACCTTTTCTGGCTACATCTTGTATCAGGACTGAAACAATGTGCTTGAATAGCTAAAATGCTTTGCACTCTCATCACTGTATCTTTAAGGGTCACTGAAGAGAGTTGCCAGAGATGACTTGTTAAACTATTGCAGTGGTTTTGTGGAATTTGGGTTTGCACTGATTGGGCACTTTAACCTGTGATGCCTTGCTGGTAGAGTTGTGAATATATTGTTACAGAATGTTATGACTTGTCAGTCGAAGACAACTTTCTGTGACTGTTTGAAATGGATAGATTCCCTGAGCAAGATATCCTGCTATCTACAATGCCTCATGGTGCCTCAATAAAGATATTCTGCACTGTTAAAAAAAACAGCAGTCTCCGTGGTGGCGAGGGTGACCAGGGTCAGGGATGTACTGGGTGGTGGGAGCCTGGGATGGACGCTGCCGGAGGATATATCGAGCAGGGCAGTGGTAGACGTCCGGTTCGTGGGCACTGCCAGCCAACGCCTTAAAACGGCAATACTCGAGCCTGACGTAATGCACCAGTTGGAGGATGCTCAGGTGTGCGGTGGGATCCCGTCCACGCTCACCCCAGCCCAGAGGGAATTTAACATTGGCCCCAAGGTCCCGTATTCCTGTGGGAGCCTGTGCCCCACAACCTGAGCCACCTCCAGAATTTTAATTTTGTCCCTTTCAAGGATGTAAAAAGGCGTGCCCTGTATCGACTGCTGCTGCACACCGTCCACCTCTTCTCCCTCATCCACCGCCCGGACACGCCCTGGCGTGCCCATTTGCCACCGGGTGGTGGGGATCCCCAGTGGAGGGCTCTCTACGCGGGAGTCCTCCCCCTTTCTCTCGGAAATCTGGGGTGGAGGGTGCTGCACGCAGCAGTCCCCTGAAACTGCAGATTGCGGTGGTTCACAAACTCCCAGCCCAACTGCTTGTTCTTTGGCGCCGTGGAGTCCGTGGACCATGTGTATATTGGGTGTGGGCGTTTGCACTCCCTTTTTGATTTTCTGAAAAACCTCCTCCTCTGCTTTTGGTTGCACTTCAGTCCCATGCTCCTGATCTTTGGGCACCCGGTACGGAGGAGGAAGGACAGGTCTGAAGACCTCTTCGTGGGTCTGCTCCTGGGCCTGGCCAACCTGGCCATAAACAGGTCCAGGCAGCGGGCCATGGAGGGGGCTGTTAGGGCTGACTGCCTGCCCCTCTTCCATGGTATCGTTAGAGTCTGGTTGTCTCGGGAAAAAGAGCAAGTGGTGTCCACCGACACCCTGGAGTTGTTCAGAGAGAGGTGGGCACCGCAGGGAGTGGAATGCATTATTTCCCTGTCCAACTCTATTTTGATTTAATCCCTGCTCTCCCCTTCACTGTTTTATCACACAGCATTACCTTTTGATGTGAAGGACACTGCTTGTCACAGGCCACTCGGGTGTTTCTTTTCTTCCTGGTGGTAGAAACTGAATAAAGATTTGTGCACCTTGTGTCTTTCACTGTGTCTTATAGCTGCACACGCACAACATGGGTGCGGGGGAAATAAATAAGCACTACTGCAGTTAGCGGGTAGTGTGGGGGTAATAGAGAGAAAAAAGAAAAAAAAAAGAAAAAAAATTACCAGCGCAGCCATTTCCGTGATCTCAGAACCAGCCTTCACTCTGGAGCCCGATCCTTAAATTTGTACAAGAATTCAGCTAGACTGAGAACCTATATCTTTACAGATTAAGGGGACAACTTTGGTTCTGGTTTCGTATGAGTGGCAGTTGGTTCAGTTCACACAGATTGTATTAAAAGGCTTAATCTCAAAATGAGTGGAGGAAGATTCACCTCAACTGGCTCAACATTTTTCCATTGGAAAGTGGCTGCTTGAATGAAGTCCTAATTAAATACCCGGACATTTTTCAGGAAGGTCTAGGGACTATCAAAGGAGCCAAGGCCACCTTGCAGGTTGACCAGGAAACAATTCGAGGAGAAAGTGAGGTCTGCAGATGCTGGAGATCAGAGCTGAAAATGTGTTGCTGGAAAAGCGCAGCAGGTCAGGCAGCATCCAAGGAGCAGGAGATTCGACGTTTCTTCAGGAAGGGCTTGTGCTCGAAACGTCGAATCTCCTGCTCCTTGGATGCTGCCTGACCTGCTGCGCTTTTCCAGCAACACATTTTCAGCAGGAAACAATTCCACCATTCTGGGCAAAAGTAGAGTTAGAGATAAAGTGGCTGGAAAATGAAGGAATCATCAGTTTGGAGAATGGGCAGCACAGATCATACCGATTGTGAAGGATTTTAAACAAATGGTAAACCACTTCTCGCAGCTGGATAAATACCCAAGCCCTCGCATAGAGGGCTTGCATGCAAAGCTGGCAGAGGGATTGTCCTGAATGAAGCTGGGCATGAGCTGTGCATACCTGCAGTTGCAGTTAGATGAGGATTCCCAGAATATGCTACAATTAATACCCATCAGCGGTTTGTACCAATATATGAGACTGCCATCTGGGGCATCATCAGGCTGTGCCATTCTTCAGCAGACAGTGGAGAACATTTCACAAGGTTGACCCCAAGTCTGCACTTATCTGAATGATGTGCTAATAACAGGGAAGACTAATAAAGGGCACTTAGAGGATTTGGACATAGCCCTTAGACATTTCTCCAAGGTGGGTGTATATTTTAGAACCATGTGTTCCAGGCACCCCAATGACTTACTTAGGCTACAGATTCAACAAGACTGGGTTACATCTGTTGTAAGATAAAGAGAGCTGAAAGTGTGTTGCTGGAAAAGCGCAGCAGGTCAGGCAGCATCCAAGGAGCAGGAGAATCGATGTTTCGGGCATGAGCCCTTCTTCAGGAAGATAAGGAAAGGGCAATCAAAGGTTCCCCAGTTCCCATGTACCACAGCTTAGGTCTTTCCTTGGATTGGTGAATTATTACGAAACTTTATTCATAATCTGGCCTCTATCCTGGCACCCTTACATCTGTAATTGAGCAAGAGGCTGCCTTGGAAATGGTTTCATTGCCATAGCGGAGCCTTTTGAGAAGCGAAGGTATTGGCACACTATCATCCAAAGTGAGATCTGATGCTGATAAGTGAAGCTTCCCTGTGTGGTATCAAGGTAATGTTGACTCACAGAGGGCCCACTGGAGAGGAATGCCCAATAGCGTCTGTTTCCTGGACATTGGCTGATGCAGAGCGCAAATACGCCCATATACAGGAGGAAGGTTTGGCTGTTGGCTTTGGTGTGAGAAAGTTCCATCAACACGTTAACAATGCGAATTTGTAACAGTTTGTAATAGTAACAGATCGCAAACCCCTTCTCGGGCAGCTCAAAGAGGGCAAGGCTGTGCCTTCCATAACTTCAGGTCTTATTCAGCAGTGGACTCTCAATCTATGTGCGTACAGTCCCAAGTTCGAACACCATCCAGAGGCCAAGTAGCAGATATGGGATGCCTTGAGCCACCTCCCTCTGCCGGTTATATTGTCTTGTCAGCGATGCCCAAATCCCATGAAAGAATCTGAAAGTAATCCATCCAGACTGTCTGACCTTTCCATTTTCAATTTTGCTGACAGTCCACCTTTTAAGTATCGTGAATACTTTCACCTAATTAACATCAGTACTGCTCCTCCTTTCCTGTTCCATTTGTGCCCTTTTCTTGTGTAAACCCAGGCGAGATGTTTAATTCATGCCTCTGTTATGATTTGACTTAAAATTAGATTGCTCAGACTATAGCTGGAAAAAGGCCCGAAATTAAGCTGAAAATTTGAAAAGTTAAGCATGTTAACTAACCCCCTACAATGGAAACGCAGTACAGAGATAAAGCTGAGATCCCACATTACTGTTGATACACAACAATCAATGTCGTTGGTTAGGGATAGTTTGGAGGGCAGAAAGAGTGTTGAGTTGAAAATAGCCAAAGCTTTATTTTAGACGAATGTCAGTTCTTGAATAGAGCCACTCTTATTATCATGTAAACTACCACTTCTTATTGTAAACTTGTTATCAACCACACTCCCACCAATACTTTGCTCCATTCATAACAGTTGAAGGTTCTTGGTGCTGTGAACACTCAGCTGTGAGCTTGGCAGTTCCACTTTGTTGCTCAATGTGAGGTTTTCCTTGTGTTAATTTGTGACAACCTGGAGATGACAAAATGATTTATTTCACCTCCCGAACAAGGTTTCTTTTCTGAAGTCAATCCCTTGAAAAACTCCAGAATCATGTTGAAGAAGGAAAAATAACAAACTAGGAAAACATGCTGTAATGAGGCGACATTGTCAGTATTTCACTGGGTCTGGTAAGGGCAAGATTGTTGCTATTCTTGTATTATTGTCCAACCCAAGTACAAGTTGAATTTCCCTCTGGTACCTGGCTTGCAAAATAAATCTCCAGGTTTGAACCTAAAGGGCCTAAGACCCAATGGGCCTGGATTTTATGACCCCCTACTCCACTCGATGATGGGGGTGAAGGGTGGCTTCATAAAATAAAACACATGGCCTTCCCACTGACACCCCAACTCTAACTTCTGGCAGACTACACACTTTTGGAAAGTTGTGATGCAACCACTTAAGGGGTGAATGTGTCCATTGTACCCATCGTAGGCACATCTGAAGGCATTCCCCCCCCCCCTTTAACTCTTTGACCTAGACCTTAACCTCTCTCACCTTAACCTCTCTCACCTTAACCTCTCTTACTGAGATCTGCCATCCCATTCAAAACCAGCCACTTGCCTTCGGTCTGGGCTCCGTTACTTCTTCGTAAAAACAATGACTGCAGATGCTGGAAACCAGAGTCTAGATTAGAGTGGTGCTGGAAAAGCACAGCAGTTCAGGCAGCGTCCGAGGAGGATGCTGCCTGAACTGCTGTGCTTTTCCAGCACCACTCTAATTTAGACTCCGTTGCTTCTTCTGCAGTGCTGCCTACAGTCCCAGCTGCTATTGCTGTTGACCCCTAGTGCTGCTGTCACTACAGAGCTCCCTAAAGTCGGCCAGCTGATGGGGGCAGAAGTCTTACCCTGAAACAATTAAATCTGTTCCAAATATGAAATAGTTACTGGGTTTTGGATGGTCTCGCTGCCTGATGATCGGAGTTTTGGTCAGGGCGAGGAATGCAGAGGCAATAGTGTAAACTCCAGCCCAATGTCAGTACTGTATTACCTCACTGCAAAGGAAACTGCCAGCCATGAGTATTGTAGAGTATGTTTTTCTGGGCAAAGTCTTAAAATGGATTACATAAAGCTTGAAACAGGAATTTGACATATTTCTTTGACCCAAAGTCAATTTGGGATATATCTATAAAACAGGTAGATTAGCTCATCTCTCAAAGATCCCTGATCTCCTGTTCTGGTCCAATGATCTATTTAAATACTGAAGATGAATTTTAGAAGAAATCTCTGTCCATCCAGTTTGTGAAGTTTGTGCCATGTAGAGATCCCAAAGCTACAAAGTTGGAGGAAATTAATCCCAGAAAAGGAATACACGGCAGATATTGGAAATCTGAAACTGAAGATGCTGGAAACTCTAACATGGTCTGTCAGTGCCTTTAGATAAAGAAGCAGAGTCAGTGGGAGGTATTCAGTGTTGGCAATAAGTATCATTGCTGCAGCTGGATAGGCAACAAGGAGTCAGCATTGCCTATTTTCAAAAAGGCTTTACAGAGGAACCTTGATTATCCGAATGTGATGGGCAGGCCGTATTTCGTTCAGATAACTGATTATTCCGTTAATTGATTCAATGCCTCTCCTCTGGGGCTCAGAGATTTCGGAAGTTCCCTTTTTCCTTGCTCTGCCTGCCTTGTTCCCTCTCTCTGTTTCTGAGCAGATGCACACTTGTGTATAAGGGACCTGCAGCATTGCTGAAGCCTCACTTCATCCCCCTCAAACAGCTGAATGGGATTGACACAGTGAGTACTTGCTAAGTCTGCTTCCTGCTCAGGAGACGAGGCAGCAGCACACCGTGCGCATGACCTGACCCTCTAGCTGCCCCCATCCGGCCCCCAACTCCGGTCCGTCCCCATCCCTGTCCAACTCCATCCCTGTCCACCCCTACCCTCATCCCACCCACCACCCCGCCCACCTTCAGCCCCCCAACCATCGTCCGCACCCCTGTCACCCCACATCCAACCTGGCTGCCCCCACTGCCTCCAACATCCATGCGCCTCCGCCCCCTGTTAGCCCCCAGTGTCAGCCCCACTGTTCACCCTGCATCCAGGGCAGCCAGTCTGGACACCAACAGTAAGACTGCTGCTGTCTTTGGGGAGTGAGTCTCAAAATAGGGCGCACACACACACACACACACGCAGACACATGGATGCACAGATGTGCACACACACAGATACACATGCCTGCGCACACACACAAGTAAACCCACACGTGCGCACACATGCACACACAGACACATGCAAAGACACACACACACATGTGCACGCGCATGCACACACACAACTTTTTACTGCAACATTTTGACAAGTTCCATCTTTGCCCTGTACAGGATAATGTTGGATAGATTATCTGGGGAAGGGGCGGGGGCTTCAAGGTACACCCCTGTGTATAACTCCAGGGAAAATGCGGGGGAGAGAGAGAGAGAGATAGAGAGTGGGCGGTCACTCATTTGGAAACGGTGCCTGGGCTCCCATTGATTTCCAGGACTGTTCTTGGCAGCATTTCAGTAAGCCAAGTTCATTTTTAATCATTGTAAACAAAAGACACGATCAGTGTTGGAAATACCTCTTTTATGTAATGTTTCTATCGGGACCTTGAGATCTTCTTCAGATAATCCAGAATTCGCATAATTGATATTCAGATAATTGAGGTTCTTCTGGTACCTCATTAAGGGCCTATACTGAACAGTGGTGATGAGTGACCACCCTCTGCTTTTCAACAAACATCCCCCTGTCCTGACAGTTCTCTCCAGATTGCTCAAACGTCTAGGTTTTCAACTTCCATGAGCCCCCTCTCGTTTGACCTTCCCCTCAGAATCTGTTCACAGTCAGCAAATTCTTCAAATCTCTCACGGGGGATAGGCAATAAATTTTGGCCCAACCAGTGATGTCCACATCTCAAGAGTGAATTAAAATATAATTGGGTAAAATACAATGCTGGAGGTAAAAATTGCATCAGGTGAGAGAAGATCTACCACATGGGTCACCCTGTAATCTCTGTAATAATATCTATCATATTGTGTAAGTTGTACAATACAACCATGCAATTAACTACATCCCTGTTTATGGCGTAGACAGTCTTCTCATCAGGCTAGCAAGAGATTTCCTCTACTGCACTGGATTAAGTAGGCCCTGTAGATCCCTACTCTGAAAAGAGGTTCGTGGCAGCAAATCTCTCTTATAGTGAACAACAGAACAGAGAGTTCATACAACAACAGTCAACCCTGGTCCGGATTGCTCAGACATTGATAGTGCAGATTCTGCTTAGCTGTTTCATGCAATGGTGGCAGTGGTAGAGGTCTGGTAATTTCTTTAGAGACAGTTTTAAGATTCCTACTCAAGCAGACAGTCAACAGCAGGATTGGTGAACATTTAAGATTTCTAAAGAAGAAAATCTTGTGCAAGATTGAATCTATAATGGTCAGTGATAAAAGATTTCAGATCTGGTCAGAGATGCACAGGAGCCAGAGAGTTGGCATAATTTTTAAATTCTGCAGTATTCGTCAATCCAGCCAGTCACAGAGTGTCTCAGGTGCCTATGGTCTGTAGGAGCAATGCTCATTTCGAATTCAGTCTGCGAGTGAATCAGAGATTCTGGGAGCAAAGTTCAAATCCCTGGTGGACAAGGAACACCATTAAAAAATTTGGCAGATCTACGAGCTGGGCAAGTGAAAATCAAGTGAGCCACTTATGATTCATATTGAGCACTGATGCCACAGCGGGCAAGTACCACACAGCATGGCTACCCCACAGTTAGGAAAATCACAGGCTGCAAAAACAAGTTAAATTAAAGCCAGCATTAAAATAATAAAGGGGCTTTTTATAACCCTAAAGAGATAAGATCTATTAGATGAAGAAAGGCTTATGTTAGGATGAGACATGAAGGCCCAGTTAGGACACTTGAGAGTTATAAGTTAGGCAGGAAAGACCAAAAGAAAGAGCTAAGAAGAGCCAGGAGAGGACATGAGAAGTCATTGGCAGATAGGATCAAGGAAAACCCGAAAGCTTTCAATAGGCATATTAGGAATAAAAGAACAACTAAAGAAAGATTACAGCCAATCAGGGATAGTAATGGGAAGTTGTGCCTGGAGCCTAAGAAGACAGGGGAAGTGCTAAAATTAATATTTTTCATCAGTATTCTCACTGGAAAAAGACAATGTTGTCACAAAGAATACTGGGATACAGACTACTAGACTAGATGGGATTGAAGTTCACAAGGAGGAAGTATTAGCAATTCTGGAAAGTGTGAAAGTCCCCTGGGCCGGATGGGATTTATCCTAGGATTCTCTGGGAAGCCAGAGAGGAGATTGCAGAGCCTTTGGCTTTGATATTTATGTCACCATTGTCTAAAGGAAAAGTGCCAGAAGTCTGAAGAATAGCAAGTGTTGTCCCCTTGTTCAAGAAGGGGAGTAGAGACAACCCTGATAGTTATGGATCAGTGAACCTTACTTGGGAAAGGTTATTAGAGATATGACTTATAATCATCTAGAAAAGAAAAAGTTGACTATTAGGAATAGTCAACGTGGTTTTGTGAAGGATAGGTCATGCCTCACATACCTTATTAAGTTCTTTGAGATGGCGACCAAACAGGTGGATGAGAGTAAAGCAGTTGATGTGGTGTATATAGGTTTCAGTAAGGCGTTTGATAAAGTGCCCATAGTGGGCTATTGTACAAAATATGGATGCATGGGATTGAGAGTGATTTAGCAGTTTGGATCAGAAATTGGCTAGCTGAAAGAAAACAAAGGGTGGTAGTTCATGGGAAATGTTCATCCTGGAGTTCAGTTACCAGTGGTGTACCTCAAGGATCTGTTTTGGGGCTACTGCTGTTTGTCATTTTTGTAAGTGACCTAGATGATAGCGCAGAAGGATGGGTTAGTAAATTTGTGTGGACCGATTCACTTTGGAAGGAGCAACAAGAGTAAAGAGTACTGGCTAATGATAAGATTCTTGGCAGTGTAGATGAGAAGAGAGATTGCGGTGTCCATGTACATAGATCCCTGAAAGTTGCCACCCACATTGATAGGGGTGTTAAGAAGGCGTATGGTGTGTTAGCTTTTATTGGGAGAGGGATTCAGTTTCAGAGCCATGAGGCCACGCTGCAGCTGTACAAGACTCTGGTGTGGCTGCACTTGGAGTATTGCGTACAGTTCTGGTCACCACAATTTCGGGAGAATATGGAAGCTTTGGAAAGCGTTCAGAGGAGATTTACTGAGATGTTGCCTGATATGGAGAGACGGTTTTATGAGGAAAGGTTAAGAGGCTTGAGGTTATTTTTGTTGGTGAGAAGAAGGTTTAGAGGTCACTTAATTGAGACATATAAGATAATCAAAGGGTTAGACAGGATGGACAATGAGAGCCTTTTCCCTCAGATGATGATGCTGGCACAAGGGGACATAGCTGTAAATTGAGGGATGATCGATATAGGACAGATGTCAGAGGTAACTTCTTTACTTAGAAAGTAGTTGGGGTGTGGAATGCCCCGCCTGCAACAGTAGTAGACTCTCCAACTTTAATGGCATTTAAATGGTCATTGGATAAACATACAGATGAAAATGGAATCGTGTGGTATAGATAGGTTTCAGATTGGTTCCACAGGTTGGTACAACATTCAGGACCGAAGGACCTGTACTGCACTGTAATGTTCTATGAAAGTTGGGAGACTACTGGGACCAGAGAGAAGGTGGGAGATCTTAATACTTAAGTCATGGTAAAGGCAGGAAGCATTTATTGAACCCAGGGGCAACAGGAGTCATTTAGGAGAAACCATTAAAACAGTAGGATTTATTTTATGAGGTTGCTCAAAGCAGGAATCATGACTGAGACAGGGATTGGAAAGGGAGTCACTTCTTAAAGCCACAGGCAGTGGGATTCATTTAGTCCAGGTGTTAATGAAATAGGAATTATTTACTAAAACCACAACTGTTGAGATTCGCCCTAAGTCACTCAAAAAGGTGCAAATCTTTTACTTTATTCATAAAAGATTGAAGAAACACTGTCCATAACAGAAAGTAATACAACTACCTGGCCGTGGAAATGTATCACTTATGATTAAAAGTATGTTACATATAATGCAGGGGTATCAGATAGTAGGAAACTTAGATTTTAGATGTTGAAGTGATTCAGAAAGTGAAGCACAAACTGCAGATGCTATTTTCTGATCTTCCCAGGACAAATCTGGAGTGCCTGTAACAAAGAACACACGAAGCAAAAACCAATCCTCCAGCATTATGACTGAGGAAGTGAGCATGCTGGGTTCATTGAGGGTAATAGGAAGAGTCCAAGTTGAATACCAGATTGCGGTAAGCAAAACTACATACTTCAGCATAGATTAAAAATACAGTTCTTGACACAGATCAAAAATGTGGTGCATTCAATTCCATTGGGGTCATCACTGAGAAGACATATCCAATGGTGAAGTAGCAATTGCCTGGCAGGATGCTACAAAGGAAAGAATTCCTCGGTCCAGTGATATACTACAATTAATAAAACAGTCATTTCCACAGGGTCACCATGTCTATGCCTACCAACAAACATCAAGCAACACAAATTCCATTTACCAGCACTTCATAGAAATCACAGAATCCCTATAGTGTGGAAGAAGGCCATTCGGCCCATCATGTCCACACCAACTCTCCAACATCCCACCCATAACCACTCCCACCTACTCGATCTCTGCATTTCCCTTGGCTAACCCATCTAACCTGTACATGCCTGGACAGTGTAAGCAATTTATATGGTCAATCCACCTATCTTTGGACTGTGGGAGGAAACTGGAGCACCCAGAGGAAACCCCACATACACAGGGAGAATGTGCAAGCTTCACACAGACAGACAGTCGGCCAAGGGTGGAATTGAACCTGGTTCCCTGGCGCTGTGAGGTAGTAGTTCTAACCACCGAGCCACCCTATACACTTGGTCCATAGCCTACTATACCCTAGCATTTTAAGTGTTTATCCAGATGCTCCCTAGAGTGCCTGCCTCCTCCACCTTCTCAGTCAGAGTTTTCCATATTTCTTCCACTCTCTGAGTAGAAACATTTTTCCTCAGATACCCTCTAAAGCACTTACTCCTGACTTAAACTTATGCCCTCTGGTCTTTGACATATCTGCCATGGGTCAAAGATTCTCTCAAACCACCCTGTCCAGCCTCTCACAATTTTGTATACCTCAACCAGATCCCCAGCCAGTCTCCTCTGCTCTAGGGGAAACATACCCAGCCTATCTAGTCTCTCCTCATAACTGAGAAAGTCGAGAAGGTACAACAATGCCTCCTCTTTTTAGTAGGCTAAGGAAATTCAGCATGTCCGTAAGGGCCTGCACCAACTTTTACAGGTGGACTGAAGAAAGCATTCTATCTGGATGTATCACGGCTTGGTACAGGAACTGCTCTGCCCAAGATCGTAAGAAATTACACAGAGTTGTGAACACAGCTCAAACTATCACACAAGCCAACCTTCCATCCATTGACTCCCTCTACATATCTTGTTGCCATGGAAAGGCAGCCAACATCAAAGACTCCTCCGACCCTGGACGTAATCTCTTCTAACCTCTTCTCTGGGGCAGATGGTACAAAAGCTTAAACACACAAACTGACAGCTCAAGAACAGCTTCTTCCCTGCTGTCATTAGACTTCTTATAGAACTTCTCATACTTCAATTTGAATGTTGATCTTTCTTTTTGTGCACCTTCTTTGCAGCCAGATGTGCCAATGGGTTGAGGAGTGGCAGATGGAGTTTAATTTAGATCAATGCGAGGTGCTGCATTTTGGGAAAGCAAATCTAAACAAGAGTTATACACTTAACGGGAAGGTCCTCAGGAGTGTTGCTGAACAAAGAGACCTTGGAGTGGAGCTTCACAGCTCCATGAAAGTAGAGATGCAGGTAGATAGTATAGTGAAGAAGGCATTTGGTAGACCTTTATTGGTCAAGGGTATTGAGTATAGAAGTTGGGAAGTCATGTTGCAGCTATACAGGATGTTGGCTAGGTCAGCTTTGGAATATTGTGTGCAATTCTGGTCTCCTTCCTATCGGAAAGATGCTGTGAAACTTGAAAGGGTTCAGAAAAGGGTTACAAGGATGTTGTCCGGGTTGGAGGATTTGAGCTATAGGGAGAGGCTGAATAGGCTGGAGCTGAGCAGTGACCTTATAGAGGTTTATAAAATCATGAGTGGCATGGATAGGATAAATAGACAGAGTCTCCTCCCTGGAGTTGGGGAGTCTAGAACTAGAGGGTTATGGTGAGAGGGGAAAGATATAAAGAGAACTAAGAGGCAAACCTTCCACACAGAGGGTGGTACACGTGTGGAATGAGCTGCCAGAGAAAGTGGTGGAGGCTGGTACAATTGCAAAGTTTAAAAGGCATCTGGATGGTGCATGAATAGGAAGGGCTTGGAGGGATATGGGCCGGGTGCTGGCAGGTGGGACTAGATTGGGTTGGGATATCTGGTCAGAATGGACGAGTTGGACCGAAGGGTCTGTTTCCGTGTATATCTTTATGACTCCATGACTCTGCAACTTTCTTTACTTGTTCTGTTCAATCACTGTGTTATCTTTGCATGTTATGATCTGTCTGTACTACATACAACACAAAACGTTTGACTGTACCAAGGTACATGTGACAATAATAAATCAAAATCAAAATTTAAAGTCACTTTTTATCCCAGGCAACATCCTTGTGAATCCCCTCTGCACCCTCTCCGGTGCAGTCACACTCTTCCGATAGTGTGGCGGTCAGAACTGCACACATTTGATCCATGGCCGAACCAACATTGAATGAAATTGCAAGGACACAACATTGTTCCTCTATTCTAGGCCCTGGCTAATGAAGTCAAGCATCCCATATGCCTTCTTCACCACCCTGTCTACATATGCTGATGCCTTTGGCAATCTATGGATTGTACCCCTTTTGCTCCTCAGTACTCCCAAGGGATATATCGTTCACTGTGTATATCATTCCCTTACTAGACCTCCCAAAATGTATCACCTCATATTTATCTGGATCAATTTCCATCTGCCATTGCTTTGCCCAATTTACCAGCTGATCAATATCAGACTATAGCTGAGACCATTCTCCTCACTATCAACAAGACCAATTTTTGAGTTATCTACAAACTTACTAGGTATACCTTTTATATTTGCATTTACGTTGTTAATGTACATAACAAACAACAATGGTCCCAGAAATGATCTCTATCATACCCCATTCGTCACAGACTTCCCATCGTAAAAACAAGCCTCCACCATTACTCTTTGCCTCCTTTTTGCAAACCAAGTTCGGATCCAGTTTGCCAACTTGCCCAGGGTCCCATGGGCTCTTACCTTTTGACCAGCCTTCATGTGGGACCTTGTCAAAGGCCTTACTGATTAGATTAGATTAGATTACTTACGGTGTGGAAACAGGCCCTTCGGCTCAACAAGTCCACACCGACCCGCCGAAGCGGAACCCACCCAGACCTATTCCCTTACATTTACCCCTTCACCTATCACTACGGGCAATTTAGCATGGCCAATTCACCTAACCTGCACATTTTTGGATTTGTGGGAGGAAACTGGAGCACCTGGAGGAAACCCACCCAGTCCACAGGGAGAATGTGCAAACTCCACAAGAGAATCACCTGAGGCGGGAACTGAACCAGGGTCTCTGGCACTGTGAGGAAGCAATGCTAACCACTGTGCCACCGTGCAACCCACGCCACCATGCCAGCATTTCGCCCATATCCCTCAAACTTTCTAGTTCCAGCAACATTCTTGTAAATCTTTCTGCACCTTCTCAGGTTTAACAATATCCTTTGTTCATGTAAACCGCATCTACTGCACTACCCTCATCAATACATTTAGTCACCTTTTCAAAAAACTCAATTAAATAAGTCAGACAGATGTCCCACCAACAAATCCATGCTGATTACCCCTGGTTAATCCCTACCTTTCCAAACATTGAATAATCCTGTGCCTCGGAACTTTTCCAATTATGTCCCTACTAGTGACATCAGACTAACTGGTCTGGTAGTCTATTCCTGCTGGCTTTCTGGAACAAAGGAAACAAACTGGTTATCCTCTAGTCATCTGGCATTTCATCTGTGGCCAGTGAAATATTAAATATCTCTGCCAGGGTCTCAGAAATCTCTGCCTTTCCCTCTCATAGCAGCCTGGGATTTATGCACCTAAAACATCTAATACCACCTCCTTATTAATCTTAACATGCTTTAGAACCTCACCATCTAGTTGAAATCCCCAGCAACAATGTCTTTCTCTTTTATGAGTACAGATGAGAAATATTCATTTCAGACTTCCCCCACATCCTCTGGCTCCATGCATAGATTGCAATTTGGTCTCTCATAGACCCCACTCTTTCCCTGGTAATCCTCCTGCTCTTAATATACTTAGAGAATGTCTTTAGGTTTTCCTTAATCCGATCTGCCAAACAAACTTTGTGGCCCTCTTTGCCTTCCTAGTTTATTTTATATAACATCACTTCCATATTGCTGAAAGGTCTCTTTATTTATGGAGCTCTGTACCGAACAAATGCTTCCTTCCTTATCAATATCAAGCTCTCAATATTCCTGGACTTTTTGCTCTTGCCCTTGCCCCTCAACATTCAGTGAAGTACTTTTAAAATACTTCCACTTTTCAAATGCAGAATTATCTGCAAGTATCTGCTCCCAGTTTATGTTTGCCAGATCTTGTCTAATGATATTGAAATTGGCCTTCCCCCAGTTTAAACATTTAAATTCTGCACTATCCTTATCCCTTTCCATAAGAAACCAGTTTAGATTAGACTTACAGTGTGGAAACAGGCCCTTCGGCCCAACAAGTCCACACCGACCCGCCGAAGCGCAACCCACCCATACCCCTTACCTAACACTTTAGCATGGCCAATTCACCTAGCCCGCACATCTTTGCGACTGTGGGAGGAAACCGGAGCACCCGGAGGAAACTCACGCAGACACGGGGAGAACGTGCAAACTCCACACAGTCTGTCGCCTGAGTCGGGAATTGAACCCGGATCTACAGGCGCTGTGAGGCAGCAGTGCTAACCACTGTGCCACCGTGCCGCCCACAATGGTCACTCTCCTCACAATGTTCATCCACTGACACTTCACACACTTGACCAGCTTCATTCTCCATGGTTAGATCGAACATAACCCCATTCTGGAAGGATTATCTATGAATTGGCATAAAACCTCTCCTTGATGCACTTTAAAAATTCCACCCTGCCCAATCCTTGCACACTGAGTCAATCCCAGTTCATATTAGCCAATGTGAAATCCCTTACTACAATAATCCTATTCCTCTGTCCTAATCCTATTCACTTACATACTTGCTCCCCTATCTCTCTCTGACTGGTGGGAGATCTTCAATATAATCCCAAAAAAGTGATCGCTCCTGTACCCAGACTGCCTCATTTTTAGGACCCTTCTAATAATCCTTCCTCATTTCTATGGTGATGATCTCTTTTTTTCAATAATGTAATGCTCCGTCTCTCTTATCTCACCCCCTATCCCATCACACCTAAAACTTCTACACCCTGAAGTATTGAGCTGCCAGTCCTGTCCTTCCTTCAACCATATCTCAGTAACTGCAACAATACCAACTCACCATGTAATGAACAATTCTCTAAGTTCATCTGCCTTACCACTCAGTCTCCTTACATTAAAACAGATTTCTAGTTTAGCTCTCTGGTTCTCTGGTGTGCCTTACCTTGCCCATATCTTCTCCACCGCTGGACTGTCCTATTGTTCCTTCCTTGTCTGATTGAGCCTTGTTCCTGATTTCCCACATATTACACAAAGAGCATTCCAAAGGGCACAGTTCTCCTGCCAATGTGATCCTTGCCAACTACAAACAATGAAGTAGGAACTTTATCCACTACTAATTTCTCTCTCTCCCCCTCTATTTCTAACAAACTATTAACCACAAAAATAAGGACTTTACACTCTGTCTCCCACCCAGTACTACTCTCTCAGGCTCTAATGTTTATTTCTAGGCAGCCAATCATCTGACTGCTTCCCTGTGATGTGACCGTGATTGTTTCGCCCCGTTCGGACTGACATTGTGTTGGGTTTTTTTGTAATCACTCACTGCTCAGTGCAAGCCCCTTCCCCACAGGCTCTGCTCTGAGACCCCAATTCCCAGTGAGTATCTCCTATGGTTTTCCTGTGATGTCACTCTGTGCTTTTAATATTTACTCACGGGACACGAACATTTATTGGCTGTGACCAGTTGCCCTTGAGAAGGTGCTGGTAAGCTACCTTCTTGTATCATGATCTGTAGGTTGTTTTGTAATGCCATTAGGGAGGAAATTCCATGATTTTGATCCAGTGACAGTGAATCATAGAATCCCTACAGTGTGGAAAGAGGCCCTTCAGCCCAACAAGTCCAAATCGACCCACCGAAGAGTAACCCACCCATTCCTCTACCCTATTATCCTCCATTTGCCCCTGACTAATGCACCTTACTTACACATCCCTGAACACTGTGGTGCAATTTACCATGGCCAATTCACTTAAGTTGCACACTTTGGACTGTGGGAGGAAACTGGAGCACTCAGAAGAAACCCACGCAGACACATGGAAAATGTGCAAACTCCACACATACAGTCGCCCAAGGCTGGAATTGAACCTGGATCCCTGGCACTGTATTGCAGCAGTGCTAAACACTGAATGGCAATATATTTCCAAGTCAGGTTGGTGCATAGCTTAGAGGGGAACTTGCATGTGGTGGCGTTCCCATGTATCTGTTGCACTTGTCCTTTGAGATGGCAGTGTTGTGGGTTTGGAAGGTGCTGTCTTAGGGTCTTTAATGAATGTCTGCAGTGCATCATGTAGATAGTACACATTGTTGCGACTGAGTGTCGGTGGTGCAGGAAGTGGATGTTTTTGAATGTGGCATCAATGAGGTGGGCTGCTGTATCCTGGGGGTGACAAACTTCTGGAGTGTGCTTGGAGTTGCACCTACTTTGGCAAGTGGGGATTTCCGCTTTGGAGATGGTGGACAGAGTTTGGAGAGTCAGGAGGAGTTATTCGCCACAATATTCATGGATTCTGACCTGCTCTTGTTGCCACCGTGATTATGTGGCAACTCCAGTTTAGTTTCTGGTCAATGGTAACTCCAGTGAGAGATTCGTCCTGTTTTTCATCCTGGAAATTTATTCTGTTAAAAGATCTTACCAACTGTGAACCAGAAAAAAACAACCAAACAGCACCTCTTCCCATCTGTAATGAATTCCCATGCTGCTCCGCAACCCCCAAAATATTTCCTCATTTGGGCAGTGCCTTGCTCCAGATGTAATCGCTCCTTCCTAACTGTGTGACACCAATAAGTCCTCGCTTAAATAGAGCTGAGATGACTCACACTAGTTAAACTTCAATTACTAATCAATAGTTATGAAGGGTCAAAAAGTGTGGTGTTGGAAAAGCACAGCTGGTCAGGCAGCATCCAAAGAGCAGGAAAGTCGATGTTTCGAGCATAAGCTCTTCAACAGGAATTCAGCTCTGATGCTGCCTGACGTGCTGTGCTTTTCCAGCACACACCTTTTGACTCAGATCTCCAGCATCTGCAGTCCTCGATTCCTCCTCATAGCTATTAAGCACTATTCAAGCTTCGGTGATTGGCTGATAACTGTCCCTCAGTCGGCTGATTCAACAAAACAAAAATAGAAATCACCGCAAAAGCTCAGCAGGTCTGGTAGTATCTATGGAGAGAAATCAGAGTTAATGTTTTGGGTCCAGTGACCCTTCTTCATAACTGATGGTAGCCATGAAAATGTTGGATTATGTGCAGAAAATAGAGTGGGGGGAGGGGTTAAGGAGTAAACGATAGATGGGGATAGAGCCCAAAGAGAGAGAGGAATAGTTGAACAGACAAAGGAATGAATAACATTCTGGTTAGGAGGGTAAATAGCTATTAATGGAGACTGTCCATGGCTAACAATGAATGGTGTGTTACTATGTGAAAATAAGGCCTGGTGGGTGGGGTTGGGGTAAGGACATAGGAGAGCTCAAACCCTAATGTTATTGAATTTGATATTGAGTCTGGAGAGCTGCAGGGTCCCCAAGTGAAAAATGAGGTGCTGTTTTTTTCAGCTTGTGCTGAGCTTCAGTGGGACAATGCAGAAAGCCTGAGACAGAGATGATGGTCAGAGAACAGGGTGGTGCGTTGAAGTTGCAGGCAACTGGAAGCTCAAGTCTTTTTTTGTGGGCAGAACATAGGTGTCCTGCAGAGCGGTCACCCAGTCTACGTTTCATTTCCCTAACATGGAGGAGACCACATTATGAGCAGCAGCTGAGTCAACTACATTTTAAATAGATGTCTGCATTTTAAACTTTAGAAAAACACAAAGATTTACTAATTGTTGATCCAAAATCCCAAAATGAGATATTCACTTGGGCTATGTCTCACTCTGGGTGTGAGCACTCCTTCCTGACCGTATGAAGATTACTGACAATATCTTCTAAATATCATAAAGGAGCAATTGCCTGTTTCAGCCGGACAGACATCTCTGTGAAGGTAATCCAAGAGATAAAGTGTCCACCCGTTTAAAGGACTTTTGGACCTCACACTATCATGGACAGAATCAATATCCACAGCCTGCCCAACTAGTTAATCTTCCAAATCCATAGAGGACATGTTCGGGGAGAACAGTTGCAAAAGTAACAGTTTTTGACCAAGTGAGTTAGCTTAGTCTTATTTGTCTCTGCAGTTACCCATCCTGACAGCTTTCCATTATGGTGACAGATTATTTGTAATCGAACAATTTCTTTTAGTGGTTATTCCTTTTCTGTTTCCTTTATATCTCATTCTAACTTCCTTTGAGATTTGCAAGGATCTGCAGAAAATGTAGACATTTAAATTGGTGTTTTAGCTTGTTTGCTGGACTCTATCAAAGTCACTCAGTAAAAGAAAGTGAAGTCCAATATGAAGCAAATAGTAAAGAAAACAAACTATGTTGTAGTTTATTCTATATGGGTGCTTCATCTAAATCTACTCCAGATTCTTGGAAGTGTCTGTTGTGTATTTAACCTCTTATAAATTGAATTTAACTGAACAGCATCATCTTAATGTATGATTTGAAATCACTCAGGACAAGTCAGCAACTCTCAAAACAGGATGGGTGGAACATACCTTCAGCAAGTGAGCAAAAACAAAATGGGAAGAGAGTGGAATATAATTGATGCAGCTCAATGTAAGGTAACATCACAATGGTCTGAAGTTCAATCTTATATTAGACACTTGGATGGACTCCGGGTATCAGGCTTTGCAGTCGGAACAGCCCTATTAGGGAACCAGGAATGAGCAAGGTTCTACAGGCCTTGAAAGCTTCCAGCTGCTTAAAGTGGAAAATCTGTTTAACCATGGGTGACAAAATGTCTTTTTTTCACTATGCCCAGGACAACAGATAGCACTGTGCTTCACGCATCTGGCCATGTAAATGTTAATGGGTAGATCAGGCAGGGAAGATAGAGGTCCTACTTGGTGCAGAGCAACAATGTTTCCGAGGGATAGTAACATTGAGTGAGTGAAAGAAGATGGATGGAGAAGAATTGGAAAAGTGAGATAATGCATGTGACTGAGATATCATAACATTATTAATGCTCCATTTACAAGTTGGAATTTACAGTGCAAAATGAATGGGTTAAAAGTAAGCAGTGTAATGGAGCTCTGTTCCATTTCTTACTGTCAGTTGTTGGTTAGTAAGGCTATAACATCATAAGAAATAGGAATAGGAGGCTATTTGGCCCCTCAAGCCTGTTCTGCCATTCAACAGGATCATGGCAGATTCATCGGTCCTCATGTCCACTTGCCTGCATTTCTCTGTAACCCTTGATTCACCGACTGATGAAGGATCTATCTGAGCTTTAAATATATTCATCTCAGTCTTCAATTGGTGCCCTTTTATACCCTCTAGTTCTTGGCTATTTTGTGAAGGGAAACATTCTCTCAGCTTTTACCCTGTCAAGCCCCTGAAGAATTCTGTGTATTTCAATGAGATCACCTCTCATTTTTCTAAACTGCAGTGCATAGAGTCCGAGCCTCTTTAGCCTTTGCTGACAAGCCAATCCTTCCATACGAGGAGATCATCCTAGTGAACTATCTCCAATAAAATAATTTTTTTTTTACAAATAAGGGACCAATATTGCTCACAATAGTCCTCATATGATCTCCTCAGCACGTTGTTCATTTGCAGTAAGACTTCCTGACTCTCATACTCCAACCCCCTTGAAACAAAGGCCAACAATCTATTAATCTTCCTAATTAACTGCTGCACCAGTTTGCTAACTTTCTGTGTTTCATGCATGTGTACCCCAAAATCCCTTAGTGTTGCAGTTTTCTGAGTTTATCTCCATTTAAATAATACTTTGTTCTTTTATTCTCTCTTCTGTAAAGAAAAACTGCACATTTTCCCATATTATGCTCCATTTGCCAACACTTAGCCCACTTAATTAACCTAGCAATATCTGTCTGTGAACTGAAATTGCTGGAAAAAGCCTCCTCCCAACCACCCCACCAGGCTTTGTTATCACACAGTCTACAATTTCACACATCCCATTTTTAGCCACTAACACTCCCCATTAATAGCTATTTGCCCTTGTTACCAGATCGTTATCAACTCCTTTGTCTGTCCAACTGTTCTTCTCTCTCTTTGGACTCTATCCCCACCTATCATTTACTCCTTAGCCCTTCTGCCCCACCCTATCTTCTGCAAATAAACCAACATTTTCCTATCTACCAGCAGTTCTGAGGGAGGATCACTCGACCTGAACTTTTAACTCTGATTTCTCTCCACTGATGCTGTCAGACCTGCTGGGCTTTTCCAGCAATTTCTGTTTTTGTTTCTAATTTACAGCATCCGCAGTTCTTTTGGTTATAACTATAAACTGTTTGTATCCCTCTCACGTCTTGCCTTTCCACCTATATTTTGTTTTGTCTACAAACTTGGCTACAGCATATTTGCTTATATATATATTGTAAACAGTTGTGGTCCCGACACTGATCCCTGTGGAACCCTCTGGTCACAAGATGCCAACTGGAAAAATAGCCCCTTATCTCTACTCACTGTTTCCTAACTACCCATGATTCAATTCTGTATCCACGCCAATAATATACATTCAACACCATTGGCTTTTATCTTATAACTCAAACTTTTGTGAATGCTCTACCTTGTTAAAAATCACACAACACGAGGTTATAGTCCAACAAGTTTAATTGGAAGCACACTAGCTTTCGGAGCGCCGCTCCTTCATCAAGTGTGATGTTTAACTTTGTACACCCCAGTCCTACACCGGCATCTCCAAATCATCTCTACCTTGTTGAACGTTTTCTGGAAGTCCCAACACAACATATCTACTACTTCATCCACTCTGGTTAAGACCTCCTTGAAAAACTCTAATAAATTAGTCAGAAACAATTTCTCTTTCATGAAGCCAGGCTGACTCAGCTTGGTGAGATTATAGCTTTCCTGATGTGCTGCCATCATTTCCTACCAATTGATTCCAACACTTTTTGTACAGAAAGCTAATTGACTGATAGTTAACCACTTTTGGCTTCATTTTTTTTTAATAGGGCTATAACTCTGGCTGTGTTAACATGCCTAGAAGTAGGGCTGAAGCTGGAGAAAATTTTCGGCTTTGAATTACATACATGTATAGAAATTAATATTTGAGGCGGCAGCCATTTTCTCACCCATAGCTGAGAGGCCGTCATTGTGCCTTTGCTGGATTCCTGCAAGAAATTACTGTCTAATACAGGATCATTCTATCACTACAACTTATGTCTTTGCCACAAAATTAAAATGCAACCTTCTCCCAGCTCAGTAAAAATATCTATTTCTAACTCAGTCTTATTGATCCAATACACAATATTGATCACTGCCTTCAGTCTTCCCTTAATAATTATTTCTATATTTATATATTTTGCTTCAAAACATTTTTACATTGTGATTAATTTTCTAAAAGTGTCAAGATGGTTAACCTGTGGGTCAATGTAGCAGCTATTCAATTCCAACAGCTTTCCATAACTTCCTGTCAGTTTGAGTTACATCTAAACTTGGATGAATCATAATGTTCTCCAGCTCAAACTTGGTAGATGGTGGTTTTTGGTCTTCATTCGCCACCACAAACTTTGTGCACTAGTCAGTGATTCCATTTCCTGCCTCAGCCAGGCTCTGAGGCTGAATGATGTTGTTTCTACTCCCAGGTCTCCTGCTTGACATTTAGTTGAACTTTAAACCTCACTGAGGCAACTCACTCCACATCGATGACTGCATCTGCTTTGACCTCAGTTTCCCTGCTGAACCATTGCATGTGCATTAATCATCCCTGGGCCCAACTATTCTAACATTCACTTTGGTGTTCTTCCAGTCTCCAACTTTTTCATAAGTCTGGTGATGGTTAGATTCTCTCTTATCAGAGATGGTTATTGCCTCTCACACATGTGACATAAGTGTTATTTGTCACTTGTTGTTCCAAGCCTGGATATTGTCCAACTCGGACATCGACTCGTTTAGTGTCTGAGGAGTTGTAAATGGTGCTAAACATTATGCAATTATCAAAGAATACTCCCACTTCTGACATCATGATGGAGGGACGGTCATTGATGAAGCTGCTGAAGATGGTTGGGTCAAGGGGGGGAAAGGGATTGAATGAGGTGGAAGTGGGTGGCACAGTTGTTAGTGCTAGTGCAGGTTGTCAAAAGGTGGTGAAGTGTCCAAAAGAGTGAGAAGGCAGCACAGAAGCAATGGAGAGGGATTAGGGAGGGATCATACAATAGTAAATGTTGTAGACTATGAGGCTTGATGGAAGATGGGTGAAGTGCCAACGATAGAGTGTGGGTGAGATAGCAGAGAGAAGAGTGTGGCTGTTACCCTGGCAGAGCACAGAAGGGCTTTGACCTTCTTGCAGCATTGCAGGTGGTTCCTCTGTAAAACGGAGATGGCACTGGTGGTGACCTCGGTCCAGGCTGCCAGAGTCTGGTGGCTTGCCCTCTTCTGCTGGTACACCAGGAAGAGGATGGCCATCCTCTGCCCTACCCTATTCATCACAACCTCCAGTGCCCTATCAGAGAACCATGATGCCATTCTCAGACACTCTCAGAAAGCCCATCCTTCCTTTGACGGGCAACGCAGCTTTGGAATATCAGAGCAAAGACGGCATGGGTGTCAGGGATGCTGGATTTTCAGCAGATGTCTGCTAAGTGTTGAGCTCCTCTAGGAATGGCAGTTGTAGGATTGGGCAAAGATCAGGGAATAGGGTACCATGGGGTGGGATATATTGTTAATGAAGCAAGTTTGGTAAGGTACGCCAAGCAATCTCACTAGGCTTCACAGAGGGAACTCTCTGTGAAACTGAAAGAAAATTACACTCAGCAAAAGCTTCTCGGATCCAATCCATTGTTTTATCAAGGAATAGCATCCTTTGGTGGATTGAATAATATAAAATGCTCATTTCATGCTAGGATGCACCTTCGTTACCTTTAAACCGGAGGTACATTGGAACACACTTTGGAAGGTGGTCCTGGGATCAAAAATTTCGAGAAAAAAAGTAAAGATATTTTTCTATTTTACTAGTAAAAATAAATGAAGTTATGGATGAGGATTACAATAAACTCTAAATCAATACAATAAATTTTCAAAATAATTAATCCATTTTAGAAGTATCATGTGACAAGAAGCTTCTGGAGGCACATCATGGAAGCCTATCCCACACAGGGAGTGAGCTTCTAACCGTCTGATTTTCCTGTCTATAAATAGAGGGCATGAGTGTTGCACATTTTAATGAACATTTAATGCCAGCCTGATTCTCACCAAACCAGCAGAAATCCCTTAATTTCTTGTTACCGTTCAGCTACTGTAAAGTTTGATTACAGCAGAA
Source organism: Hemiscyllium ocellatum (assembly GCF_020745735.1). Taxonomy (NCBI): domain Eukaryota; kingdom Metazoa; phylum Chordata; class Chondrichthyes; order Orectolobiformes; family Hemiscylliidae; genus Hemiscyllium; species Hemiscyllium ocellatum. Next base: position 19,633,713 of record NC_083432.1, on the reverse strand, counting down.
GAGAATAAATCACAACAAAAAATTGGATCCCATGGGCTGTCAAATGTCACCGCAGCTTTTGAACTGATCAGAGCGACCTGGTCCTGACAAAGGAGCATTCTGCAGATTCAGCAAAGGGTAAGTCTGAGAATTGGGCCAACTCCTTGATGAAACTTTGCTGCCATTGGAATTGAGATGGTCCTGTCAGTGGAGAAAGTGAGGACTGCAGATGCTGGAGATCAGAGCTGAAAATGTGTTGCTGGAAAAACGCAGCAGGTCAGGCAGCATCCAAGGAGCAGGAGAGTCGACGTTTCGGGCATGAGCCCTTCTTCAGGAATGGCTTCAGATTCCTGAAGAAGGGCTCATGCCTGAAACATCGATTCTCCTGCTCCTTGGATGCTGCTTGACCTGCTGCACTTTTCCAGCAACACATTTTCAGCTATGGTCCTGTCAGTGGCCCTGGACTACATCTGCTACCCTCCAGATTAGCATCTAGGGTAGCTGTGGTATCAGAGGCATGAGTGTGGTGCTGGAAAACCACAGCGTCCAGGCACAGGGTCGAGGAGATGATCTGGGGTGAGGGTGGGGTGGTGGGTGGTAGCTGTGGTATTAGCCAATTTGTTGTCCATCCATGTATTGATTATTCAATGCGATTGATATCATTTTCTCTAGCTCTGACCAACATTGATTAACAGCTCAATTTTACCTAACGATCTATTTCCCAATGTTGTACTTGTTCAGAATGTTAACAATTCATAAACAGAGCAAATTACAAGATGACAATACAATACATGTACTCTTTTTAATTTATGAAATTAGTTGTTATTGTTTCGTTTCTGATTTATCTGGCTGTATTGAAGGTGGGGGACATTGATTTTCATATTGCCATAGTGTTAAGGGTTTAGATAGAGAGGAATTTGTTAAATGTGTATAAGGAAATTTTCTGATTCAGTATGCGGATGTACCTACTCGAGAAAGTGCAAAAACTTGACCGACTCTTGGGAAATAAGGCAGGGCAGGTGACTGAGCTGTCATTGGGGGAGTACTTTGGGGCCAGCGACCATAATTCTTTTAGTTTTCAAATAGTAATGGAAAAGGATAGACCAGATCTAAAAGTTGAAGTTCTAAATTGCAGGAAGGCCAATTTTGACAGTATTTGGCAAGAACTTTCAGAAGCTGATTGGGGGCAGATGTTCGCAGGTAAAGGGATGGCTGGAAAATGGGAAGCCTTCAGAAATGAGATAACAAGAGTCTAGAGGCTGTATATTCCTGTCAGGGTGAAACAAAAGGCTGGTAGGTATAGGGAATGCTGGATGACTTGAGAAATTGATGGTTCGGTTAAGAAAAAGAAGGAAGCCCACATCAGGTATAGACAGGATGGACAGAGTGAATCCTTAGAAGAGTATAAAGGCAGTAAGACATTACTTTAGAGGGAAATCAGGAGGCCAAAAAGGGGACATGAGGTAGCTTTGGCAAGTCGGGTTAAGGAGAATCCAAAGGGTTTTTACAAATACATTAAGGAAAAAAGGGTAACTAGGGAGAGAATAGGGCCCCTCAAAGATCAGCAAGGCGGCCTCTGTGTGGAACCACAGGAGATGGGGGAGATACTAATCAAGTATCTTGCATCAGTGTTTACTGTGGAAAAGAACATGTAAGATGTAGAATGTAGGGAAATAGATGGTGACATCTAGAAAAATGTCCATATTATAGAGAAGGAGGTGCTGGACTCTTTGAGATGAATAAAAGTGGATAAATCCCTGGTACCTCATCAGGTGTACCCTAGAACTCAAAGGGAAGCTAGGAAAGTGATTGGTGGGCCCCTTGCATAGATAGTCACAGGTGAGGTGCTGGGAGACTGGAGGTTGGCTAACGTGGTGCCACTATTTAAGGAAGGTGGTTTGGAAAAGCCAGGGAACTACAGACCAGTGAGCCTGACATCAGTGTTGGGCAGGTTGTTGGAGGGAATCCTGAGGGACGGGATTTTGATGTACTTGGAAAGGCAAGGATTGATTAGGGATAGTCAGCATAGTCGTGTGTGTGGGAAATTGTGTCTAATGGACTTGATTGAGTTTTTTGAAGAAGTAACAAAGTGCATTGATGAGGGCAGAGCACTGTACATGATCTATATGAACTTCAGTAAAGCGTTTGACAAGGTACTCCATGGGAGACTGGTTAGCAAATTTAGATCTCATGGAATACAGGGAGAACTAGCCAAATGGATACAGAATTGGCTCGAAGGTAGAAGACAGAGGTGGTGGTGAAGGGTTGCTTTTCAGACTGGAGATCTGTGACCAGTGGTGTGCCACAAGACGCAGTGCTGGGTCCAGTGCTTTTCATCATTTATGTAAATGATTTGGATGTGAACATAGGAGGTATAGTTAGTAAGTTTACAGATGACACCAAAATTGGAGGTGTAGTGGACAGCGAAGAGGGTTACCTCAGAGTACAACGGGATTTTGATCAGATGGGAAAAAGGGCTGAGGAGTGGCAGATGGAGTTCAATTTAGATAATGCAAGGTGTCTAGATTGAACTCTAATAGCCACTCCTCAAATCAGAACAGGGCTTACACACTTAATGGTAAGGTCCTGGGCAGTGTTGCTGAACAGAGAGACCTTGGAGTGCAGGTTCATAGTTCCTTTAAAGTAGAGTCACAGGTAGATAGGATAATGAAGAAAGTGTTTGTATGCTTTTCTTTATTGGTCAGAGCATTGAGTATAGAAGTTGGGAGGTCATATTCCAGTTGTACAGGACATTGGTTAGGCCACATTTGGAATATTGTATACAATCCTCTCTCCTATCAGAAGGATGCTGTGAAACTTGAAAGGGTTCAGAAAAGAATTATAAGATGTTGCCAGGGTTGGAGGATTTGAGTTATAGAGAGAGCTGAATAGGTTGGGGCTGCTTTTCCTGGAGCATCAGGGGCTGAGGGGTGACCTTACATAGGTTTATAAAATCAAAACGCATGGATGCAGTAAATAGACAAGGCTTTTTTTCCTAGGGTGGAGGAGTCCAGAACCAGAGAGCATAGATTTAAGGTAAGAGGGGAAAGATATAAAAGAGGCTTAAAGGGCAGCTTTTTCAGAGGGTGGTGTGTGTATGGAATGAGCTGCCAGAGGAAGTATTGGAGGCTGGTAAAATAACAGCATTTAAAAAGGCAGCTGGCCGGGTATATGAATAGGAAGGATATAGGCCAAGTGCTGGCAAATGGGACTAGTTTAGGTAAGGATGTCTGGTCGGCAATGATGTGTTGAGGCAAAGGTTCTGTTTCTGTGCTGTACATCTCTGTGACGCTATGACTCTAAGTCTTTCGGGTCAATGCAGGTCAGTTAGTCGCAGTTGTGTATCCTAACTACTTCTGTGATCTGTGTTGTTCTTAAGTGTATCAAGAAAAATGTTAAAAGGGACAATGTCCTTTCCATTTATGCACTGGGATTCTATTGAGACTGCACAATTGGTCTCTCTTGAATTGTCACTGCCTGACTACAATGGTCTGTTGCATTTTTGCAACCATATCAACAATAAGTTCTTCTTTCTGAAACAGTTTGATGTGATTGGAGTGTAGGGTCACCCTGGCAAACATGTTTTGAATTTGTTCAAGTGGTAGTTAAAGTCTGAGGCAAGAGTTGTTCATTGGTGAGACCCAGCGGACTGAGGTAGGGTCTTTCAATACTCCTGAGGTAATTGTTTACGTTGTGTGCCAGGCTTGTTCATTAGTGAGAGTCAGCAGCACAAGGCAACTTCTTAACCATATGTATGAAGTAATTGTTTTTGTAACCGTCAGTGAAATACTTGGACTGAACAGAGGGATTTTTAAAAAAATAAATGAGATTAGGCAAAATAACAAAAATGTACATGGTAGTAAGTATTAACATATTTGAGATATGGTAGAGTATTAAATGAACAAATTCATTCCAGCTGGCGTTATAGATTGACCAGTTGCAGGCTTCCCAAAACTCCAATTAACCTTAGTTTTGCATGTACTTGGAGTAAATCTCAAATCGGGATTTTCCCATTATACTTTGACGAGTTATTTTCAGCAGGATAAAAACGAATGCAGTCCAGGTGAAAATAGCATCAACAACCTTCATTATTTCATACACCAAATGTCTAGAGTAAGTAATTTACTCCTGAGTAACTTATTCGTTAATGAATACCTGTGTGAAGTGTTTGTGCACCGTACCTGTGGATATCTCAACATTTGAGGAAATGCATTCAAAAATCAATTTCAGGTTTCATATGTCAATGACATTCAGCTCTATCCCACCACCACACCTCCAGACCTCTGTAGTGTATGTGGTTTTTCACATTGCTGGTCCACTATTGAATACTGTGGGATATTTTTCACCACAATGTCAATCCCTAGTAAATATCACCAGCCAAGCAAGGCTATTCACAACCTTAGCAATGTGTTTGCCCCGAGGCGAGTTTCCAACCATAGATCTGCATCATCGCCAAGCTGAACAACTTCTACCTCCATAACATTAAACAACTTTGGCTCAGCTTATCTGTTGCTGAAACCCTCGACAATACCTTTGTGACCAGTGGATTCCATTATTCCAATGCTTTTCGGGCTAGCTTCCCATCTTCCACCCTACATGAAGCTGAGCTCATCCAAAACTCTGCTTCCTGTACCATAACACCCTACATCTGATTCACCCATCACCCTTAAGCTTGTTGAAATTCACCAGCTCCAACAGTGCCTTAATTATAAAATCATCTACCATGTTTCAAACCCCTCTACGACATCATTCTTCACTACCTAAGGAACTCTTTCAGCCCTATGTTACTTCAATATCTCTGAACATTTCCAATTCTTGCCTCTTGTGTGCATCTCCGATTTTAATTGGTTGACCAGTGGCCATGCTTTCATGGTCGGAAATTCTCAAATTTTCCACCAAGCCCCATTGCCTTTCAACTTCTCTCAGCTCTGAAAATGATTCTTGAAACATCTATTTTTATGGTCAAGTTTTGATGACCTGTTCTGTCAAAAAATCTATTTATTGATATTTCTTTCAGGACACTCCACCATTCCATTATGGCTGATCACCTGACTCAATGTGACTTTCCTACACCTAGTTCCAAATTTCTTGATATCTGAAAAGAGACATGGTCCCAGTAATAATCTCTGCAGGACATAGCTGCATACTTCTGTTCTAAAATGTAATCATTCTAAAGTGATGATGTTAGTGATTGCATTAAGCTCTAACTAATCTGTTGGTGTTGAACAGGCTTGGGTGAGGAGAAGGCAGAACTTATCAGAAGTGCGCACCAAGATCAATAGGTCTCCTCACTGATTAGTCACAAAGTCTAATGAGCTTGTGTAACTTGCAACTAATTGCTATCATGCAATACAATACACCAGGTTAAGCTAAAGGTCTCTCCTTGTTAAGACTCAATTATGGCTGATCTTTTGTCACTGTAAATCAATTAAGCCATCAGACCCAGAGGAAGGAAAAGGGATTGGGAGCACAATTACATATGGTGACTAGCAGTGGACACCATTGCTTAATATCATAAGATACAACATGAAAATATTATTAAAACTCAGAGAATAAATTTCCAGAGCAACAAGTAAGTTTACAGTTTCAAGGATTTTACTACTTTAAGAACTACTCACCCAGACAGTCCACAACTGCAACAGCTTGAATAATTTAGCAATCAGCAAGAACAAACATGGAACGTGCTGGAGAAACTCAGCAGGTCTGGCAGCATCCATGGAGAGAGAAGCAGAGCTAATGCTTCAAATCCAGTCTGACTCAACTTCAGAATTGTCATCAGGAACTGATAGAAAGGTCAAAACGAAGAATAAGTTCTCCTGGCTAAAACGTTTACTTCAGACCTGGAAAGGAAGTGAAGAAAACGCAGCATGGACTAGAAAGAACTTGAAGAGCTGTCCGACCTGATAGTTACAGATTTCATCGGGAATCAAGGATTTGGAGAGGCATTCCAATTAGAGATTCAGCTATGAAGTAACCATTTCAAAGCTCTGTGAGTGAAGTTAAAAATCTTGTTAGACAAGGAGGAAACGTGCAAATGAACAGCAAAAAAAATAAACTGAGAAGGTTGGAAGTAATTAACGGTTGTCCATACAGTTCACAACAAGTGAATTTGTGCAGTCACAATTCTGGTGGGAAGAGTGCACTGGAAATATATCATGTGACTCTGCCCATTGTTCCATGAATCATCACAAGTGGGAAGTATGATTGGTTTAATCTCTATGATGGTTAATGACTGACTGAACCACTGTCAAAGAAGAAAGAAACACCCACAATGTTTTATCAATGAACAATCAAAGATAACCAAAAACCTAATCATTGTAACAAACCTATCTTCTAATATGTGGCAAAAACAAATTCTTAATTATAAATATGAAAATTTTACTATCGCCTCTTTAAATTCAAACATACACAAATTTATTCACAGCAGGATTAACAGATGTAGTCAACAAATAGGGGCAACACAGTGGTTCAGTAGTTCAGTGGTTAGCACTGCTGTCTCACAGCACCAGGTTTGATTCCATCCCTGTGTTTGCGTGGGTTTCCTTCAGGTGCTCTTGTTTTCTTCTCCAGTCCAACGATGTGCAGGTCAGATGGTTTGGCTATTCTAAATTCATAGTGTCCAGGGAATTAGCTGTGGGAGATGTAGGTTTGGGGGTGGTCTGGCTGAGATACTCTTTGGAGGATTGGTGTGGACTTGATGGGCTGAATGGCCTGCTTTCACACTGTATGGGTTTTATGAATAATGAGAAGATTTGTAGTTCAGGTTGAGGCTTTGGTTGTTGGTTTGCTCACTGAGATGGAAGGTTCATTTTCAGATGTTTCGTAACCATTCTAGGTAACATCATCAGTGAACCTCCAGATGAAGCATTGGTGGTGTAGCTCACTTTCTGTTCATGTGTTCGGTTTTCCTTGGGTTGGTGATGTCATTTCATGTGTTGACATCATTTTCTATGGTGGTATCACTTCCTTTTTTTACCTTGGGCATGATAAATGCGATCCAAGTCAATGTGTTTGTTGAATGAGTTCCACTTGGAATGTCATGCTTCTAGCAATTCTTGCGCATGTCTCTGTTTGGCTTGTCCTAGGATGAATGTGTTGTCCCACTCGAAGTGGTATCCTTCCTCATCCGTATGTAAGGAGACTAGTGCGAGTGGGTCATGTCTTTTTGTGGCTAGTTGGTATTCATGTATCCTGGTGGCTAATTTTCTGCCTATTTGTCCAATGTAGTGTTTGTTACAGTTCTTGCATTTTATTTTCTAAGTGACATTAGTTTTGGTTGTTGTCTGGATAGAGTCTTTCAAGTTCATTAGCTGCTGCTTTAGTGTGTTGGTGGGTTTGTGGGCTACCATGATGCCAAGAGGTCTGAGTAGTCTGGCAGTTGTTTCCGAGATGTCTTTGATATAGGGGAGAGTGGCTAGGATTTCTGGATGTGTTTTGTCTGTTTAAATTGGTTTATTGTTGAGAAATCAGCAGACTGTGTTCATTGGGTATCCCTTCTTTTTGAATATACTGTATGGGTAATTTTCCTCTGTTCTTCATAGTTCCTGTGTGCTGCTGTGTTGTGGATCATTGGAATAATGTTCTGATGCAGCTTCATTTGTGGATGTTGGGATAATTGCTTCTGTAGTTCAATATTTGGTCCACATGTGTTGTTTTCCTTTAGAGGCTGGTTTGCAATTCTCCTTTAGCTGTTCGCTCTACTGTGACATCTAGGAATGACAGTTTGTTGTTGTTTTCCTCCTCTTTGATTAATTTTATGCCAGTACGGTATTATTAATGGTCTTGAAGGTTTCCTCTAATTTGTTTCATTTAGCGATGACAAAGGTGTCATCCATGTAGCAGAACCAATCTAAGGAAACCCAAACACATAAACAGAAAGCGGGCTGCACCAGCAGTGCTTCATCCGGAGGCTCACTGAACATGTTACCTAGTATGGTGATGAAACGACTGAAAATGAACCTTCTAGCTCAGCGAGCAAACCTATATCCATGAATAGTGACTTTAGGAATATCGTGGCTGGAAAATGTAATCAAAAAAGCACAAAGTCTGTGGATAAAAATTCAAGCCATAAGGGGAAACGAGGAGGCGACTTCTCTCATTGTTTTTGATTTCTGGCGATGATATCACATTGTCAACGGTCGCAATACTGAACTGTTCCAGACTCCCTCTGGGAAGATATTCTGAAAAGGATACACTGAGGATATTGTGCAGCTGGGATGCCCAATCAGGGTTCAGTCAGTGGTATTATAGCCAGAGATTTCAACAGAACTTGAAGCTCTCATAACTCATTGTGAAATCTGCAAATGTCCAGGATTTTCCAATTTGGAAAATAAAGCTCTCATCACTGGAGAAAAGTAAACTGACAGAAACCTGCAAAGTTTCCAAAAACAAGTGAGCTTGAGCTCATTGATGGAATCTTTAACTGAGTTGTTCAGACAGCACTACACTTAGTGAACAAATTATAATAGCAAAATTGAATTTGATGTCAAATGATTAAACAACACAATGTCAAGAAGAATATTTTAATTCTTCATCTTCCAGGATGAACTATCAATACCAACGAGCTACCTCAGTCGCAGGATAAATCCACCAATTATTTAACTGAAAATGTGAATATGTTGGGTTCACCAGCAAGAAACCAACACAGGGACAATAAGATATTCAACTTAATCAACAACTTAAAGTAAGTAATTAACAAACATCAGCATAGACGTATTAACAGATTGAGAATAAAGATTTATTTACATCAATTGAGATGACCTGCACATAACTCCATGGAACCAACACTGAGGTGGGATGACTAATATCCACTTGCCCAGCACATGGTCAAGACAAAACTACTTGGCACAGAGATCCAGGACACTGTTGAAAAGAAATTGCCTGATTAGAAATCCAGGATATACTCATACAGACTTGGGAGGTGATCCAGCAGATTATATTGAGATCTCATGAAGTGTGGACCTATTAATAATGTTGAAAATGTGTTGCTGGTTAAAGCACAGCAGGTTAGGCAGCATCCAAGGAACAGGAAATTCGACGTTTCGGGCCAGAGCCCTTCATCAGGAATGAGGAGAGGGTGCCAAGCAGGCTAAGATAAAAGGTAGGGAGGAGGGACTTGGGGGAGGGGCGATGGAGATGTGATAGGTGGAAGGAGGTCAAGGTGAGGGTGATAGGCCGGAGTGGGGTGGGGGCGGAGAGGTCAGGAAGAGGATTGCAGGTTAGGAGGGCGGTGCTGAGTTCAAGGGAATCAACTGAGACAAGGTGGGGGGAGGGGAAATGAGGAAACTGGAGAAATCTGAGTTCATCCCTTGTGGCTGGAGGGTTCCCAGGCGGAAGATGAGGCGCTCTTCCTCCAACCGTCGTGTTGTTATATTCTGGCGATAGGGGAGTCCAAGGACCTGCATGTCTTCGGTGGAGTGGGAGGGAAAGTTAAAGTGTTGAGCCACGGGGTGGTTGGGTTGGTTGGTTCGGGTGTCCCAGAGGTGTTCCCTGAAGTGTTCCGCAAGTAGGCGGCCTGTCTCCCCAATATAGAGGAAGCCACATTGGGTGCAGCGGATGCAATAGATGATGTGTGTGGAGGTGCAGGTGAATTTGTGGCGGATATGGAAGGATCCCTTGGGACCTTGGAGAGAAGTAAGGGAGGAGGTGTGGGCGCAAGTTTTGCATTTCCTGCGGTTGCAGGGGAAGGTGCCGGGAGTGGAGGTTGGGTTGGTGGGGGGTGTGGATCTGACGAGGGAGTCACGAAGGGAGTGGTCTTTGCGGAACGCTGATAGGGGAGGGGAGGGAAATACATCCCTGGTGGTGGGGTCCGTTTGGAGTTGGCGGAAATGACGGCGGATGATACGCTGTATACGGAGGTTGGTGGGGTGGTAGGTGAGAACCAGTGGGAATCTGTCTTGGTGGCGGTTGGAGGGGCGGGGCTCAAGGGCAGAGGAGCGGGAAGTGGAGGAAATGCAGTGGAGGGCATCGTCGATCACGTCTGGGGGGAATCTGCGGTCCTTGAAGAAGGAGGCTATCTGGGCTGTATGGTATTGGAACTGGTCCACCTGGAAGCAGATGCGGCGGAGACGAAGGAATTGGGAATATGGGATGGAGTTTTTACAGGGGGCAGGGTGGGAGGAGGTGTAGTCCAGGTAGCTGTGGGAGTCAGTAGATGTCTGTTTTGAGTCGGTCGCCCGAGATAGAAATGGAAAGGTCTAGGAAGGGGAGGGAGGAGTCTGAGACAGTTCAGGTGAATTAATAATGTTCCCTATAGTCTTAGTAACAATGTCTGATTAACTGATGTTACTTGGACCTAATTACCATCATATGAAGCCAACAGCCTTCTTATGAAGGCATAATAGTCGTTGATTGTCCACCACTATGAACCAATTAGGTCATTAGACCAACCAAAGGAAAGAGGGTTTGTTACAGCATCCTTCTACCCATTAATACCACCCCATCTGGCCTGAAAAACTATTGGCTCACTGCTTATTTTTGCTTTGTGTCCTTCAGACAATATTGTATCAGTGCAGCTGCTACCACTTCCATCCTATAAGTTTCAATTTCATCAATAATTCTATAATGTAGTAATTTATTAAGTATCTTTTGAAGTCCATACACGCATCAAATACAGTGCAGTCATTGCTCTTTCCATTACTTCAGCAAAGAATTAGATCAAATTATTCAAACATGATTTGCCTCTAAGAAATATTTGTGCTGCTTCTCTTGTATTAACTCCTATTTTCCTAAATGCCAAATAAGTTTCTCCACCACCCAATGTTACTCTGAAGTGTTTGTGCAGATTATCTGTCAGTGCTTTTTTGAACCTTGTTTTAACATTTACAATCCTCCAGTTCCCTGGCATCACTTCAATACCTAATGAGCATGAGAAGATTTAGGCATAACGACTCCTATTCCTGTCTTTGGTATCTTCATCGACCAAAGATGCATCGCATCTGGACTGATAAATTTTATATCCAAAAAAACTGACAAACTTTTCAGTGCCTCTTCTTCATCTATTTTTATCCTGCCCAATTTTTCTGTTGCACTTCTATTAAATGAGCTTTTCAGAAACTCTGCTTTAATAAAAACAAGTACAAAGTACTCTTTAGTATCCCTTTCATGCCCTCTGCCTCTATAAGTTCTCTACGACAGTGAAGACCACATCAGGAGCAACTGATACAGTAAACCATGTTGGATGTCAGGCAGGTGAACCTCTGTCTCAGCTTAAACACTTCTGCCAACTCCAACTAGACCCCACCACCAAGAACATCTCCCCCACCCCCCACCCCCACCACCCCTCTCTGTCTTCCGCAAGGATCATTCCTTTTGCCAGTCTTTGGTTTGTGTCACTCTCCCCACCAACCACCCCCCAAATTCCCAAGTACCTTCCCTTGCAACCAGAAAATATGTAAAACCTGTCAGTACACCACCCCCCCCTCCCCTCCATCCAGGGCCCCAACCACTCCTTCCAGGTGAGACAGAGGTTCACCTGCCTCTCTTCCAACCCAGTTTACTGCATCAGGTGTTCCTGATGTGGTCTTCACTACATCGGGAAGATTGAACAGAAACTTAGGGAATGGCTCACTGAGCATCTCAGCCAAATCCGCAGGGGTTGACCTCCCATTCATAGCCCATTTTAATTCCCCTTCCCACTCCCTTTCCAACCTGACCCTCTTTGGCTTCCTCCATTATCACGATGAATCACACCGCAAATAGGAGGAACAACACCTCAAATTACGCCTGGGCAGTCAACAACCTGGGGGACTCAACATTGAGTTCTCCAATTTCAAATAACCTCCCTCACATCCCCCGACTCCCTTCACAGCCCCTCCCCTTCCCTTCCACTGCTCCCTGCCACCAACCTGATTCATTCCTCCTATTGACCAATCAGGTTGTACCCTTGACCTGTCATCACCTATCCCCACTTCACCACCCTCTCCCCACTCTACTGCACCCCCTACACCCACTCCCAGTCCTGTAGAAGGATTACAGCTGAAACGTCGACTTCTGCACCTCCTGATGCTGCCTGGCTTGCTGTGTTCTTCCAGCCTCCTGCCTGTTATTTTGAAATTATGAACTTAACATTTATTTTAAACTTGCGTTTTCTGTCACCCTTTAATCTCTATATATTTATTCATCCAGCGAGTTCTAGCTTTGCATGTTCCTCTTCCCTACCTCAAGGGAATATGACTACCTTATACCAAAACTGACTCCTCTCTGAATGATTCCCATTGTTCAATTAGTGTACTTATGATTCTACCTTAATCAATTATTATGATTCAAATGGAACAGAAGATCTCCATCTGACTTTTCTTCCAGTTTTCCATTTGCACATTAGATAATTCTGTTGTCTCTTTCTACTTTAAAAATAATGATATTATGATTACTGTTTCCAAATGTATGCTCCATTTTCAAATTAGGTTTCTGGGAAATCACATCCTCTGCTGATTCCCAGAGCATATGCCTATTGACAGCATTCAATGCTGACTTACTTAACTCATTCCAAATAGAAGAGAGTCATACCTTGTTGGAAATAGAGGTTGAAGATACAGAATGAGTATAAATAGTGATCGTAAGGTAGGCTATGAGATTTATGGCCTCAGTAGCCTGTGACCAAAGAATTATCAATGGAGGAAAACAATTAGCCAGAATTCAATTTTTCAATTATGGATTTGTGGTAATGGTTGAATCAATGGAGGTTTGCTTGATTGCTTCGAAGGTGGAATCACATCAAATATTTTCCCAGAATCCTTTGTCAGAATTTTCTGAGTCCTTTGGTGAGTGATTGGGAAAAATGGAAGACCGACAAAAGGCACAGATTAAGGAGGGAGAAAGTGAGCACTGCAGATGCTGGAGATCAGAACTGAAGTGTGAAGTGCTGGAAAAGCACAACTGGTCAGGCAGCATCCGGGGGAGCAGGAGAATCGACATTTTGAGCATAAGCCCTTCATCAGGAATGAGGGGGTGGCCCAAGGGGGCTGAGAGATAAATGGGAGGTGGGTGGGGCTTGGGGGGGGGGAAGGTAGCAGAGAATTCGATAGGCAGATGAAGTTGAGTTTGAAGGTGATAGGTCAGAGAGGAGGGTGGAGCAGATAAATGGGAAGGAATATGGACGGGTAGGGCATGTCAAGAGGGAGGTGCTGCGTTGGAAGGTTGGACCCTGGATAAGGTGGGAGGAGGGGAAATGAGGAAACTGGTGAAACTCACATTGATCCCGTGTGGTTGGAGGGTCCCAAGGCAGAAGATGAGGCATTCTTCCTTCAGGTATTGGAAGGTAAGGATTTGGTGGTGCAGGAGGCCAAGCACCTAAGGATAAAGACATCTCCCTCATCACCAAGATCCGCCTCATGCCCCAAACTCATATTCCCTTTATTGAGAGCACATAAAATAAAGACATCTTTCTATTTACTATCTTAGTAATGGTATTCACCAGAGGTGCTTCTGCTCAAGCCCTCAGCTCCTTAATTACACAGCAGCTCCAAAAGAAGTCTCTTAAATGGCCAGTACTGGCATCAGGTCCTAACATCAAATGACACAGATTCAGCTCCCACATTCGGCCCTCACAATGGTGTTCTGCCAACTCCATCAAATTCCATTAATTATTTCCATGAGTGTTACTTTATTTACTTTCAAAACAGATTAAATAATACGCAGCAAATGACCAAAAATGATCATTGGAGGATCTCTATTAATTTAAAGATATTGGAAGACATTGCACAGGGATAGTGGATACATAGACCAACCAGCAGAATGTGATGGGTGCTACTCCCCAATGGGTCTGTGCAAGAAGCCTAACATTTCACAGCACATACAAAATAAATTGATGAAGGAATAGAGTAACATTTTTCCAAATTTTCGGACAACAGCAAGTTAGGTAGAGTACTGCATTCAGTTCTGATCGGTATAGCTGAGGAAAGATAATATTGATTTTTGAAATGCTTCAGCACAGAGTTACCAGAACAACATTGTGAATAAAACATTCTGTGGACTGGTTCTTTATGTTAGATTCACTTTCATTTGAATATGAATGACTAACAGGGGTGTTGTGGTGCAGTGATAATGTCCTTACCTCTGGGCTGAGTTCAAGTTCCAGTTGCTCTGGTAGAGTGTTATAAAATGTCTGAGCAGGCTGATGAAAAACAGTTGGTGAAAAATTAAGGGTGATCCAACTGAAATGTGAAAAGTGATACACAGAATTGTCACAATACAAAGGAGGCCGTTCAGCCCATCTTATCAGCACTAGCGGTCCAAGTGAGCATCATGGCTCAGTACTTTTCTCTGTAACCTTGCACATCATTTCCATTCAGTAATTTAGTGGTGGGTGGGGATCAAGTATTTCCTGTGGAGAGACCTGAGTATAACATTAAAATTAGTGCAAGACTGTTCAGGGAATGAAGACAGGAAGCACTTCACACAAAGAATGGTGGAATTTAGGATTCTATCCCACAAAAAAATTACATTCTGGCCAGCAGGTCAATTGAAAATTTCAAAGCTGAGATCAAAATTTATTTTTTGGTAATAATTAATTGATGAGAAAGCAAGGCAGGTAGGTGGAGGTGGAGATTCCCAACACATTGACTGTGCATAGTAAGGACATTCAGATGTGCCAATTACATCTTTCTACTCACCAAAGAAATCCATTCTCTATAAAATCATGGAATCTTGAACATTTCACAGGGTCTAAGAAATCATCATTTTGATTCTGAGTGCAATGAGAACAATGTAATATATTAAAAACAAGTGTTCATACGAGAAAAGTATTTGTCAGAAAATATGCCCTCTATAGTCGGAAATCCCAGCATCCAACAAACTATGAACACCATGTTTAGCCAGGATTAGCCATGGTTAGAGACAACAAAACTACAAATGCTGGATTCCAAGGTAGACAAACAGGAGGCTAGATGAATAGGGCCTATAATGGGGCAGCACAGTGGCCCAGCAGTTAGTACTGCTGCCTCACAGCACCAGGGACCCGGGTTCGATTCCAGCCTCGGGTGACTGTCTGTGTGGAATTTGCACATTCTCCCCGTGTCTGCGTGAGTTTCCTATGGGTACTCCGGTTTCCTCACACAGTCGCAAAGATGTGCAGGTTAGGTGAATTGGCCATGTTACATTTGCCCATAATGTTCAGGGATGTGTAGATTAGGTGCATTCATCAGGGGGCTGGGTTACTCTTTGGAGGGTCGGTGTGGACTTGTTGGGCCAAAGGGCCTGTTTCCACACTGTTTCTGATTCTATGAAGAACTCAGCGAGCCAGGCATCATCAGGAGGTGCAGAAGTCAACGTTTCAGGTGCAACCCTTCTTCAGGATAATTAGCTATGGGCCATGCTGAACTATAGGGTAGGAGGATAGGACTGGGTCGACTGCTCTTTGAAGGGTCGGTATGGATGGGCCGAATGGACTGCTTCCACATTGTAGGGATTCTATTATTTTATATGGTCTAATCAATTTGTCCAGAAGCACATTTCAAATCCTCCCACCAAGAAATAGATTTTAAATTTGGCTTTTAATGGTTTGGGTTTCTGCCCTTCCCTTGTCTACGCTGAAGACGCCCTCTGCCTTTATTTATAACCCTGAACAAAGTTTCTCTCGGGTACCACCTTCCAACCTTGAAAGTTCCAAATTCCTTGCCTCAGATTTTGACCCTTTGACACCAGGAATCAGCTTTCTGTTATTTCTCTATGGCACCTTGCCCTTTCTTTGCCCTTCATTGATAAAACTAGAAAGATGAGATTAAATTCACAAAGCCAGTGTTTCTAGTGGAGGGCTTCACAAAAAGGGAGCTAGGGCTGTCGAATATGTACTATATCCCACTCTGCCCAGAGAGGCCCGGAGGCAATGAATTTACTCCAGGGTTCAATCTGACCAGAAACCTCACTCTATGATTTAGCAATGGAATGCAGCATGTTTGCAATCCCCTTATTTTTCCATTCACCCAATGAACAATGGAACACCTGGTGAAGGAGAGAGTATTGTTCATAAATAACAAATAACTAAGACAAAGAAACAAGAGTCTGAAGAGGAGCAGGTGGGGATGGAACAGTTTGAATGTGTAATGCTGAGTTCCACTGTTCCTATTATCTTTTAAGGACTGCAAATGAAGTTTGTTTGCAGTAATCAATGGTTAAAGTCCTAAGGTTAACTCCTATTTGATTTCAAGCCTGTAGTGTAATTAATGTGGTGTAACTGTACTAATGTTAAACGAAATGAACAAAGACCTACAGGATGGTGCTTTAGATAAGATTAATTATTAAATTAATATTTATTGTTAAATTTGTAGCAAACATGCCACATGGACTGTTTGCTTGGAAATTGAGAATATGGTGGTGATTAAATTATTACCTCATTGGTCCCATGAGGGTTGGAGAACAGAAAACCAGTTCATACTATGATCAGAATAACTTGATGAGGTGGGCAAGAGACAACTGGTGTAATGCTGAATCCTGAGAAGACAGGTCTGGCCTATCTGGCCTTGATCATGTGGATAGCCAGCACGATAAATAACTGTGTCTTGGCATGGTAGCAGGCTCTGGATGAAGTAGACAGATCAACCACATGGAAACTGAAAGCAGAGAACTGATCACCATTCTGACTGAGAGAAGGCTAGCAACTTTGCACACATGACCATGTGGCTATATGTCTTACTAGGTTTTTTTTTGGATGTCACATTAAATTTGTTATTTGCATTTGAGAAGCTTGAGTTGTTGATGCACAAAATTAATACATGAAGCAAAAAGGGATAATAATTTAATTGGGGCATTATTTTAGAAGGTTAATTTACAGATGACATTATACATTAAGTTCACTTTTTCATCCAATATATCTGATATATTTCTGTGTTAAACTTTATCTGATTCTGTTTGGCCATGACAATTAATTTGATGGATTAATAAACAACATGTCAATTTGAAAAATACAATTGCTTATCCATGTCAACCCAAATGCAAATGGGTCTAATTCAGTTTGGGATACCTGGTCAACATGGACATAGAGTCATAGAGTCATACAGCATGAAAACAGACCATTTGGTCCAACCCGTCCATGCCGACCAGATATCCCAACCCAATCTAGTCCCACCTGCCAGCACCCGGCCCATATCCCTCCAAATCATTCCTATTCATATACCCATCCAAATGCCTCTTAAATGTTGCAATTGTATCAGCCTCCACCACTTTCTCTGGCAGCTCATTCCATACACGTACCTCCCGACTCCTGTACTCAATACTCTGACTAATAAATGAAAGCATACCAAACGCCTTCTTCACTATCCTATCCACCTGAGACTCCACTTTCAAGGAGCTATGAACCTGCACTTCAAGGTTTCTTTGTTCAGCAACACTCCCGAGGACCTTACCATTAAATGTATAAGTCCTACTAAGATTTGCTTTCCCAAAATAAGGCACCTCACATTTATCTGAATTAAACTCCATCTGCCACTTCTCAGCCCATTGGCCCATCTGGTCAAAATTCTATTGTAAAGTGAGGTAACCCTCTTCGCTGTCCACTACACCTCCAATTTTGGTGTCATCTGCAAACTTACTAAATATACCTCTTATGCTCGCATCTAAATCATTTATGTAAATAACAAAAAGTAGAGGACCCAGCACCGATCCTTGTGGCACTCCACTGGTCACAGGCCTCCGAAGGGTCTGTTTCCGTAATGTTTGACTCTATGATGCAAACACACCCATGTGCCCTTTCATAGAACCATAATGCCAATCTCGAATCCATACTATTACACTATACTATACTACTATACTATGTGCAATGCTAGTATCTGAGTCGATAGCCAAAAGTGTTAGATCAAGGAGTATTATCTTTTCGTCAGTGCCAGTATGTCACTATCTCTTCTTTTCTTGGGACTGCTGTGGCTGTACAGGTAGTAGATCTTACGTGTCTGAAATCAAGGAATTAAACTTGTAAATTTTGGGCATTCGCACAGACAGCCAGCAATGTGGCACTCGGCCCTTTGAACAAGCAAATGAGATGGCACCAGCAAATTTGCAGAGCCACTTTTAACACGATATCCATTGCAGTGATGCATCTCTCCTTCAGAAAGAATAAAGTCAATTTCCACACTTTTACTCCATTTTTGTGGATATTAATACTTAAACTGAGCTGCAAGCAAATGGAACATGTTTCACCTGTATAGGTTATAGAATCTCTACAGTGTATAAACAGGTCATTTGGCCCGACAAATCCACAATGACTCGCTGAAGAGTAACCCACCCAGACCCATTCCCCTCCCCTATTACTCTACATTTACCCTGGCTAATGCATCTAACCTGCACATCATTGAACACTATGGCCAATCCACTTAACCTGCACACCTTTGGAGTGTGGTTTCCTCAGAGCATCCTGAGGAAACCCACACAGACACGGGGAGAATGTGCAAACTCCACACAGACAGTCAGCCGAGGCTGAAATGGAACATCAGTCCCTGGTGCTGTGAGGCAGCAGTGCTAACCACTGAGCCACCATGCCACCCTTCTTTTTAAAAACAAGTTTACTTCCTATCCCATCAAGCAGCTTCAGGTATTACACAATTAATGTGAAATACAGCTCTCCACACTGTGCTTCAGTAGTTTATCTCAGCACCAGGAGTTTTGTTTTAGTCTAACTTGGCAGCAGAGATGATTTCACCACGGGGAAGTAGGCAAAAAGTATAGGGCAGGTGGAGAGTGTGGTGCACAGGTCCTGTGGCAAAGTAGTTGGATTGGCAAGCAGTGTGTGTGTGTCAGGGATAGTATATAATACCTGTCCAAAAATTGTGTCCTCTAAACAGAGGAGTGACTTCCATCCTTGTAACCTGGGTTTCATTTCAGTTGAAAAATCAAAGAGGAACGCTATGAGTTGGGGATCATTTGTAGCTCAATCCAACAATCAGAGTTCTGGGCCAAAGAACTGCCAGCTCAGATTTTGCTGGAGGGTCATGGGCACATAGTCTAGGCTGAAATTTCAAAGCTATGCCGAGGTGTGCTGCACTGTTGCAGTTGCTGTCTTTTGGGCGAGAACATAAAATTGAAGTCACATTTACTTTAACTTGAGGAAAATATTAAAAACTCTCCCATAGCATCATTTCAAAGAGAGTGGGGTAAACTTGCCCTGGTTTTCTGACCAATATTTATTCCTCAAACAACATCCAAAGAAACAGATTCTCTGGTCACTCTGATATTTGTGTGATATTGGTTTGGATACATTGACAGCATATTCCTTACTTTACAACAGGGATTTCACCTCAAAAGTAACAATTAAAATGCACATTTGGGACGTTGTGAGATCGTGTATAGAAATTCAAGTCCATTTTTTTACATTCATCTCGAAACTTAGTCCAGCTTTAATTTACAAAGAGAATTCAGGTTAAATTAAAATGAAAGAAGGATTAAGAAAAACAATGGGGTTAATTGCACAAGGATCAGTCTGAATGGAACCACTCTGTAGTTTTACCGAGTTCCATGAACTAGCGAATGTTAAATTCAAATATTGAACTTCAATCACAGTTTTGGATCTAATTGTAAACAAAGTATGAGGGCGCTTTATATAGATGTATTAGTGGATTTGTATCAACAGCAAAAGTCAGCTGCTACCTAACTGGCAAAATATAGAAAGTAAGTAAGACTTGCATTTATATAGCATCTTTCATAATCGGGTCATTCCAAAATATTTTACAGTCAATGAAGTATTTTTGCAGAATAATCAATTTAGGAGACACAGCCACCAATTTCCACAGGGCTAGCTTTCACAATCACAGTGGGATAACATGCAGATAAATTACAGAGAACTCTTTGCTTTTCTTCAAAATGATGCCATAGAATCTTTTACATCTACATACTGGGGCATCAGTTTATCATCTCATCCACAATACAGCACCTCCAACATTGAAGCACTCACTGCAGATCCATGTGTCAGTCTAGATTTTATATCCATATAGTCATATACTTCTGAGCCCTCCCAACATTCCAGAATATTAATTACCTTCAATTCTGCATGACTTGCTTAGTCTTCAATGTTTGTCACCAGATTCCAAAAAACTGCGTTCTGCAAACTTTGGGAGCGTTTGTTAAGTTAGTTGTGACTCACTGAGTGGATTCATTGCTGTGATTTTGCGACAGGAGTCATTCAACTTGGAGAATTGTATAGGAGTACAGTGAAAAGATTATGTCAGGTTCCAACAATAGCAAATTTTCTAAACCAGATCCCCTTTTCTTTGATAGTGCTGGCATCTTAAAATTCACCAACTGACCATAGTCAGAATTTTCTCATCTATGTAGGAGCCAAAAATAGACAGGACTAGTAGTGTAGAGGTCCTGTCACTGGGCTAGTAATCCAGAAACACAGGCCAATATTCTGGGGGATATGGGTTCAGATCTGACCATATCAGCTGGACAAATAAGTAATTGTAGTTAAAACCCTACCTGATCACTAATTTACTTTAGGGAAGGAAATCTGCGAACCTTACCTGAACTGGCCTACATGTTACAGCTGGCTCACTGAAATGTGGCTAACTCTCAAGTGCCATCTAGGCAATTAAGAATGGGCAATCAATGCAGGTCTAGCCAATGACACCAACGTCCCATGAATGAATTATGAAACGAGGGGAATATCTTTGGCCAGTGTGTTACTATTATCAATTTCTCCTGGCAATTTTCCCCAAGGTGGGGTCAGAAGAAAGAGGGCGACACCCCCGCAGATGCAAATTGAAAGCCCAATTATCAGAAACTGACTGGAATTGCCCGACAGATGTCCAGACTCAGGAACAGATCAGCAGCCTCCCAGCAGCAGATTGAATGGCTTGCATTTCTGAAGGGTTTTGACATCCTCCCAGGCTACCTGACCATACAGACTGCCATGTGGAGGGGATTCAAAATGCAAACATTTTGAGAGCTTTTGGGAAAGTGGTCCCCCTCCTCTCACCTGCCTTCCTGCCAAATTCTCTCATCTACAATCGCAGATAGCAGCTTTGGACAAGCTGGCCACCAGAGCCCCCCTGGAGCCCTTCAGCATAGCCTCTAGCCAATTCAAGGAAGATCACAGTCAGGTGCCTGCTCCCAACACAGTGTGCAGTTGGGGACCTCATATGACCCTGACATCAGGTTTTGGGTCACACCCTGAAATCCTGCCTTTTGCATCAGTCTGGAGGCCAGTTTGACATCAAGTTTGATTGAATACAGATACTGGAAATCACTGGATGAATACCCTGCTCCAGTGTCTTGTGATAAAAGACAGTCTGTTCTGTTACAAACATGCATTGTTCGATTTTATGCTCTAGTCTGGAAACTGTAGAATGCACCTTGGTCATGCAGCCTAGCTGAACATTCCGTCTTTCAGACACTCCTGGTACAGAGAGATCTTCAAATCTTGCTCATTTCAGAATAATCTTGCGGCTTTTTAATCAGATTTCATATCTTGTGTTGGATTTGTCAGTACAAGATGTTTTTTAATCTTAGCTGTCATCGCCATTTGGGAACTCTTGTTGACATCTCATTTTTTTCCCTTTAATGTTCAGGTTTGCACGCTCTCCGTTTTGTTTTGGTTTAAGCAAATCTTTATTTAAGTTAAAAAAAAAGCATTGATTTGATTTTGGAACTGTTATCTTAGGCATAAATAAAAATCCAGTAAAAATAAATAGGGGCTATTAGGGAATTTAAACACTTATACTGTTTGTATTTTTTAAAAGTAAACTCTTGCATTTATATTGTAGATTTCATGATCTTAGAACAACCAACAATGTTTTAACACTGATGGACCGTATTTTATGAAGTGTTGTTTGTATTGTAATGGAGGAAGTAAGAGTCATCTTCTGTGCAGCAAGTGCCACAAACAGCAACTAAATAAATGACTAGTTAACATGTTTTTGGCTTTAGCTACAGAACATATTGGCAGAGCTTCCCTGTTCTTCCTTGAATCATGTTACAAGGTGTTCTACATTCATTTGAGAAGGCGGAGGAATCCTCAACCCGTCCTATCTGTCCATCCTCCTTCCCACCTATTCGCTCCACCCTCCTCTCTGCCCTATCGCCATTACCCCCACCTCCATTCACCTAACACACAGGTACCTTCTGCTCAACCCTATTCCCTCTCACTTATCTCTCCACCTCATCAGCTCACAAGCCTCATTCCTGATGAAGGGCTATTGCCCAAAACGTCGATTTTCCTGCTCCTCAGATGCTGCCTGACCAGCTGTGTTTTTCCAGTACCACATTCTCGACTGAGAAGAATCTTCAGTTTAACACTTCATCTCAACAACGGCATTGCAGACAGTGTAACACCCCCTCTGTTCTGCACCAAAATGTCCACCTAGACTTTATGCTCCCATTTGTTGAGAAGATTTGCACTCATAGCCCAGCGATTGAAAGGCTATAGTGCTATCAATGTTGTAAGAGGTACCTGCAGATGGCAACTGGCTCTGCCAGGATAGTCTTTGGGTAGATTTGATACAAAGAAACTCTTTTTGTAATAATAGTCTATGAAGCATCTAGCATTAAATGGTGAAGGTCAAACCACTATTACGTCTTTGGCAGGAAAATACACATCATTGAGTAACAGCAAGAAGGCTGTTACAGAATAGTAAGGTTACATTAGTTACATTAGTTTAAGACTAGTTGATGACATTAATATTGGAAACATGGGCAAAATCTTACAGGGGTCTAAGCAACATGGGCTATGATGAGCTGTGTGGCACAGTTGGGTACCAGATGTGGCAAGGACCATCTCAAGATCATCTTGCTCAATCTTCTACACTTTTCACAAGCAGTGTGGTGAGACTCTCACGGGGCAGTAGCGAGTGGCCTATTGCCAGTGATTGTTGCTTGTTGTGGTTCTGCTACAAATCTTGAGCTACAAATCTTCAACCAGACTTGATTGTTGCTTGTTAATTGCCTAGTTAACATCACAACTTGCCTCATTACTATTCAGCGTCTATCTTGCCAAACTCACCAACCAGGCTTGATGCCAGAAACACTTGACGAGGAAACCAGCGCAAGGTTTCAGCTGCTACTTATTCCAAATTACCACCATTTTGGAAACCAGGCGCTGACTTCTCAGAGCACACTCCATGGACACAGCAACATGCACCACACATCCACAGTTAGAGGCACCTGACATGTGTCAGTCTCCAAGAATCCTTCCATTGATTTGCAGAACCTTCAATATTGCACCTTGGGCTACAGCAGCAACTGCCATTTATTGCTGCAGCAAGGACACTATGTGCTCAGGGACATAAAACCAGCTCATGGACAGATCTCCAGGCCCTTCGTTCATTGTCATAGCACTCACTCACTCTGAGCCCACCTGGATGCTCACAGCATCTCTGCCTTGCCTTTGTGCATTTGATCCCCCCTCAACCTGAGATAGTAGGCTCATAATTTCACTGTCTTGCCAGGCCATCCAGTGCAGACCCCAAGGAACAGGAGTAGGCCATTTAGCCCCTCAAGTATGTTCCACAATTTAATAAGAATATGGCTGATTTGAAGCCTAACTTCATATATTTGCCTTTGGCCCATATCCTTGAATTCCTGTGCCTAACAAATATTTATTTATCTCAGATTTAAAACTAACAACTGACCCAGCATCCATTGTCATTTGTGGAAGAGAGTTCCAAGCCTCCACAACCTTTGTGTGCAGAAGTACTTTCTAATATATCTCCTGAATAGCCTGACTATAATTCTCAGACTATACCCGCTAGTTCCAGAATATCCATCCAGTGGAAATCCATCTTTACCTATCCAGTCTTAACCTGTTAATTTCTTGAAGACTTCAATCAGATTACCACTTAACCTTCTAAACTCTAGAGAGAACAGGCCTAATTGTCTCATTTCTCCTCATAACACAACCCCTGAAGTCTAGGTATCATTCTTGGAAATCTACATTGTATTCCCTTTGAGGCCAATATATGCTTCCTGAGATCCCCAGATCTGCCCCAATATTTCATGTGGGGTTTTGGATAACTGCAGCATAACTTCTGCATCTTTGTATTCCAGCAATTTAGATGTAAAGGCCAGTATTCTATTCATTTTCTTGATTGCTTTCTGTGAATGTTTGTGACATTTTAAAGATCTGGGCACCTGAATCCTGACGTCTGTCAGTTGACACCCATTGTATTTAACCTCATACCACCTAGAAGGAAGATGGAACATACATAGGAAGGAAGCTTGTGATGGCCAGCAGTCCTCAGTCATCATGGGGAATAGCCTTTGCTCAGCAGTACCCATCACAGTAAATCAAAGGTAGTGCCCAAATCCAGCTTGTGCCCTCCTTTCTATTCTCAGAGCTAAGGGATGAGCTGAATGACAGGCAGCCCACTATCCACCTTGAGTCTTTCTATAGGCTGTTTTCTTCATGGAATGACCCAAGGCAATTACAGGAATGAATGTGGGTGGCCAGGCTATTATGGTTGGTGCAAGTGGGTAAGCATGTAGGCAGTGGAGAATGTTGAGGTAGGAGTGGGTGATGGCGAGTGGGGAACATGTTGTTGGTAACAGTGGTGGGAGTGGGTAGGCTAACAGAGTTGGAGTGAGTGTGAAGTGTTGGAGAGAAGATGGTGGCTCCTACCCTGCTGGAGGGGAAAACAACATTGACCTTCTTTCTACAGTGTTAGGCATTGTTCCATTGGCTGAGACAAACTTAACCTGGGTGGCAACATCACACCAGGCTGTCATCTGTTGACATAGCCTCCACTGTTGGTCCTGGAGATGATGAGGTATTTGTCCAATAGGATCACCAATACTCTACCCATAAAGCAGGGCACCAACCTCCCCCCAGTCTGTCATGCCTGAAACAAATGTCAGCAACCATGCAGCAATGCCTGGCCTGATGGTGCTTGTCTGAGTTCACCAGTGGCTTTCAAAAGTGGTGTAGGCACAAGAGATGCTGGTCTTTCAGTGGCTATCTGGTGAGTAAATTTAAAAATCACACAACACCAGGTTATAGTCCAACAGGTTTATTTGGAAGCACTAGCTTTCAGAGCGCTGCTCCTTCATCAGGTGGCTGTGGAGCAGGATCACATGATACAGAATTTATAGCAAAAGATCACAGTGTCATGATATATTGAACAAACCTCCTCTTTCATCTTTTAGAATGGGTTGCAGGTTTCGGTTCATTCTGGGATTTAGATATTAATGAACCGAAACCTGCAACCTATTCTAAAAGATAAAACACGTAACAGCAATCTAAGTTTGTTCAAAATATCACATCAGTTGCATGACACTGTGATCATTTGCGATACATTCTGTGTCTTATGATCCTGTTCCACAGCCACCTGATGAAGGAGCAGCACTCCAAAAGCTAATGCTTCCAAATAAACCTATTGGACTATAACCTGGTGTTGTGTGACTTTTAACTTTGTCCATCCCAGTCCAACACTGGCACCTCCACATCGTATCTGACGAGTGACAGGGTGTTATGGGAACAGTGCGTCATAAGACAGGGTGGAAATTGGATGTGAGTGACACCATTGTGGCACGGTAGATAATTAATGAGGTGATTTTGGTATGTTACAATTAATTTGCTAGATCTCACAATGACGACTGATCAAACATGACACAATTGTGTTTTCTTTAACACTGTTTTAAAGTTTCTTTCCTTAATATTTTGGAAACCTTTCTGCATTCTAAATGATCTAGATTTTTTTTCAATAAAGCTTTAAGCGTTACCCTGAAACATTTAAAAACTTGTGAATCTCTTTAAATCTTTGAAAAGTTAAGATTATTGAACTGAAGAATTGCAGTGAGGGATTTGTGCGTTATCTTCTTCTTCCCCAACTGATTTGTGCCTTTTTTACCCCAAGAAAATTATTTCTAGTGCTGGCTCATGCCTTTAAATAATGTTCAATGTACAATAAAAACCTTCTTCTTACCTCTAAATATCTTATTTTATTGAAATCTTCTTCTCCTTTTGTCTTTTTAGGTTCTAGTCTCATTAGTGATTTTTAAAGAATTTTTAAAATAATTGCCCTAACTTGAAGCTCTGATCCGCAGTGTAAAATATGTTGTAATATAATTATAATGTAAATAATGCTTGTTTACAATAGTTTTTCCTTGATTCTACCCTTTCTCAAATCCCCAGCCCAGAATAATGCAGTGTAATGTTTCAATTAGGTTGTGTTTCCAGTGAGTGCAACTCAACCCACACAACTTTTCCTTTTAAGACTGTCCCTCCACACCTGGTACCAACCCAATGAACCTTCTCTGGACCATCTCCAATGTCAGTATACCTTTCCTTAAATAAGAGGTCCAAAACTGTTCAAAGTATTCAAGCTATGGATTGATTAATGAGTTGAATAGTTTTGCAAAACTTCTCTATTTTTGTTCTCCATTCCCTATGAAATAAAGGCCAAAACTCCACTTGTCTTCCTTAGTATCCGCTGAACTTGGATGCTAGCTTCCTATGATTCATATACAAGGTCTCCCAAATCCCTCTGTTCAATAACTTTCGGCAGTCTGTCACCATTTAAATAAAATTCAGCTCCTTTATTCTCCCTCCCAAAGTGCATATCCTCACAGTTCTCACATCATTTCCCATCTGCCAAGCTTTTTCTCATACACTTAATGCTGTTTATAGCCCTCTGCAGTCTCTTTGCGTCATCCTCACCAGTTTCCTTCCCAATTACCATTGTGTCATTGCAAACTTGGCTCTGTACAATCATCTTCGTTATCAAAGTTATTAATATACTTTGCAAATAACTGCAACCTCAGCATTCATCCATGTAGCACTCTGCTAATTAAAGGTACAATCCTGAAAATGCCCCACTTATCCCAACTCTGTCTTCTATTAGTCATCCAGTCTACTCCTCGATGCTTCAATGAGACTCTCTGTAGTCTTCACAAGTGTTTCTATATTGTTTTTTCTCTCTGGTCCTGGCCAATACAGGGCATTAGAGGCAGGCTGATGTGCTTCTGGAGCTTTTGCAGACAGAAATGACTGGCTGTTGTCTCTGCTGCAGCTGCTAACTGGCTGTCACTTAAAATGACTGCATTCTCTCTTTTCTTCAGGTTGTTGTGCATTCTTTGCATGTACTGATTTTCTCTTCTCATTAAACAGCAGTCTACACTGCTGGCATCATCTTGCAAGATGGGTGTCACACTGGTTAGCACTGCTGCTTCACAGTGCCAGTGAGCCAGGTTAGATTCAAACTTCAGATGACTATCTGTGAGAAGTTAGCACATTCTCCTTATGTCTGTGCGGGTTTCCTTTGGATGTTCTGGTTTCTTCCCACAATCCAACGGTGTGCAATTGAGGTTGACTGACCATGCTACATGACCTATAGTGTCCAGGAATGGGTTGGCTAGCTAGGTTAGCTATGGGAAATGTAAGGGCGACAGGGATAGGGTAGGGGTCTGGGTGGGATGCTAATCAGAGGGTTGCTGTCGATTTGATTGGCTGAGTGGCTTCTTTCCATTCTGAAGAGATTCTCTGAGATGCCTATAGATGGCACCTGGGTCTTTGGTTAGATCTGCTGCTACTAACATTCCTTGTGATTTGTAATAACAGGCTCACTAGTGTTAAGTGGTGAAGAATTAACCACTAATAATTCTTCAGCAAAAGAGGCACATTCTCAGTAACAAGAAGTAGTTTATTACATAACAGCAAGATAACAGGTTACATAAGCTTGAGTTTGGTTAACCACATAAATGCTAGTCAAAAGATATTGTTATCTCATAAGAGGTAGTAACTAGGTCTGTGCTACATGGCTGTAGTCTGTAGAATGTAGAACTGACAGCTACAGCAAAACCAACCAGGTCTTTCTGAAGCAGTCATTTGTATCTCACTCGACAGAGCTAGTCCAGATGAACCTTTTCAGGCCAATTACATTGCATAACAATCTACTGAGTCGCTATATAGGCACAGCTATACAATGAGTGAGGTAGTAATGGCTGAAGCTGCCTGTTAAAGTATAATAAAACATACATCATTTGTCTGAAGAGGGGAATGGTAAATGGAAAAAAATTATAAAAGATATGGAAACAACTTTAGACCCATAACTCATTGAGCCTTGAATGTCAATCACATTGTGATCACTGCTTTGTGATCAATAATAAGCCAGAACTCTACAGAGGAATGACAAAAACTATGAACAAAAAAACAACACCGCTTAAATCCATTCTGCAACTGGTTTATGCCATTCCAGCGAGTTGCAAAGGGTCTTCGGTAAATTAAGTGGACAAAACTGTAGCACATGAAGGTCATTGTAAGAATTTTATGTGTCATTCCACTTTGGACCTAAGGAAGATGAATCAGTGTGTTTTAGGAATGGTGTGTAGCTAAGAACTGTGGATGAGGAAAAGATTTAGGGATCCCTATATAAAACATCACTCCAAGTTAGTGGACGGCTACAAAAAAAAATTAAAAGGCCAATGGAATTTTGATTCTTTTAATTTTAAGGGCACTGAAATACAAAATGAGTTTAAGTTGTACTATAAGTCTGGTAAAAAGCTCTGGTCAGACCCCCCTCTAGAGTAATGCATTACCTCAGGGAGAATGAATTGCTCTTGCATGGAGTGCAATCGTTTTCACCAAAAGGACTAAAAAGGATAAGTCATGGGAGCAGGCTGTACAGATTAGATTTATATTCTCTTCAGTATAGACAATTGAAATGTAATGCAATTGAGGCATTTCTGATAGCTAAAGGCATTAATTGGAAGAAACAGTTTCAACTTTTGCGATAGTCCAGTGAGGGAACAAAGCCTTAAAATATGAGCTCAGTCTGTGAGGGGTGATGTCTGAAAGTCCTTATTCAGAAAAAGGGTAACAGGAATCTTGGACTCTCTCCCAAGTCACAGAGTCATACAGGTGTGCAGCACAGAAACAGATCCTTTGGTCCAACCTGTCCATACCAATGAGATATCCTAAATTAATCGAGTCCCATTTAATAGCATTTGGCCCATATCCCTCTAAACTATTCCTATCCAAACGCCTTTTAAATGTTGTAATTGTATCAGCCTCCACCACTTCCTCTGGCAGCTCATTCCACATACACGCACCACCCTCTGTGTGAAAAAGTTGCCCCTTGGGTCCCTTTTAAATCTTGCCCCTCTCACCATAAACCTATGCCCTTTAGTTTTGGACACTCCCAACCCAGGGAAAATACCTTGTCTATTTACATTACCCATGTCCCTCATGATTTTATAAACTTCTATGAGATCACCCCTCAGCCTCCGACGCTCCAGGTAAAACAGCCCTAGCTTATTCAGCCTCTCCATATTGCTTAAACCCTCCAATCCTGAAAGCATCCTTGTGAATCTGTTCTGACCCCTTTCAAGTTTCACAACATCCTTCCTATAAGAGGGAAACCAGAACTGCACACAATATTCCAAAAGTAAAACTGTTGACAATGGGAATGCAGTGTGGGGGTAGGTGGAGGGGGGCATTGAATGGGGATGGGGTGGTGTCAATTAAAAATTCAGAAACTGATAATTAAAGACTTTTCTAGGCAGAGGTATTAAATATTCTAAAATTGAGGCAGGGAGATGGAGTTAAAGAAATAGATCAGCCGTGACCTAACACAATGGAATAACAGGCGCGAGGAGCTGTTTGGCTTCTGTTCCTACAATTATTATCTGATAATGAATGGATGTGGTTGGTGTATCCAAAACTAAATATCGGACAGACAATCTGAAAATATACAAGTAATAGAGTGAGGTAAAGGTTGCTTCTATTTCTGGCTAGAATGGCCAGGTTTGAGTCTCACTTGCCATGGATGTGTGTTGTGACATGTCCAAACAGGTTGATTAGAAATACTTGCAAGAAGGGGTGGGGGGAAAGGATATGCTTGATTTCATCAATTGACCTGATGACTGGGCATGATGCTGCTGAGGAACAGCTAAGTGAAAGGAGAGTGACAACAATATCTCCTCAAGAATCTCCAGAGGTGATGGTTGAAAGGCTGACAATTCATGGACCTGGTTGATAAATGACCAGATATTGCCTGGTTTCTACAGACTGTAACCCAGCAAGGAGTCAGTTTTTGGGGGGAGAGAAAGTGAGGGTATTCTAAGAAGAAAACAAATAAACTCAAATTATTGTGTCTACTTCAACTTGGATTAAGTTTCATTCCTTGATGCCATTTCTGTTTGGTGGCATTGCAAAAATCAATGGTTTGTGATCATCAATCATATAAAAGTTATATCTGAAATTTTTCTATTATGCAGCCAGGAAAAATTAATTATCATTCACGTCACAGTTTTAGTTTTACAGTTTTCAAAAGACCACGCAGTGGCCCGGCACACTTGTGGCCTAATAATTTTGGTATGTAGAGCTGGGGGCAAAATTTGAATTGAGTAGCAACAGAAAATAAGCAATAATTGGAATGAAATGGCACTAAAATGGCTCGCCACATGAGGATATGCAAATAGCTCGCGTGAAAGGGAGTGAGGAATGGGGTTCACAGCAATGATAGGTCGGTGTAGCGGCACATATATGGTTCGGTTCTGATGATGAAGAGATCATTTC
This sequence comes from Hemiscyllium ocellatum, assembly GCF_020745735.1. Taxonomy (NCBI): domain Eukaryota; kingdom Metazoa; phylum Chordata; class Chondrichthyes; order Orectolobiformes; family Hemiscylliidae; genus Hemiscyllium; species Hemiscyllium ocellatum. The sequence continues at coordinate 19,603,304 of NC_083432.1, read as the reverse complement.
CCTGGATCTCAGGGGGTTGAAAAATCTCAAAAGTGCTAGACGTAATTAATTACCGTTTAGAGCTGCTATGTAGGTAAATGGAATGCCATTTTGTGTTTGCAACATTTTACCAACAGGAACGCATTCTGAATAAGCAGTCAATGTATTCGTGGTGTCATTGAAAGGAGGTATTGGGCAGGATACCAGAAGAATTCTATTCTTCCAATACTGCCCATGGGATCTCCAATCAAATTCAATGAATTAATATCCCACCCGAAATCTAAAACAGAGTAACACAACAGTCACACAGCCTCGCATTGCTGGATGGTTGCAATGAGAGCAATTAATGTTTTCTGGAAAACCGGGATACACTAAACTTCTATTTTAAAAACTACGTGAGCGAATAGAGTCTCATTACACCGCCACCCTCTGGTGTTTTGTCTAACTTCCACTCACCGCTTTCTATAATGAGAATTGTGCTCTGCCGTAGTGGAAAGTGCAACAAAACTAATGAGTTTCTATTTTAAAATCGGTAATCCGTGAGCCTTCAGATGTCAGCTTTTGGAATGTAACCAGTCGCTGACAGTCACTAGGGCCGGCAAGTGTAAATCTGGAACGGTGGTTAAACACTCTCTTTGACAACCAAAAGAAACCACTCGCAAAAAAATGTTTGGCTACAATTGAGTCTCCTTTCGCAGATACTGTGGCTTATTTTCCACAATTTGTATGTATCTGGATCCACTTAAAAACATTCCATTAGTTAAGCATGGCGCACAGCATCACTTCAAAAAAAAATCCTGTTTTAGATTTACAAGATGAAAGCTAAAAGCCTCTAAGTGTGACATTTGTAACCACAAGTCCTTCATTCTAATAATGTGTTAAAATGGCCCATTTGAAGGAATTACATGATTGCTTAATTTGGGGATTTAATTTTTTTTCAGAAAGTGCTTTCAAAGCAGAACAGGCACCCATGGGATAATAGTTTGTGACTTTTGTGAAACTTTACACACATATTTAAGCAGAATGAGTTACAGAGTAAAGAACAAATTTGTCAGTTTAATTTTATCCCTGCGCTCCTACATATGTTTACTTCTCTGCTTGCGGTTTAAACAGTCCTATTGTCTCAAGTGCCTTGGAAAGTGCAGTGCTCAAAGCCCGGCCTTAGAGTGAACTGCTGCATCTGGAAGGAACCAACCGTGTATCGAAACTGCAGCTCAAGACAGAGCGTGTAGGAGTCAGCAATATTGACAGAGATTAAAATCCTCCTAGATCAATGTTCTACTGTGTATAATGGACTTAAAATAACTGTGCAAGATCCTGATTGTAGGAAGAGGCCCTTTGTCATCCTGTTATAATACCAGGAGCCATCTTTCATTGTTCTGATTACTGGGTTCTTAAATGGATGCACACAATACAGATCAAAGGATATTTCCCTTGATGGGTGACTTTATTGAGGTTTACAAAATCATCAGATGACTGACAAGGGTCTGTTCCCTCGGTTGGAGAAGTTCAAATTCATGGGGGTATGGTTTTAGGTGAGAAGAGAAAGATTTAAAAAGAACATGAAGGGCTTTTTTTTAAAATGAGTGATTCATGTGTGAAATGAACCACCAGAGAAAGGATTGGATCCAGGTACAGTGACAGCATTTAAAAGACATTTGGATAAGTTCATGAATGGTAAAGGTTTGCAGGAATATGGGACAAGTGCAGATGGGACTAGTTTAGTTCGGGATAATGGGTCAGCCGGGGCTGGTTGGATCAAACTGTCTGTTTCCATGCTGTCTAACGCTACTCACTGTTCTCACTCTGATCAAGGATAACTTCTGCTGAAGAGTAGTTTCATGGGGTTTAAGGTAATCGTCTTCCTTCTGAGTATCCAGTTTTAACACAACAGGACTGTGACTGGAAGATAACAGGGCGTCCTGATTTTGTTCCTCACCTGCTACTCGATCCATACTTCCCAGACAGGGTCACAGAATATGGGAAGGCCTAGAGACGGAGACTGACTTTCTTCCTATCATCAGACATTTGATGCAAATTATATATTCCCACTATGAATTTATTTTAGAGGACTAACAGAGAACTATAAATTCAAAATGGAATTCGAGGAAGTTTTTTTTAACCCCAGAGAGTGGTTATATGAAACTCATTACTACAAGTAGCTGAAGTGAATATCATAGATGTTTTTAATGAGAACGTTAAGTAAGTGCAAGACAAAAAAGGGATAGAAACGGTTATAATAATAGGAAGAAAAGAAGAAGATTGGGAGGGGGCTCCTGCGTAAGTACCAGCAAAGAAATGCTTTGGTACTACAACTATTTTGCAACTTGTAAAGTCCCTTCACTGAAGAAATAAAACATCACAATGAATCCCAGATTTTAGTCAGTAGCACTGAATGATTTACATAAATTTTAAGATTTAAAATATTGGTTATTGGTTGAAATTAACACCCCAGTCATTATTTTCATGCAACAAAAGGATAAATTATAGCCCACCATTAAGTTATTCAAAGCACCTGACTGTGTCATGAACTACAGACAATTCAGATTGAAACAGATCACTCAACAGCATTGATGTCAAATACTTTAGGACTGAATGGTCTTCATTTTCCTTCAGGGTATATAGTTTTACAGCAAGGAAAAAAGTAAAATGTGGTAAGAGGATCTATTAGATTGCATTTAAAAAGAGATTAATGGGCATATGTTAATTTCATGTATGCCAATGGAAACTTCAGTATCTTAACTTTAAATAAAGTGATTTTGTTACTATAAAGCCATAATGTTAAGTATAACTTTGTAATCTGCCAAAGGATTTTGCTTTATGAAGACTGTAAATGCTCCATGTTAAATCATAGGTTATTCACATTATCACTCATTAGCAGGTATGATTTTTTTAAAATCAATCAATCAATCAATCAATCAATCGACAAAAAATGAACATCTCCTGAAGAGGTTTGCATTTGGACCTCTCTTAGAGATGAGGGAATTTGATACAACAGCTTTATATATAATGGTAATCTCTAGCACATTCAAGGTGCATCAGAGCAGCTCAATGCTTTCTTGGCTTATCTGTCTTGTTTCCACAGCAGCAACAGTTTATTGTAAAAAAACAAACCATCACAAGGGATGGAAAATAAAGATTGTATAATGAAGGACTTGCATCAGCCAAATTAGAAACATGTTTGCAACAGGCACTTCATTGCTAATATAATATGGGCCTAGCTCATAAGATTGTTCACAACAATAGGAAATTGAATTCAACATCAATACATCCAAGAACCAATAAATTTGCCCATTATCATCTTACAAAATTAAAGTGATTTAACACTGAAGAATTAACTTAGTATTTTAGAAACAAATGCCTTCCAAATGTTATCCAACTTGAGTCAGGATGGCCCTGATCCCCTAAGCTGGCCTCTTCTAAAATTCCTCCTCCCCATCATATGTTTTAACCTTCTTCCACCGCCCCCACATATACATTTCCCAATCCTTTCTTAAATTGTTTATCTCAATACACGGCATACACATCATAAAAGTTTCATATCGATTGGTTAGCACAGTATTTCTGATTCAGAATGAGTCTACAGGCAACAGTATCAGCAACTCATATGAATGGTATCCTGTCTGGACTAGAATATATTTATATTAATTTAAGAAACTTAAAATTATTTTTTATTAAATCTGATTTCAAGATCATTGTCTGTAATTCTTCTTATTTCTAGTGTTTACTGACATTCACTCCTACTGCCAGTTATAGTTTGAGCTCAGCTCACTGAAAATACAGCTTAGTTGTTCTCTAAATGTACCACACTGTCTAAAGGTGATTGCTCATGAAAGGGGTGAGGTTTAATCAGGGGTGACATTAGAATTTTTATGCCCCCTCAGGTCATGATCAGGAATGTATTTGACTGAACAGAGGTAGAAATAGATTCAATAGGAATATGCAGGGTGAATTACAAAGGAAACATTTGCTGTGCTGTGTGAAACAGGGAGAGTGGGACAAATTGGTGACTTTTCCAAACAGCATGTACGATGGGCTTCATGGCCTCCTTCTGTGCTGTATGACTACTTCTTCAGAAACACATGAAACAGGGACAATTAAGGGTGCTATTCTTTAACACTGTGGCTAACTTGATAGCAACCTTTTTTTAGATTAGATTACTTACAGTGTGGAAACAGGCCCTTCGGCCCAACAAGTCCACACCGACCCGCCGAAGCGCAACCCATCCATACCCCTACATATACCCCTTACCTAACACTACAGGCAATTTAGCATGGCCAATTCACCTGACCCGCACATCTTTGGACTGTGGGAGGAAACCGGAGCACCCGGAGGAAACCCACGCAGACACGGGGAGAACGTGCAAACTCCACACAGTCAGTCGCCTGAGGCGGGAATTGAACCCAGGTCCCTGGTGCTGTGAGGCAGCAGTGCTAACCACTGTGCCACCGTGCCGCCTTTGTCTACACCTGAAGTTATGCAACCACATCCCAGGTGAAGACTTCAAACAGAATCAAAGATAACACTTCAGAGTAGTGCCTAAAACCCACTGCAAATCCAAAGGTACCACCAAGACCATAAGTAGACCTGTTTCTGTCTGTTCAATTAAGTAGTAAAGATCCCATGTCATTTTTAAAGAAACGGAAGATTTCTGCCGGTGTTCTAGCCATCAATCATCACCAGAGTAATAGTTAATTGGTCCTTCACCTCATTGCTGACTGTGTGATCTTACTGGACATTGTTTCATTTATGGTTGCCTATGTAACAGACCCACACTCCAGCACCACACTCTCAACTCTAATCTCCAGTCTCTGCAGTCTTCACTTTCACCTATGTAACAGAGACTGTATCTCAAACATAGTTTAGATGAAACACACGGATGCTTCCCAGGTATAGTGTTATTCTGTAATAAAAACAACTATATCATTAAAAATGATTTTCTCTTCTCCTCCCTAAAAAGGAAACCAGGAATTTATTGGAGTATAATTGACCTTGAAATCCAGACAGCTGAGAAACTTGAAATTAACCATGACATTGATGGAAGTCCTCCTGTGGAAGAGTTCGCCAGAAGATTGGTTTTGAGATATTTCAACAAAGTATTGCAAAAGAAAAAAAAGTGCAAATGGCCACAGGCCAGTTTTATCAAAGGTTAACCCATCTGAAGAATGGTGAAGTCAAACTGTCAAATTTCATCAGAAGAAAAATGTTGAGATAAAATGAAAAACTATTTTTAAAAGTGATTAAGGAATAGGCATATCATATTTGGTACAAAGAAAATATTCCTTAGAAGAGGGATCTATCCCAACAGTTAAAAAAAAACCCGTCCAGTACCACAGCACAATCAGAGAATGCTGGTGTGCTGTCACACAATTGGCAACCTTTGATTATCCCAACATCCCAACTGAAGACACAGCAGTTCTGCAAGAAAGGTAAGTTGGCTTAGCATAATTCTGACTGTATGGTGCCCTTCTCAGTGCATTGAATCCATTTATGCACAAAACTATTTTCTTGTAAAAGATAACAAATGCAAGACATAATATGTTATGTCAAGTATTGAAATAGGAACAAAATACATAAATTTTCCTGTCTTAAAAGAAAAAAAGTTAGGCACAATGGAAACAAATATGTGGATACCAGAATCACATATTTGCAACACCACACAGCTTAATTCAAGATGCCAAGGAAAAGGAGTGCTTTAATGAATGGATATAAAATCTCAGTTCCATGAGATACAGGGGAAAATAGATTTCCCAGATTGAACAAAAGGTTTATGTATTTATTTGGTAAGGACAGAAACTTCTCTGTTGGGTTGAACTTAGTGTACAAAAACACATTTTCCAGACATTGTGGAATTCTTCATGAAGTCAATAGAAAGTTGTTACTATTCAGCTCTAAAGCTTGCCTCAGATTTTGTAGAGGTACAGATCTGACCTCCAAACAACACCATCTTGCAGAGAAAAAGATTTAAATTGATCTTTTAAAAGTTGTTCTCTCTTGCTTTAAAAGATACTGTTCTTTGAAAAGTCGATTGAAAGAAACGAGAAAGTTTGGAATTCCAGTCAGTGCCACCAAGCAGAAAAACAGATGTCACTGTACCATTCATGTTGAAGTTGATCACACAAGAACCATGCAAATGTATTTGCATCTTCACAGAACCGCACTAAGCTAAATAGATGACACATTCAGGTCATTTTAAAATCACTTCTGCTAGCCATTTTGGAGGCCAGTCCCACTATTTAAGTCAGTTTTATAAATGGCACCAAGAACTGATTCCAGTTATGGAATGAAGTGCATTTAATGTTTGTGATTATGTTGTTTATTGAACTGGTGGAGCTGGGGATACAGGCAAATGTTTAAAGGGATGTCTTGTTAATTTAAAAAATACAATTTACTTCTCAGGCCAAAAGTGAATTCAAGTGTTCTCCTACAAGACAATGGAATTCCTTTAGTAGGGACAAGTCACAAGGGGCAAGGAAACAAAACTAGAAAGTTCAGCTCCTTAATTTCACTGGTAGCAGTACCCAGAACAAAATGGATTGGAGTAGATTTAATAAAATACTTGATCTGAACATGGACTCAAAGCCTGCAGACATTATAGAAATACTATATGGAGATGTAGTAAAACCCTGTTAACTAAAACAAGGAAACTTTTTTTTGGGAAAATATGCACTGGGATGGTTGGGGGATGGGTAGTTGATTGACGCAAATAGGTTTCCACCAGGAGTCTGATTAAACAAAAAAAAGTTAAAAGATAGTCGATCGCATTTGAGCTTCTTCAAAAAATGCTTGCAGGGAAAATAGTTTAACAAACTGCCCCTCAGCTTCTGAGGTGCCCTGACAAGAGAGGATTAAGGCCATGCAATCCACTCCAGAAATCCAGTTGTTTGACTGAATCACAAACATGCGCACACACTCTTGAAAGAAAGACACAATTACTTTTAACAGAATACTCACCGAGGCTGGTTTAAAATGAAAGATGTTTCCAAAGGGATACCCAACCCCACTCCCCAAACAAAGAGCAATAGATTGTCCCACAGAGGTCACATCGGCTTACAACAAAACAAAACAATGCCACTCATGCCTTTGGGGACTTGGTTGAAAACCTTACTTAAAACTAAGACTGACAGTGGTTAGTTCATAACCACACTTTAAACTCAAGTGTCCTTTTCTAGATGGCTTACAGCTAAAGAAATCAGAAAATGACAGAGGCCCTATACAAAACCTTTATGTGGCAAGGAACTTGTCAGTATGACCCCAGTTTAGAACTGCTCATCCTTCTGAGTGGGGCGATATGGGGGGGGGGGGGGGGGGGGGGGGAGTGACTGGGGAGAAAAAAAAGCATTTACAGTAGAGGAATGGGGAGATATAATGAAATTTACAAAAAGAGTTTGAAGATGCCTATTTACCCCCCAAAGTAAGAAGGATATGCAACTCCCAAATTTGTACAAAAAAAGTGGAATTTTATTTAAAATGGGGAAACAAAAAAAAATGTTGAATATAGAAACAATTCTACTGATCTATAATTATAAAGACTTGTGATCGAATATGAAACTGTACACACCCAGTCGGAACAACCATTTAAAATATAAGCACTCGGTGCTCACTGGTTGAAACTGGTGTGCACATTTTTTAAAAAAAAGACACAACGCATCTCATTGCATCTCTAACAATTCGGCGATCCGAATGATCTGGGACTGCTCAAAACATGCAGACACTAAAAACAAATTCTCAACTTTCACTTCCTCAGGAGCATAACATTAGAAACCAACCTCAATATTAAAGAAGAGGTTTTTTTCCCAACGGGGAAAATAATCTGCAAAAACCAACATTTTTTGTTGCAAATTACCTGCAGTTGTGTAAGGAGAAATACTTCAATTGAGGACAGAGAGAGAGCCGGGCAGCAAGTTTTCATTGATTAAATCCTTGCTAATCTGCGATTTCTACACCACTAGAACGATTTGCCTTAATCGAATAAACTCCAAAAACTTCCACTGAGAGAAAATCTTTTTAAAAAAGATTTCAAGGTTTCAAGTCTAACTCCTTACTTTTTGTCTTCCCCGGATTTCCACTGGCAAGTCAAATCAGTGATAGCTATAGTAACAAAAAAATTCTCAAGTAGAATCTTGTTTTTAAATACAAATATATAATTAAATTTTTTTACAAATGCTATTTACAGGTTTTATTACACCTTGGGAAATTATCCTAATGCAAACGTTAAGTAAAACATTTTCTTTTTTTAAAAAAAAGGAGAGAGAAAACAAGAAATGGAGTCCCGTGTTAAGTTCAGTCCCGCTCTCTCACACGGTGGTCTCACCGTGTTTGCTGTTAGTGAGTCGAGTGTAGAACTTGCGCCACGAGTGTAAGGTCTTGCCTGACCAGATCCAAAAGCCCGAGGTGATGCCCACGATGAGGGTCATGAGATATTTGATCATGTACACCGTGAAGTCCGGGGTCATCCTGGGGTAGTAGTGCAGGGGGCAGGGGATGGCGTAGCTCTTGCAAGTCTGACTGACCCAGCTCCTCTCCCACTGCTCCCTGAAAGCTTGCTCGTAGAAGTAACAGGCGATGACGATGGTGGCGGGCACGGTGTAGAGCACGCTGAAGACGCCGATCCTCACCATGAGCTTCTCCAGCTTCTCAGTCTTGGTGCCGTCGTGCTTCATGATGGTGCGGATGCGGAACAGCGAGACGAAGCCGGCCAGCAGGAAGGAGGTGCCGATGAACAAGTAGACGAACAGGGGCGCCAGCACGAAGCCCCGCAGCGGGTCCAGGCTGTTGAGACCCACGAAGCAGACCCCGCTGAGCAGGTCGCCGTCGATCTGCCCCATGGCCAGGATGGTGATGGTCTTAACCGCGGGCACCGCCCAGGCTGCCAGGTGGAAGTACTGGGAGTTAGCCTCGATGGCTTCGTGGCCCCACTTCATGCCCGCCGCCAGGAACCAGGTGAGGGACAGGATGACCCACCAGATGGAGCTGGCCATGCTGAAGAAGTAGAGCATCATGAAGAGGATGGTGCAGCCCTCCTTCTTGGTGCCCTGCACCACCGTGCGGTAGCCGTCCTCCGAGAAGCCCTCGTTGCAGACCACCCGGTTGCCCAGCACGAAGCCAGCGATGTAGGCGATGGACACCATGGTGTAGCAGCCCGACAGGAAGATGATGGGCCGCTCGGGGTAGCGGAAGCGCTGCATGTCCACCAGGTAGGTGGTGACGGTGAACAGGGTGGAGGCGCAGCACAGCGCCGACCAGATCAGGATCCAGATGCGGGCGAAGCGGATCTCCTGCTCGTTGAAGAACATGTAGCCGTCCGGCCGGGAGGGCTCGCAGGGCGCGGCGCACTCCTTCTCGCCCAGGAACTGGTAGTTGAGGTAGGAGGGCACCTTGAGGGCCCGCGGGCAATGGAAGAAGGGGTGCTGGCGGTCAGAGCGGGGTGGCCGGGGGGTGCCCGGCTCCTGGGGGCTCAGGGTGGGCAGGCTGGTGACCAGCCCAGCCCCCGCCCCTCCGGCTGCCCCGGCGCCTTCCTCCGAGTGGTTCTGGCCCACGCACAGCTGCTCGGTGCCGTGCACCGGGAAGTTCTCGCAGCGCAGCCGCTCCGGCCACTGGAAGCCGAACTTGTTCATGAGCGCCTCGCAGCCCTGCCTGGCCCGCTCGCAGATGGAGCGGCACGGCGGGATGGCCTGCTCCAGCACCGTGCACACCGGCGCGTACATCGAGCACAGGAAGAACTTCAGCTCCGGGGAGCACTGCACCTTGACCAGCGGGTAGAACTGGTGCACCTCCAGCCCCGCGTCCTCCTGGTTGGTGTGCCCCAGCAGGTTGGGCATGATGGTCTGGTTGTAAGCGATGTCGGTGCACAGCGGGATGGAGATGGGCTGGCAGAATCCATGGTCCGGGATCGAGATGCCCCTCTCCCCCTGATACTGCCCCTTCCCTCTCTCGGAAGCACACAGGAGCAGCCAGACCACGGTCAGCAGTCCGCCCGGCAACACCTTCACATGCATCCCTCCAGACTCCAATCCTCTCCCTGTCCAATATTTTGTTTTTAAAAATCACAAGTGTCCTTCTATAGTGGTAAGTCTCAATCAATTCTGCAACATTTGGAAGCTTTGTCTTCTTTTTTTTGCAGAAGAAATTCCTTAGAAGGAAACTTAGAATGAGTCCACGCTGCTAAGTTAGCTCCACACACTCTCTCTCTCTCTCTCTCACAGAGACACTGAACTCACTCGCTGCGCCCCCGTTAAACGACTGTCTGACTTTTTCTTTGTGCAACTAACATCATCTCAATTACACAGTTTCAAGAGACCCACTGGCGGAGGCCGGGCGGATCCAGAAAGAAGAGGGGGAGGAGGACGAAACCTTGAAACAGACCCACTCTACACCCCACCCCCCTTCAACCCACCCCCCTCCACCCAACGCAGCCAATCAGCTTAAAAATTGACGACCAGCCCTCAGGGCAGGATTGGCTAACCGCAACATAATGATCTCAGTAATTAGATGCCAAACTATACCACCTTCACTTAAAGCGGTAGCGTGCTGAAGGAAGTGTACTGTGTGGCTTTGACAACAGCCCTCCCGATTATTGCGATTTACATAAAAGGCTGTTTGGGCTCGAGAAAGAGTTTGGTCGAAATGTCTCAGAGAGAGAGCGGAAAAAAGAAGCGCACAAAACTTTTTTATTTTAAGGAATCCCTCCTGCGTCTAGTTTCCAACTCTGCTTTCAATCTCCAGGGAATCTCTGCTTTTCAAACTTTTCAATTGTGGGAGAGGGCGCTGCAAATATTTCGCTTGCTTCCCCACACCAAAAAAAAATACATGTGCTATTTATCCAGAAGGGATTGAGCACCGTCGAGCGGGTGTGCATCAAGGATAGGAGGGGAAAATTGGGAAACGGAATGGGAGTGATTTTCCCAACAGTGGGGATATTTTCACTGGGGGACTTTGAGTGCGAGGGCAAGAAACTGTGACTATGAGACATAATACATTCAATAAAGAATTTTGGAAGAAGCTTTAAAAAGAGTGGGGAGTGCGAGAGTACACGGCCACATGGAAGAGTCGAGGTAATAGGTGTAGATGCCTATTGTCTATTTAAGGCGAAATCAGATGTGTGCGGGAATAAGAGGGATATGTTGGATCATAATACGAAGTGAAGGAAGGGAGGAGGAAGCTGGTGTGGAACCTATTACATCACATGACATGTCCCTTTGATAAACTACATAAAATACGATTAGATTGAATACTATTTCCCAGTTTAAACCCTCCCAGTTTAAAAATATGCAGTAACGTCTTCTGTAAGTATACGATTAAAAACACATTTGCAATATTAGTGGTGTGCAATTAATACTTATAATACTGAACACTCTCAGATTTTGGCGTGGAAAACAACATGTTATGTGAGAATTGTAGACACATTTTTACTGAAGAAGCCTCACTGTAAAACCTCTGCAAGCCCTTTAGGAATTTTTTAGACAGGGCTTCAAACACGAACTGCAACCTATAAATCCAGGTACATTACTTATGTGCATCTGATTTATATCAAGTAAATGCATGCGTTAGATCTGGAATTTTTGCATTAAGGTATTTGATAGCAGCTCCTGATCAGCAGATTTCTTTGAGTCAATTTAAAGTTATCTGGACTTTTTGAAGCATAAAGAAATTCAAAAGGCCATTTGATTGCACTCAAGAGGATCTTCTGCAATATAGATTATCGACTCAAATAAAAAACCCAAGCTGGAGAAGCAGACACATGTCGCTGCCAAAATTTCAATGGCTTACCTTCACCAGATGTTTGGTGGAAATCCTATTTACATGTTGAACCAGGATTTAAACTGCACCACTGGCCCAGTTACAGTGGCATAGCCGGAACAACTCTGAGGAAATTCGGACTAGTGGTGTTGCATTTGGGCAGGACCATTAGTCAGAATCGCACAGAAATATCCTCGCTGAAATATGAGTCTTTTCTTTCTCTTTCAGACACTGTTTCTTGCCTGAATCTTTGGCTTTCAAAGGCTGAGAATAGACATGTGTTTATAAAATATAATGCAAGTCCACACCATTTAACACTGAACCAATTGCTATGTCTACGGTGCAAGTTCAAAACAAAGTTATATCTGCAGTACATGTGAAATGGAGGCTGCATTTCATTAAGTGGCTACATCTGAGCAAGCAGTCAATTTTGAACCCAAATTGTTTTGTGTGAACACGGTTTTGGAGATCCCACTGGTTCAAATGACCCAATCTGCCCATTGTATCTTTCTGTTAGTTCCAGCATTTGTTTTAGATTTTCAACAGCCTGGTTTCTAAATCTTTTTAGAAGTCTGATGGCTCATAAACAAAAGGAGATTTTTAAAAAAAACTCAATTTCCATTCCATTCCTGCTTTTTTCCAGAGTTCTTGGAAGAAAGTTTAGAGCTCCAAACCTTCCTTTCCAGTATCATAGGTCCTGCATCCAGCAGGGTGAACATTTCTTCAAAGTTACATGGCTATCCTCTCCTCAAAACATTTTTATTTAAAATCATATTGAAGTGATCATTTCTATAACTTTTCTTTCACTTCTCAATTGCTAGATTTTTAATCCAAAACACGTCATGGCAAAACATTATATTTGAAGTTAATCCACACTCAAGAGACTCATTAGACAATCTCTCCATCTCTCTAAGTTTGCCTGAACAGTTAATATATTTCCTTCATAGCATTGTCTCTTTTCCTCACTACTCTTTAGGAACTCTGGTCATTCAGACGATAGAAACTTCTGTCATTTGCTTAGATTACAGAAGATCCATATTTTAATTCATCTACCCAGCTTGGCTCCCTAACCTTTATTAACCTCGCTTAACAAAATAGATTGTCCCTTGTCCTCCATCTCTAAAAAGGCATTTTTCCCTTCACAGCAAAATTCTACTTTCGATAATATTCTGAGTTTACTAAAGGAGCCTTTCCCTAAGATCCATTTATTTAGTTGGCAGAGATACTCCTTGTATAAAAGTTCTGAGCTCAAAACAACATTCTTCCAACCTCCTCACTCAAGTCAGATGCCCTGCTTCCCTTCCTCTCTGACACTTTTCTTACCATTGGTCTTACCTTGGGTTCTTAACTGGCACCACCATCAGCAACCAAGTCTAAGCCCCATGCCATCTCAGGGAAACTATGGTGAGATTAAGTGCTCCTGTCCACAACTTGTGGTTCAGAGTCTGTTCCAAGGACAAAGCAGCAGCAACAGGTGAAAGCCAAATGTTAAGACTAGCAGCGCAAACAGCATCAGGGATTTGGACTTGGAACAGCATTAAACATCCATTGAAATGGCAAATCAACTATTGTACAAAGTTCATGATTCAAAGTTTCATTTGCCACCACAAGGGGATAAGCACATGCGTTTCAACAATGGCCTGGCTCACTGTTGCCTATATTCATCCAGTTCTATCATCCAGTTCCGTGAATGAACATTAGGAGAACATTTGGAGGGTTTACTCTTTTATTAGCAAAACTGGCATTTATTGCCTGTCCTCTAATGCCCTTGAGAAGGTGTTGGTGTGGTGCAGTCCATGTGATGCAAGTAAACCTACAGTGCTGTTAGGAGGTTAGTTGGATTCAGTGACAGTGAAGGGATAACAATATAGTTTGAAGTACAGATGATGTATGACGTGGATGAGACTTTGCAAGTGGTGGTGTTCCCATTCATCTGGTGCTCCTCCTCTTTTAAGTCACAAGCTTGACATCGAGGAACACCTTGGTGAGTTGTTTTGCAGTGTGTCTTGCAGATGGTACACATGATTGCCACACTGTGCCAGCTTTGGGAGGAGTGAGTGTTTAAGTGATAAAGAGGGGCTATCAAGCAGACTGCTTTGTCTTGAATTGTATGGAGCTTTTAGAGCGTTGTTGGAACTTTACTCTTTCACACAGGCATTGAATAATCCTTCACAATTCTGAATTGAGTCTTGTAGGTGGTATATATGCTTTGGGTTGTCAGGAGGTGTGTTACTCATCATGAAATTCCAGCTTCTGACCTGTTGTAATCATTGTATTTATATGGGCAGATCAGTTAACTTTCCAGTCAAGGGTCTCCTCCAGGATGTTAATTGTGGAGGATTCAGTGATGATGCCGTTCAGTGTAAAGGGGAAATGGTTAAATTTCCTCTTGTTAGACATGATAATTTCTTAGCAGTCATGTTGCACAGATGTTATTTTCCTCCTATCTCTTGAAGGTTGAGTGTTGTATTGATTTTGTTACGTCCTCATAGGGTGAGGATTCAGCATCTCATAAATTTTAACTGAACATTGTGCAACCATCAGCAAACATCTCCACTTTTGATGTTATAGTCCAAAAAGCAATTAATGAATCAGGAGAAAGTGGCTGGGTCTGCAGCATTACCCGAAGGAACTCCTGTAATGATATCCTGGAGCTGAGATTACTGCACCTCAATAAACACAATCATCTTAATCAGTTTTCTTCCCATGAAGTTTTAATTTGTTAGACCTCCTAATGTCACAGACAAATGCTAGCTTGTTATCAAGGATAGTCACTGTCACCTCACCTCTAGGATTCAGCCTTTCTGTCCAAGATTACACCAATGAAATAATGAGCTATACACTGCTCCAAATTTCAGGCTTGTAAATGATGATGCACATGTGTCACATAGAATGGCTAGTGGCGTGATGGCAATATATTAACAGACTGGTGGCCATGCTAAGCAGGAATTAGATGATACTTTATTTCCCATTTAGGCATATAGTCTTGTTCCAGTATACAAGATTACACAGCTCCTTGTATGAATGATTTGAAAGAGTTGGCTCCTCCCTACTACTGTCACTTTCTGGGAATCTAACCTCTTGCTGATGTTTTCATCCAACATTTTCTTTAATCAGTTGGCAATTACTTGCAAACTAGCTTGATAAATGTTGGCAGGCTATTTAACTGCAGAGATCCATTCTGAATCAAACAGTCTATTAATTCACGTGGGCTCTGCTTCCTCCCAATGCAGTAATCCCTCTGCCCATAGCTATAACAACCTGCCTTGGCTCAATTACGTTAGCATAGGTCATGGATTAAGGCTTAGAAATGTACAGATAGTAATTGAATACCAGAAGTGTCTTCTTAAAGTTGAAGGTCATTTTTCCTATTTATTTCTGTGTCTGAGGTTATAGATCTGCGAGCCATTAAGGTTACAAAATTTTTCAATTACTTTTCATCATTTAAACATTGTAACTCAAACTGATCCAACTCGACCTTGCCCCCATCCTGCTCTGCTACCTTCTGCCACTGAATCCATAAAATGAACATGCCACAAGTCAGTTAGATCACCCCCACTAAAATACTTACAATAGAAATACATTTTAAGTTGGATAAATAGATCATACTTATAATACATTCTGTAATTAATCATTACACATTTCCTTATGGAACACAAAATCCAGAGATTAGAGATTGTTCAGAGATTCACATGGGTATGTACACAAAATTACTTCAGTGGACAGACTTCAGGTTTTCCTCCTGCCACATAGTTCATCATAGAAACACTATACTTTTGGGATAGGATTTCAGCAGATGTCAGTGCAGCACCAGTCACAAAATATTGTACAACCATGGTCTTACATTGTGCTGACAGCAGAGTCATAACAGTATGAAAGTTACATCTGGAGGGGTTTGTACTACGTAGCAATGTGGTACCCATTACAGAATGGATGCAACTCAGGTCAAAGTGAACTGGACAGAATGTGATGCCCAATGTTTCAACAGAGAGGTTCGCTGCTGAATGATCATTCCCAAAAAGTATTAAACTTATCTGCCAACGTCAGCTTCTGTTTTGTCAATTTAAGCCTCCAGGAGGTTTGTATCAGTTGCCTGAATCTTTTGCTTTCAAAAGCTGCACAAACCAGTTGGGAATAGACTGGTGTTTGTAAAGCACAATGCAAGTTTCCACCATTCAGACGGAACCAGTTGCTGTGTCTATTGTGCAAGTCCAAAACCAAATTAAATTTGCAGTTCAAATGGAGTAGAGTTTCAATTTTATTAAGTGGCTACATTTAAGCGAGTAAGTCAGTCTGAACTCAAATTGTTTACTGTGAATGTAGTGCTGGAGATTCAAGAGAATGACCAGTGTAAAGTGTTAGTGTCTTTTGGTAAGAAATAAATATTATTGCGGAAATAACACACTGCACATTAACAATAGTCTTTAATAAGGCACAGTGTAACCAATCTAGTAAGTCACAACCCTCATGATTGAGGTTGGAGTTTCAGGATAGTATCACATTCAGATTCTGGTCTGAGATTTGTCAGAATTTGGGCACAAAGTTACATGGGTCTAGGGTTGCTTGTTTGATTTTCCAGTTGAAACAGGATTAAAGGGATAAGAAACATCGGAAAGGAAAGTAATGTAAAATGCCCATAATTTTCATAACTTAAACACCTTCCTCTCCATTCGCCCAACCATTGCAGTAGAGGGAGGAAGTATTTCTTGCTGTGATATTGAGTAGAGGGAGGAAGTATTTCTTGCTGTGATATTGAGATCCAACTGTTCAACTGGAGATCCATACAGTTTCACTGGGGATCCATACTGAGTGAACTTATCCACCTGAGGTGAGGTGACTAGCAGTTGGTTTACCATAACTGGGTTCAGTGTGTCTGGGCTAAAAACAGTATTCCTCAAACAAGTGCACACATGAAGTCAAGTGATTTGAGATCCCAGCATAAGTTCCAGAGGAGGTCAGAATATAAAGAGAAAGGATCAGAAATTGAAGAACAACAGTTTTAAGAGAAACATGAATTCAGCTCATTAGAGTGCCATAATTTATAATTTCGAAGAAAAAGTTATGGATTCAAGTTCCACTGTACTAATTATGGACAAAATCTAGACCTTGCGTAGAACTGAAAGATGCTAGTCCCAAAAGTGCCATATTGACAGTGAGATGGTAAATGGTAATCCGTTCGCTCAGCTGGATGGAAAAAGTCCTACTACACTATTTGAGTTACCTCCAGTATCCTGATCAATAGTTAATCCACAACTAACAGAACAAAACCAAATAATCTAATAATGTATTTTATTGTTGTTTTTGGAGCCTTGCTGTGCACACATTGGCTGTCACATTTTCCTACATACAGCATGTTGAAAGCATTTAATTGGCTGTAGGTCATTCTGAGATTGTAAAGTGTGCTTTATGGCATTTACCTTTTTTTGAACAAACAGCAATGATTATATTCTAAAAGCAACAATTATTTGAGACTTTTGAATGTAGTAAAAGATACAAAATGTATTTTAATCTCATTCCATCGTCAGAAGTATGCTTTCCTTTATTGGTCAGAGCATTGAGTAATGGAATTTGGAGGTAATGTTGCTGTTGTACAGGACATTGGTTGGGCCATTTTCGGAATATTGCGGGCAATTCTGGTCTCCTTCCTATCAGAGGGTAATTGCGAAACTTGGAAGGGTTCAGAAAAGATTTACAAGGATGTTACCAGGGTTGGAGGATTTGAGCTATAGGGAGGGGCTGAAGAGGCTGGGGCTGTTTGCCCTGGAGCGTCGGAGGCTGAGGGGTGATCTTATAGAGGTTTATAAAATCATGAGGGGCATGAATAGGATAAATTGACAAGGTTTTTTCCCTAGGGTGGGGGAGTCCAGAACCAGATGGGAATAGGTTTAGGGTAAGAGGGGAAAATTTTAAAAGGAACGCAAGGGGCAACTTTTTCACACAGAGCGTGGTGTGAATATGGAATGAGCTGCCAGAGGATGTGGTGGAGGCTGGTACAATTACAGCATTTAAAAGGCATCTGGATGGGTATATGAATAGGAAGGGTTTAGAGGGATATGGGCCAGGTGCTGGTAAATGGGACTAGATTTGGTTGGGATATCTCATTGGCATGGATGAGTTGGACTGAACGTCTATTTCCGTGCTGTACATTTCTATGACTCAAAGTAATAGGCACATTTAACAGTAACTATTTTAACTGTGTAAGAAGTCCCAGTAATTTTCACAAAGACAAAATGAAAAATAAATGCAGGAACAGTGAAGATATCGTTATGAGGACTAGTCAAAAGGTTGGTGAAAGGGGTTTTTTTAGAGTGGTAGCAGAGTTCCAAAGGAAATGAGGGAAGTAGTTGTGAAGAGAGTTATCAAATGGGAAACTCGACCATGGGGCTGTTTTAGCTGCAGGCACTGGTAACTCAATCTTGGTAAACCCTATATATCTATAAGTGATATTATATTTGGTTTGTTGAGCTAGTGCAGTTTTAGTGGTCTAAGAAAACCACACTGGTGGATGGACTGGACTGGACTGGCTGAATGGCTTGCTTTTGTGTCTGGATAAGTTGTTGACCCGAAGCATTAACTGTTTCTCTCTCCACAGATCCTGCCTTATGTTTTACACCATTCTCAGTTAGTATTTCAGACTTTCAGCATCAGTGGTACTACATTTCTGTATTGATAAATAACAGCTATGAGATCAGATCATATATAGCCACGCAGATCCAAAGCACTTACAGCAGACAGAGGATGACTTGAGGCCAGGCTGACTGTGTAATTTAAACCTTTCCAGCTGCATTTCACACCTTTCAGCTTCAGTTTCATACCAATGCTACAGTATAATCGGGCAATGAGTGACCATAGCACAATGATTGAATGTTACAGTCCCTTACTCCCACACTCAGAATGCCGGTGTTATCAGCTGAGGTGAGGTCCTGTGACTTCACTTCGAACGTGGTAACTGATTTGACAGGTTCAATGGCAAGATGCCCAAATGCTTGTGGTTTGCTCATGATTTTCTCCTCATTCTGCATTCTTATAACCAACTGTTTACAAACTATTACTGCACTCATTTTAGATTATGTTATTGATCTCTAGGGAAGGAATGGCGGCTTTAAAAGAACCTGAAGATCTTTACTTAAAAATATTAAATTCATTTTGCCAGGAGACTAAAGCCCACATTTCTGTAATACCATTCACAGCTAAAATACTTTACTATGAAGACAATTAAGTAGTTTTTAAAAGCTGTCACTGTTGTAATGTGGGCATATGAAGCTAGGAAGGTAGGCATGCACTGTTATCTCTGATGTATTGCTGGGATGCAGGCTAATGATAGCCTTTTTGTTCATGACACAGTTATTTCTGTCACTGGTTGTATATATAAAGGCTATTACAAATGCAATACTAGCTATGGAATGTTAAGGACACTCCAGTGTGACTCATCCTGATCTGGGCCTTTAGCTTGAAAAAGTTTCTTGTAAATCACCAAAAGTTTGATTTTTTTGCACTAAAGCATATGCTGAAAATTATGGTCTGTCACAAATTTTGGATGTGTAATTCTTTCATATCTGCCTTTATTCTCTTAGTTATTGATATAGTCATGTCTTGGTCCATTAAAAAAAAAGCCTAATGTTGGTGGAACAGTGAAGTTTATGTAATTCAATAGCGAAATACTATGGATGCTGGAAATCTGCAGTAAAACAGAAAATGTTGAAAAATACTTAGGTCACAATGTATCTATAAAGAAACAGTCAACAGTGCAGCTCGAAATTCTTTGATAGAAAATTTTAATAATGTAATCCACAATTGTCCCAACTCCATGAATTCCCCAGGTGCTATTTGCTAACCAATTTATTTATAAATCCAACTTTAATATAACCCTTATATTTCAGTGTCACAGCTAAGACATAAGACGTGGGAGCAGAAATTAGGCCATTCAGCCCATCAAGTCTGCTCCACCACACAATCATGGCTCATAGGTTTCACAACCCCATTCTCCTGCTTGCTTCCTGTAACCCTTGATCCACTCAACAATCAAGAACCTATATACCTTTATCTTAAATATACTCAATGACCTGGCCTCCACAGCTTTCTGTGTCAATGAATTCCACGGGTTCGCCACTCTGTGGCTGAAGAATTTTCTCCTTATCTCCATTTTAAAAGGTTTTCCCTTTACCCTAAGGCTGTGCTCTTGGGTCCTAGTCTCTCCTACCAATGGAAACACCTTCCCAACATCCACTCTTCAGACCATTTGGTATTCTGTATATTTCAATTAGATTCCCCCTTATTCTTCTAAACACCATCTTGTTTAGACCCAGAGTTCCCAAACGATCCTTATATGTTAAGCTTTTCATTCCTGTGACCATTCTCGTGAACCTCCTCTGAACCCCGTCCAGGGCCAGTACATCCTTCCTGAGATATGGGGCCCAAAACTGTGCAAAATACTCCAAATGTGATCTGACCAGAGCCTTATACATCCTCAGAAGTACTTTTCTGCTTTTACATTCAAATCCTCTCCAAGTAAATGCCAGCATTGTATTTGTCTTCCCAACTATTGACACAACCTGCAAGTCTACCTTAAGTGAATCTTGGACCAAAAGTCCCAAGTTTCTTTGCATTTCAGGCCTCTGAATTTTCTCCCATCCAGAAAATTGTTTGGAATTCATATTACAGTGTGACAATTGTTTCGATTTCTGATGTGGAGGTAGGTATTTAACATGGAATTGTAGAAGAAAGGGAAGTTTATCTATACATATATATAAATAATAGTCAGAATAACATTGGCATTTCCCCAATTATCCCCACCTTCTTCCTCACCCTGTTTGAAGTCTGCTGTCTTGCCTTCCCACATGTGCAATGTCATGGGGCTAACCCTAAGGGGTAAATATATTTTTTAAGTTTGTGCATGGCGTGCACATCCTGTAAATGACAGGCTTACTTTCTGTAATGCTTTGCTGAATCCCTGTAGCTATAAGACAGCGAACACTCCGATTGATGTGAATAATAGTGAAGAGGGGTTTATGATTAGAAAACAATGCTGCATTGTTAAATTAACATAAAGAAAGACAGGGGAAGCTAAGGAACTGGAGTTACAACAACAGTGTTACGTCTGTTGGATACAGGTCCTGCTCTGTATTTATCCCAGTATATCAGGACTGTTATATACCCACCCTGTCTGTTGTTGGGATGCAGGGTTTGCAATGCCTCATCAATAATAAGTTAATTAAAACTCCCTTTGGAATTGATTTGTTCTGGGCGGTGGTAGGGTGCCTTCGTTATAATGTTTTCTTTTTCTTCTTGCGACTTCCAACTTCACTTTGGTAAATAAACATTTGGAGGAGGTCTAAATAAAGTATTAGCTTCTTTGGTAATAATCGGCCTTAATTATGATCAATGGTTCTCCACCTCCTTTTTTTAAAAAAAACTCAGCCTTAATAGCAAGACACAATTCAGTTGATTTTTTTTCGCGAGGAATCGTCAGTCATTGTCTCTTAATTGCACCTTCACGAACAACAGAGTCAACAATGAGCTGTTTTCTTAGCACCTTTAAAAGCGCTATAATTCCTTCACAGGTCGTTGTTATAAAGGTTGACGATTCGTTTTAAGGTGGGAGTGGCTTTGTTTGTGGGGGAAAAGCACGAATGAATGTGAAATGTGGTTTTTGAAAGCTCTTGTTTCATGAATTTTCTTGACCGAAAGACAACACCGGAACTTAGAGTCTGCAGAAACTCTGCATTTTCTTTTAATAAAGCGCAAAGTCTGTTGCGAATAAGCCATTGCCTGAGCGATTTAATTCAATCCTATTTATATCCTTTAGATTGGAATTAATCATTTCTGGAATTTGCCTCCAGGGGCTGGCTGTGTCCGGTTGGTTGGATCAGGAACGTTCTTGAATTTTTTAAATAAAAAGTTTTTTTCAGACAGCTCATTGTGGCAAAGTTCGAATCCCGCGTGGAGCTCAACAACGTATAAATTCCAACTCTTCTTTAAAATGTTGAGGCACAAAATAATGAAAGTAAGCTTGACGTGGAGTGAATTGGTGTTGCTGCAGCCGGGTGGAATTTTATTCGTTATTTTGTGACTTTTTTTTAAACGGTTAAAGTTTTTTTTAAAGCAGACAGATTGGTGATCTGTAAGTCTCTGGGCTATTTGCTAGTCTAATTTGTTCTCTGCAAGTCTGCCAGCAATGATGGTCCCACACTCTCTTTGTTAGCAGTAATTGAAACCATCGTTATTTTTTTTCCCTTTCTCTGCGAGGCGGGGAGGGGGGAGCAGAACAAAATAAATGGGGTGAATTCTATCCTTCAGTCGGAACCTCTTACAAGAAATATATGAAGGTATTTTATTTTCTCTCTCATGATCTTAGCCAGTGATACAAAGGTCTCGTCCCCTATCGTTTCCGGATGATAGATTTCTGATCCGGCCTGGGGTGGGAAGAGCAGGTTTTACTTAAAGGGGTATGCCAGCTGTGGCTTTACCGACACAAACAAAGCCTTTTCCCCAGCCCAATCCCAGTTAAATTAGCTTCACCGCCAAATCACTTCACACAGAATGTTGTCACGCGGCCGTGAACTAACTTGATTTGGAGATGTCGGTGTTGCACTGGGGGGTACAAAGTTAATTCGCGCACACGACACCAGGTTATGGTCCACCAGGTTTAATTGGAAGCACTAGCTTTCCGAGCGCTGCTCCTTCACCTGGTGGTTGATGAAGGCCTTATGCCCAAAATGTCAATTCTCCTGCTCCTCAAATGTTGCCTGACCTGCTGTGCTTTTCTAGCACTGTACTCTGAACTGTGTATCTGTTGGCCCAGAGTTAGGGATACTGCCCTAGAACCACAGGAGTTCCCTCGAACTTGCATTTGTATAGTGCCTTTCACAATCGCCAAACTTATTGTGGGAGCTCATGGCCAATGATTTGTTCCTGTATGGCAGCCACCACTGTGAAGACAGGACTTTTGTGCAGCAAAATTGAGCAAATGATAACGAGGTAAATATTGGATGATCCCCACTAACCCCTATGAGCTCCCAGGTACCTCCCCCTGCAACTAGAAAAGATGCAAACCCTGCTGCTACACCCACCCCCTCCCCTCCATCTGGGGCCCCAAACAGTCCTTCCAGGTGAGGCAGAGGTTCACCTGCCTCTCCTCCAACCTAGTTTACTGCATCAGGTGCTCCTGATGTGGTCTTCTCGACAGTGGGGAGACCAAATGTAAACCTAAGGAATGGTTCACTGAACATCTCAGCCAGGCCCGCAGGGGCCAACCTGACCTCCCAGTCACTGCCCATTTTAATTCCCCTTCCCACTCCCTTTCCCACATGACCATCCTTCATCTCAACCATTGCCACCGTGAACCAAACTGCAAATTGGAGGAACAACACCTTATTTTATGCCTGGGCAGCCTACGGCCTGGAGGACTCCAAATTGAGTTCTCCAATTTCAAATAACCTCCTTTCACTCCTCCCCTTCCCCCTCCTCCTACCTTCCACTCCTCCCTGCCACCAACTGGATTCATTCCTTCCACCGACCAACCAGGTTGTACTCTCCACTTGACCTCAGCCATCCCCACTTCACTAACCTGCCTCTCGCCACCTTTATCTGCAGATCCCTTTACACCCACCTCCAGTCCTGAAGAAGGGTTACACCCAAAACATTGACTTCTCCCCCTCCTGATGCCCCCTGACTTGCTGTGTTCTTCCAGCCTCCTGCTTGTCTACCTTGGATTCCAGCATCTACAGGTTTTTTTTTGTCTCTTGATCAGTTATAGATTCACAGAGATGTACAGCACAGAAACACACCCTTCGGTCCAACTCGTTTATCCCAACCAGATATCCTAAATTATTCCATTCCCATTTGTCAGCATTTAGTCTGTATCCCTCTAACTCCTTGCTATTCCTGTACTCATCCAGATGCCTTTTAAATGTTGTAATTGTATCCACCTCCACCACTTCCTCTGACAGCTCATTCCACACATGCACCACACTCTATGTGAAAGATTTGTCCCTTAGGTCCCTTTTAAATCTTTCTTAGTCGTGAAGTAAATATTGGGAATAAGGCATCTTTCACATCAAAAAACAAAAGAACTGTGGATGCTGTAAATCAGAAACAGCTGAAAAAAAACCTCAGGTCTGGCAACACCTGTGGAGAGAAAGCAGCATGTTCTGAATGGTAGAACCTACAGTGCAGATAGATGTCATTCAGCCCATTGGAGCTGTACTGACCCTCTGAAGAACATGCCATCCCCACCACTCTGCATTTACCATGGCTAGACCACACAACCCTGGGCACTGCGGGGCAATTTAGCATGGTCAATCCACCTAACTTGCATATCTTTGGACTGTCGGAGGAAACCCACACAGACACGGGGAGAATGTACAAATTCCACACAGACGGTCACCCTGGCATTGTGAGGCAGCAGTGTTAACCGCTATGCTGCCCTAGTGGGCCCAATGTTAACTCTATCTCCACAGATACTGCCAGACCTGCTGATATTTTCCAGCAGTTTCTGATTTGATATGTTTCTCAACCTCTTGAGAGACAATTATCAGTCGCTGTAGTGCTCCCTTAGTGACACATTAGTTTTTTTTTCTTCAAGCCAATGCAACAGGGCTGGAGCCCACGATCTTCTGACTCCACAGGCAGGATTGCTGCTATGGAACTTGGACTGACAAGTACATGATTACTCACAGGGTTGGTGGACTGAGGGCAAGTTTGGTCAGAGGGATTGTGTCATAAGTGCATCGATCAGCTCTGAAACGACACTTAAACGCCTCCTGTCGACATTAAAGGTATTTTAAACTTGCATTTCTAAAACTCTTAGTTTTACTGTAATCAGTTTAAGTCTGAAGAGTGTAAAACAATCTTCTCCAGGTGGTCTCACAGTGTCTGCCTGCATTCAATTCCCAATAAATTTACACCTGAAGCAAGTGACACAGCACAGCGTTGATGTAAAGTCAAAACCACTTCACTTTAATGTAGAGCTGCTCTGTAATAACAGTATTGGAATTTAAAGAATGGACTGCTTGCTCAAAGGCTCACTTAATTCAGAAAAAAAAGAGAGATTTTGGAGTTCTCCACAATAGCATGTCCTGTCCAGCTGCCGAGCTTCCCAATTAAGCAATATCTTAGGCAATTGTTCTGTATTTCTGAGTAAAACTGCTTGGGAAGGAGTAAAGTAACTGAGTTATAACTATTGTTATTTTCACAACCTCGGGAAATCGGATGCACATTCCAGTCTCCTCAATCCTCTCAGAAGTGTAATCAATGTTGTAATATAAACGCAACAGTGAATTTGAGCACAACAAGACATAACAAACGGTAATGAAATAAATTGGTGATATAATCAGATTTTATCAACACTGCACATGAGTTCTTGTGGTACAGTGGTAGTCTCCCTGCCTCTGGACTAGGAGACCTAGTTTTAAGTCTCACCTGCTGCAGAAAACATCAATCAATAATGCAGGGTGTTTCAATTCTGTCAGGATTTTCTTTTGCCTCTGTTGAAACCATTCTTCAGCAAACCTCCCACATCAGCAGAGGCTTCCACTCCACTGTGCATGGCACAGACCTCAAACCTATCTGCCCCATTTCCTGTACTCGTGCTGTTCACCCCTTCCTTCCCATTCTGGAGTTGCAGCAGGATTTCCCTTGTTTTCATCTTCCACATTCCTCACCATTTTCTTCTTTGACTAGTACAATGTCATTAACAAATATATCTTTCTTTATCAGTACTATGAAGAATCATTCCTTTGAAAACACTCTGGTCCATTTTCCCATCATCATATCACCCACCCCAGTGCACCTTGCCTTGCAAGCTCAGAGATACAGTACTCACTTTTTTACCTCCTTGCGTCTTCCTTACCAAGTCTAAAAATTATTTCCCGGTGAGAGAAGAATTCACTGGTTTTTCCTTTAATTTAATGTACAGTATTCGCTGCTGAAAGTGTAGTTTTCTTCTGCACTGGGAAGAGAAATTAGATAGTCACATTGCTGAACACTTCAGTTTTCTGTCAAACATGACCTGGAGTTTTCTAGTACTTGTCATTTTAACTTTCCAGCCTAAGTCGACCACAGAAATTCCCCACCCTTCTTCAAAATTGGACATCCACATAGGTCGACACTCAAGGCTTCGATTTAATGCTTCATTTGAAACACAAGTGCTACAGCGCTCCTTCAGCCCTGTACTGATGTGTCAACCTAGATTCTGTGTTCAAGTCCTTGGAGTGGGGATGGGATTGCACAACCTTCTAACTTAAAGGTGATAGTACCGTGACTGAGTCAGAGTAAACAAACAAATTGTACAGCCTTAGGTTCAGCTATTCCTAATGGAACAAGATTGATCTGTACCTGCTGAAAGACTTTGTTTGCACAATGGAAAATATTTCAAAAAATAAGGTCCTTCAGATTCAGAGCGTCATCTGAAATTGGGAATTTAGACTTGTTTTTGATATACCTTACATAATATCCACCCATCAGTAAATGGAAAATTGTTTACACTACCAGAAATATATTTCCAATGTCCAGAGTTGGACAGCAAGCATTAATTTTGTAAAATATATCCTAGGAAACCAAATTTATCAAGGGTGTTTTAATATTACTAGTGGTACTGAGTAACTTTCTCCACCTTTATCTGAAGATACTGCAGGGGCACATGTTGTACAACTCCTGTTGTAGCATCAGGAGTTTCTGTAGGAATCTCACATAACTGACATGAATTTGGGCATAGTTTTAACAGGAGCAGGAACCTTTAGGCACTGTGATGATAAGTGCACAAATATTCTACCCAGAGTCCTGATGGAGATTGGGAAGAGGATCTGCGTCAATAAGGCTCACGACTACACCAGGTAATTAGCTTATTCATTGAACCATAAGAGGGTGCTTTCATATGTTTTTGAATGGTCTGTGTGTTGATTGCACACAGCTCTACTGAATAGAGCTTCATTTAAAATGAATTTGTTCTTGGCTGTGGTCAACTTTAAGTCAATGACATCCCACAAGTAAGAGGATTTTCTGTTACTGCTGGAACTTTATGATATTTTCCTGCATTCTCAAAAAATGACATGGCACACCCGGAAATATTTCAAGTCACGCCACACGAGGGCACGCCATACAATTTACCATCGCATCTGAATGCATTGACAAAAATGCCAGCTGAAAATGAAATAAATATTTTGTTAAAATCTTATGCTATATATATATATATAAATAACTCACACTCTTTGTATTGTATAAACAGCATGCATGTAATGGACAGGTGGCTAATGCAAAGTAAATCACTCATGTTGCAGCTGCCTTAACTCACTGACACTTGTGGCACTCAAATGTTATGTGGCTGGTGCCGTTTAGCTGTGAATAAATTGTTCCTCCCAGCCACACCCTGCATTTCAGTCAAGATGGGCAGGAACAACGGCTTTAGTGGAGAAGTTGTGATGATGAATATTGAGTGGGTAAAATTATGGATAATCTGTCTTCTGTCTCCTGACATGATGCAGCAGGCTGAAAAATGTCCCTGTCAATTGTACAAAGTCTGGAAAATACTCCCAAAGTGTCTATAAGTAGCAGTCCACTGGGAAATGACAAGAGGGGACTGAGAAATATTAATAATTTTCCTCTGTTACAGAAGTGATGATACTTCCAACTACTTTATTGACTTAAAAAAAATCTTTGGAAAAATTTAAAATATGAAAACTGCGATATTTTCACAAAAGAAGTGATATAGATGCAATCTTTCTTTCTTAATGTATACAGGCATCTCGTTTTACAACACATACTAGTAAACCACTTGTGGCATTGCAAAACTAAGTGCAGTTTGGAAGTCAAGTTAGAAGTTAGAGATGGATCAGTCGGATTGTGCAGATAAGCTAGTCCCTATTTCAAAATCATGCTCCTGCCCTTATTTGTATATAGGGTCTTGTTTTTTAAAAATATATTCATAGCTAAATAAAAGGCGAAATCTTGTGGTGCAATGGGTAACATGTTACCTCTGAGCAAGAGGCTGTGGGTTCAAGTCCCACCTCAGGATTTAATGACCAATGAACATTATTTATAATAATACGATAAAGAATAACGTGGTGAATCATGCTGACAGCAAGCGACAGGAACAGAAGAGACTTCAGGTTACTCATCTGCGGAAGGCAATAGCAAATCTTGCAAGCAGTGTCTTGACAGGCATAACCGGGGACCAACACAGAGATCTGTGGTCATTAAGCTTCTTCAATGAATGATACCCAGAAGTCAAAAATGATTTCACTTTGCAAAGCAAAGACTGTTGGAATCTAGGAGTTTAACTGCAGTAAAGTTTGAGAATCTAGGAGACACAAAGCTGAGGCACTATTATTCCAGCATCGACAGATGTATTTACACTGACAGACTGACAAAGGCAGAGCCCTTTATAATTATGCACATCAGAATTTATCCTAAGACCAGGAGCTCAGGTTGTGTCGACAAAAGTGCTTGTTGATGGATGAGTTTTAGCATGTGATTTTCTAATTTAGTTTCATAAATTGAGATTTATAGTGAGAAGACTTGCTTTGGATCATATATGTTACTAGCATTATAAGCACAACATGTTATTAATAGCAAAAGTGTAAATACATTCCTGCACGTTTACAATTTCACTAGAAATAGTGACTAGGGGAAAGTTTAAAATTAAAAAAAGAACTGGAAGAAATTATATGAGATACCTGTAACAATATTGGAGCCTGAATGGTGGTGTGACTGGGATTCCCCAGTTCCCTTTCTCTTCATCAGATTGAAAGTTCATTAGTGAGCTCTAAAGACACAAAGTAAAATTATTTTATTAATGGAGTGAATTATGTAACAGCCTTCAAGGCATGCAATATCAATCATATTCTAAATGCTTGCACCAGAGACGTATATTCTTTGATTTTAAAAAAATGTTAACAACTTTTAGTGGATATTTTTCATTGTGATATGGATCTATAGTGACTGACTACATTTTATTATGTTTTTTTCGGAGTTCACATTCCAACTGGAAGTGATGCTGCTATATGACTGGCAATGTGGAGTGGTACACAAAGTGAGGTCAGTTCACGTTTAGGATAGCAGCAAGGCCAGAAGGATAGATCACACTCCAGTGCAATATGCACACCTATGACTTTATGAATAATTGGAGGCTTTGCCACATTGCCAAATATTCATGACAGGCAAATTGAAATAGGTTAGGTCAGCTTACTTTGGGTCTGTCTGTATAGACAATGCAAAACTGGTTCTATTGAAAATGGAAATTATTCCATGATTGTTCCATCCGGTCAGGCAGTGCCTTCCAAATATGATTTGGAGATGCCGGTGTTGGACTGGGGTAGACAACGTTAAAAATCACACAACACCAAGTTATAGTCCAACAGGTTTAATTGGTGACACTACTTTTCGAAGCGCTGCTTCTTGTTCAACCACCTGATGAAGGAGCAGCACTCCAAAAGCTAGAGCCTCCAAATAAACCTTTTGGACTATAACCTGGTGTTGTGTGATTTTTATCTTTTTCCAAATATGAAACATTCATATAACATGGTTTTTCCTCATGTCACCTCTGATTTTCTTACCAATCGCATTATAAATGTGCTTATTAGTTATTAATGCTTCAGCCATTGCAAACAATGTTACTTTAATTTCTCCATTTAAACCATTTGTGATTGAAAACAAAATCTATCAAATTTTATCGAGGTTTTCCCAACTCCACTTTCTCTACCCATATAAATGCAATCCCTTATCCATGGAGCCATGCCAGTAAATCTCTTGTGTACAGTTTGTAAACTTTAGGAAAGAGTAGCATTTAAAATTGAACTCAAAACTCCAGCTCGGACCAAATGAATGTTATGTAGATTTAACTTCATGGACTCTTTTATGAAGCTATAGTTCTTTGCAACAGACAATTTGAAGCAAGGCAAGGTGCATTCATTCTTTTCATTAGGTTTTAACTTTCACTCTCTATCAGTGGTTCAGTAGCATATTATTCTACGCTACTTTCTGAAAAAGAGGAAGAAACCAGGTTTGATTTTTTGTCATTCCATGAGCATGTTTATCCCTGGTACGGCTAGATTAAAGCAATGCACCAGGAAGTCAGTACCAACCACCAGATCCCAATAGTTAAGCTGTTGTCTCCAGTGACATTGAACCAGACTTATAGACCCAGTTTTTCATTAGGTTTCTGGAATGCAACTTAAAAGAAGAAATTGTGAAAACTATTGCAGTTAGTGCCCAGGCTAAGGAGTATGAAAGTAAAACAGCCCAATTCACATTCCTACTTGTAGTTCTGGTGGAATGTACAGATATGTAGATGTTGATAAGAACGAGGTCAGTCTTGCCCTATTGCAAATGGTTGGGGGTCAGCTCATCCAAACCCTTGCTGGCCATAAGCTAACTCACAGCAAGTCCCATTAACATATCATCCCTGTGCACACTGGTCCACATTGGCTCTTGGTCAAGTAATGACCTCACCCTTATATTCAGATTCCTCCAGGTCCTTACTAATGATGCCATATCTTCCTGCACTTTGAGTGTGGGAGCTTAGTGGTATGTGTGTACACATTCACTGCCATTTCAAGATTTCAGCTGAATGTGGGCATTAAGCAGAAGAGAAACAGACTGTGATTGGTGGCTATACCTTCAGCTGTCTCAGCTTCAACGTCAGAAATTCACTCCCAACACCTCTTCACCTTTGTTTCCCTCTTCCAATTTGAATCACTGCTTAAAATCTCCCATTTATATGACATATTCCAATATTTCTTTGTCTGATTGAGTGCCCAATGTTGCCTGATTACTTTCCTGATGAAGGGCTTATGCCAAACTGTCAATTTTCCTGCTCCTTGGATGTCACCTGACCTGCTGTGCTTTTCTAGCACCACATTCTCGACTCTGATCTCCAGTATCTGCACTCCTCACTTTCACTGTCCTGTGAAGTGCCTTGGGATGTTTATATTAATTAAAGAAGGTATCTACAAGATATTGTTGACAAGAGAGAGGAAAATAAAGTGATGAGTCACTCAGATTCTTTATTTATTTTTCTGTCCGGAGATGCCATTGCACTTCTCTGAATATTTTCTTCATTACCAACAAATCACCCGTGTTTCTAATTACAAGAATAATTTACAGAGAATTAATGACAGGGGCATGGGGAAAATGTAATCACCTCACTTAGATTGAAATTGTGACAGAACAAAAGCAAAGACCAAACAAAACAATTCAGTTCTTTTTAACTCTAAAGAAAACATATCAAATGGATTGAGTTTCTCGTTAGTCACATCTAAAGGTTTGTCAGATACTACAGGTGACTGCGCTGTCGTGTGAAATTCCTTTTGGGGAGCATATTATCTTTCAGGACTTTAGTTGAATTGCCAGCTTGCCTTTATCAGCCCTGTTTGTGATTTATAGGAGAGTAATTTCCATTTACTGGATTGAGTGACCAAGAGGGAGGGCTTTGCAGAGTGAGACTGACTACTCCTGATCAGAATAGCTCAGACTTCATTCAGTTAGGTTTTCCTCTCTGTTTGGTGTTTGTTTATTATGATCTGTCTCACAATGGTGGCTTCAACTGACAAATTTAATAGATTACATCTGTAGTTTACAATGTTTTCATAGTATCTCATGGTCTGTGGTCAGTTAAATTTGTCACTTGAAAGGCTTGCCTCTAAGCACAGCGTTATAGGATAACAAACCATGTAACCTGACTATTACATAAAACCGGATGGACAGTAAAAGTTACCAGAAAAGAGTTTTATATAAATGCAAGAAAACAATTTTACTGCTGTCCTGTTGGTGTGTTGGGCAATAGTGCTACCTGGGTATTTGCATTCTTAAATTACAGGAAATAAGAGGGCCCCTAATTCAATTGTCTGTCCATTCTGAGTTATTTTTCACTGCTAAGCCCAGATCCTAGACAAGGGAGTAGCAAATAACAAGTCGATAAACTGAAGATTTACATCTGACAACTGGAGGAACTTGTTTGGGAGAACAGTGCTCTCGTTTAGAGCTTAGGCCTGGCTTGGCCTTTTATACTTTCCACGTGGGAACAATATGTCACAATATCCTTAGTCATGGAAAAGGGCTGTTAGGTGAGATACTATAGGGCAGACATCACTTCAGAAAAGAAGACTTGCAAGAAATTAACCTCACTGAATTCACAGGATAACATAAACTTAGAGTAAAACTACAGGATGTAATAACTGCCATTGTAACTATCCTCATGCATCGATTGTTTATAATACCATGTGATCTCCTCTAGCAGTACTCATTGGTAGCTAGGACCTAGAGAATGTTTGCAATATTTATTACTGACCTGGTCTGTCCCTTTAAGGCCATTGATAAATTCTTCCCTGGGGAGAAGGGGTTTAAGTAAGTGTTGAGGTCAATTAGAGGCTAATTAAAGTTGTTGCTTGAAGATTCTGTTTATGCGTTACTGCTCTTATTTAAAAAAAAGCTCTCCAGAGTATCTCAAGGTCAGAATAAAAACAGCAGAAAATAACAGTTTATTTTTCCTTTGTTTTGAGATTATATAAAACACCAACAATCTGAAATTGATCAAAATGATGCTTTGAAAACAGTTATGTGAATAGATACATGGTAAAGTTATTTAAATAAAGTCTCAACTGTTGTGCTAATGACTGTAAGTGTTTCTTTCTATGGCAATATGAATTATTTAATTACTCAGCCTATTGCAGGATTCCATTTTTTTGGCAAACACCTTCACAAATTAGCATGCTAAGCAATGTACCCATTCTGTATACTCCTATTGCTAATTCTCCCTTTTATTGCAAGTTGTCTTTCCTTCCTAGTTTTGTTGTCCATGCTACTCCCATTGACACATCGTCCTCAGTTGAGATGGGAAAGGCCTACCGGACCATAGGGCTGCACCGTCATTAGAGAGAGATGACTGGTGGTGGTTTAAGCTGAGGGTCACCGTGGGAGGTGAAGGAAGAGGTTGAAAGGAGATGCCTTCATAGTAATCTCAGCCAGTGGAGAAATTGAAGCTATGCTGCAGGCCTTCACTCTACAGTGCATACCACCTGCCCAACTGAATGAGTTAACCAACTCTCATATCGGCTGAAAGACGTGGCCTAGAACAGCTGACCCAGCATAGACCATGAAAAGAAAACCTGCACGCGTTATGTTCTGCGTGGCTCGGTTACACAATAGGCAGTAAGCCCACTGATTCATGTGGTACATAGATGGGAAAGGTATGGAGGGATATGGTGCAAACAAGGCAAATGAGGCTAGGTTAATTGTGAAAACATTGACAAGTTCGGCTGAAGGGTCTGTTTCTATGCTATAAACTATGACACCACAGAACACTGACATGAGGAACATAACGGCGTGAAAGACTCCACCTTGTATCAACCCCTTCCATGGTACAGGGCATTAGGGCTGGACATAACCGCTGTCTCTGAGCCATCCTCCTAATTCAAATCAGAGAAAATATCCATAGGCCTGAATCACATGATAATTTCTGTTTTATCAGAATACACTGGATGAGTTGAAGAACTTAGTTATGTTGGCATCTCTCAGTTTTGCCACCTGCAGTCTCACACTTGACTATCCCTCACTGCATTCATTCAGTTTCATAAACCCACGAAGACATTCCTTAGTCATGCACCCTCAATACCATCTGTATGTTGCGCTGATCATGCAAAAAGATTTTGGTGGCAGTGATAGAGGTTCTTACCCACTGGTTGGAGAGCCAGTATCAACCCTATGCTCCTGTTCAGAAACATTTAGCATTTAGCACCAATCAGGTCAATAACTGGGCAGCAATGGGCTTTCCAAAGGATCAAGAACCTTGGGGTCGAAGTCCCATTAGCTGAGAGCCGCCAGCCAACCTGACACTGACAGTGCCATGCTGCTGGTAGCGTCAAAGTCAGGGGTAGGGGGATTGGAGGGAGGTGATGCTGGTGACAGATGCTGAAGTTACACTCACTCTAGACCCAGGATTTCGAAAATACTCTGATGAAAGGGGAGGGATGGGATGAGGGAGGGTTGCATGGAAAAGCAGATTCCAGTTCTCTTAATCAGGCACTGAGCATGCTTGAATATGGACATCTCCCCCCTCCACTTACACGCCCAGCTATCAGGAACTCTGCTAGGTGTGTTATCTGGGCTTCTCACACGGAGAGTGCTGTGCCCGTTGCTCTGTAAGTGCCAACACCAGCAGTTTCAGGTCTTAAGTGGATATTCATTTCCCATCTAAGTGTCTAAATTACTGATGGGACATGATAGTCTTCTACAAACCTTCTCAGCACACGCTCAATCAGAAAGATTGGCAGGGTTCCCCATTTGTCACCTCACTGCATGATCAAATACACCTTCAACCAAACCCAGCACAAGGCAAGGTATTACATTCTGTCCTTTGTGTGGGCCTAGCATTGATCTTTCTTCAGTTATCTCACCATCTTTGTTCCTTTGAGTTTAATGGTACTTCCTTGTGGTGGTATGCATCTCACATTCTGTATGTCCTTCTTTCCAATTCTCTACCTTAATATACATATATCTGACTCTGCGCCTTTCCTTGCTGCTGCCCTTTGTGCCACACTGTCTCTCTTACATGTGTCCACAAACGCTGCAGCTAGAATTTAATGTCCTCCCAACTATGGCAGAGGTGTTTTCATCAGGCAGGAGGTTCATGGCTGGGATTCCGTACTGCTTTTCTGATTAAATCTGTGAGGGAAAGGCTCATGATTGGCTTTGCTGACCCTTACTAAGATGCATAAGTGTTAATGTCCATTTATGGGCACCATTCACATACAACTGGTATTCACTCAGAACAGTGGAAGAACTTATGATGTTGTTAGCCCAAAGCTGAAGCCTGTCAGGTTTTCTTGCAGACTTCCTGAGTAATATCTGAAGGAATGCTGTGCCTGGTCGATGGACGTCAGAAAGGGAGGAGTTTGACAAAAGCCAATTTCTCAACCCTTGCAGCCAACTGTCCACTTCCATAACCCAAACTCATCCCCTCCCAAAATCACTCCATCTTCAATCAAGCTCTTGTGGAGGGAGAGAGGGCATTGCCAAGAAAACTTCTTCAATGGTGCTGCCTAGCAACAAAGAGCTGCCAGCCTCTCATTGGCCAGTGGTTTTCATGGTGGGGTTTTCCCCTGATCAAGGAGTAGACCCATTGCTATCTAATTAATACAAGGGATCTTCCCAAAAGCAGGCAACACAAGGCTCAGTGTGATTCTCCAAACAGGCGAGATCCCCCACTGTCACCCATATCAAATTCCTCACTATATGTACCTATTTCTCTTTCATGTGTTAGAAACAATGTCACAAGTGAATGTAGGACTGTAGAGTGAAAAAACTTTTTTGTCGAACATGACGCTTAATCATTTTGAATATACATTTTGCATGCTGCAGCTGCATTCATAAATCCTGCCAATTATATGCTTGTTTGCTCGTTGCAATGTGGTAGAAGGTCATTAGTAAAGGCGCCTTGTAATCCTACTCCCCTCAGAGACTGCATTGCTGAGGTGATATTGAAAATAATATGTGATAATTTCCCAGATAACTGTTGTTGACATCTAATGGTATTTGCCACTTCCACCACATGTAATACTGGGTAAGGGATATTTGAGGTAGGTCACTGCCACCAATCCTCCTTTGTCTTGGCCTGATCTAATGATTTGTGATAGAGGATACATGACTGTAGAGTATCTCCAGAAGAGGCATTGTTTTTAAATAACAAGGTTTCTCATCAATGGTCCCTCATAGACAAAGATGACTTTCTTCCACTCTCAGGGTGGGTCCTTAGCTAGCTGTACAGTCCGATTCAGCTTCTGAAGACTCTGCTGCACTTGGGTCAGAAGGGGTGAGTGGGGTGTTGGTGTGGCAACACATTCCTTAGGCAATTATGGCCTGGCTTCTGTTTTTTCCTAAAAGCAAGGTTTATTGCATGACAGCTATAATTGCAACTGTTTGGTCAGGCATAACGACCAGGGCTTTAGGGAGTAGGTACAGATATATCTGGTCCCCTCCAAAGGCTACAGTAGAACTCCTTGTCTCCACTCACTGATTGTGTGTGACATTAATAGAATAGGTGGAGTTAATGTGTCATAAGCATTAACTCCAACAGAACCATTACCTTGTATAACAGTTTGTATTCTTTCACATTTTCAGTAGGATTTGCTGGTGAATCTGAACCGTTTTATGATGGTCTAATATTTTCTGATGACTCAAACTGAGAAAAGTTGCATCAAGCAATTTCATGTCAGTTGTCAAAGTATGAAAAATACTGAAAAAGGAACTAAAAGGTGCTTGTTTTATGCTGAGTCTATTCATGCTGTTAATTTGCTGCCAATCTGCAAAATTTACTCATTTACAATTGGATACAATCAAGATAAACACAGTGACTTAGCAGTAATACATTGCATAATCTACAAAACTATTAAATGTATTAAACATGAATGTACTTCTTTTTTACATACTTTTAATTTCTATTCATCATGGATTTGAGTTGACTCAAATATAATTTTGTTTTCTTCACATTTACAGTTGAAATTATCACTGGACAATTGCTTTAATTTGTTCTTGGACCTCATTGGCAACATGAGTAATCATTGCTCGTTCTTTACTATTCAAAGTTTGGGAGAAGATTTGTAGCTCGGGTGCCCATTGTTGTGGTTCTGTCGGCGAGCTGAGAAATTGTGTTGCAGACATTTCGTCTCCTGTCTAGGTGACATCCTCAGTGCTTGGGAGCATCCTGTGAAGATCACAGAAGCGCTTCACAGGAGGCTCCCAAGCACTGAGGATGTCACCTAGGCAGGGGACGAAACATCTGCAATACAAATTCCCAGTTCGGCGAACAGAACCACAACATTCTTTACTGTTTTTGAGGAGATTATGGTGAGTTGCCTTCTTCAGCAGCCGCAGTTGATGTGGTGTTGGTGCACGCATATTGCAATTACACTGTCACTACGACTGGGATTATAAATGCATCCACTTTGTGTCTCGTAGCTCTTTAACCTGCATTAGTCAGAAATACCTTGGTTTCTTGTCCAATATTCATGCCACAAAGAGTACTGTTGAAATAATTCAACCAATCATCTTTACATGTGGCTGTTTCTTGGACTTTGCAGTGTGCAAATTGGTCGACACGTGTCAAAATGATATTTGAAAGCATTGCCCTGGATTTTCCGGGCTGTTGTTGATGGGCTGTGAGATGAGAGAGTGTTGAGGGGAATCTGCCTTCTTATAGCAGCTACAACATATTGCCAATGGTCAGAAATAACTTGATGCCAGGTCTTCTGACCTAGAGGAATGGACGGACCACTGCACCCACAGGGCACTATCGTGCAGAAATGGAGGCATTTTCTAATCAACCTGCTCAGAAATGTTATTACACACCTCTGGAGCAAATGGGACTTGAACCCATGCCTCCTTACCCAGAGCAGGGTCACTATCATTGTGTCACTTGCTGGTAATCTGAAATGAAAACAGGAATTGCTGTAGAAACTTAACAGGTCTGGCAGCATCTGTGGTGAGAAAACAAAGTCAATGTTTCAGGTCCAAGACCATAAGACATAGAAGGAGAAATTCAGCCATTCAGCCCATCGAGCCTGCTCCACCATTCAATCATGGCTGATACATTTCTCAACCCCATTTCTCCTTGTAACTGTTGATCCCCTTGATACTCAAGAACCTATCTATCTCAGCTTTAAATACACTCAATGACCTGGCGTCCACAGCCTTCTGTGGCAATGAATTCCATAGATTCACGAATCTCTGGCTGAAGAAGTTTCTCCTTATCTCCATTCTAAGGCTGTACCCTCATGTCCTACTCTCTCCTACCAATGGAAACTTCTCCCAACATCCACTATGTCCAGGCCATTCACTATTCTGTATGTTTCAATAAGATCCCCTCTCATCCTTCTAAACTTCATCGAGTATAGACCAAGTCCTCAAACATTCCTCATAGTTTAAGCTTTTCATTCCTGGGATTATTCTCATGAACCTCCTTTGATCGTGTTCCAGGGCTAGTACATCCTTCCTGAGATATGGGTCCAAACGGCACACAATACCCCAAATGTGGGGTGACCAAAGCCTTATAGAGCCTCAGAAGTATATCTTGCTCTTCTATTCAAGTCCTCTCAAAGTAAATGCCCACATTGCATTTGCCTTCCTAACAACTGACTCAACCTGCAAGTTTACCTTGAGAGAATCCTGGACTAAAATTCCCAAGTCTCTTTGCACTTCAAACTTCTGAATTTTCTCCCCATTTACAAAGTAGTCCTTTTCTCTATTCCGACCAAAGTGCATGACCTCACACTTTCCCACATTGTACTCCATCTGCCACTTCTTTGGCCACTCGCCTGACCTATCCAAGTCTTTCTGCAGCCTTCCAGCCTCCAAAATGCTACCTGACCCTCTACCTATCTTTGTATCATCTGCAAACTTAGCCAGAATGCCCTCAGTTCCCTTATCTAGGTCGTTAATGTATAACGTGAAAAGTTACAGTCCCAACACAGAACCTTGTAGGACACCACTTGTCACCGGCTGCCAGCCTGAAAAGAAGTCTTTTATCCCCACTCTCTGCCAAACAGCCAATGGTCATTCTCACTACGGAAGTTCCCAGTTCTGAGGAAGGGGCACTGGACCCACAACATTATGTCTGCTCTCGCTCCACTAATGCTACCAGACCTACTGAGTTTCTCCAGCAATGTCTGTTTTTGTGTCTGATTTCCAGCATCCACTTGCTACTGTTGGTGTTCCTTTGTGTTCTTTCCCAGCACAGTGATCAATTCACATCGCTAACAACTTAAAATTCTAAGAGTTGGCTCATAGATGTCATTCTGGTGCACTAACTACAGAAATGATAAAAAAAACGTTTCCAGATGAAGATCAAGTTAATGGCTGCACGACATAAGATGTCCTTAGAGATACAAACAATTCACTCTATATTAGTGCATGTATCAGATATTAGGCAAGTTAACAATTCAATTTCTGTTGTTTTTTTTGTGTAACAAGACATAACATGAGTATGTGTGGAACAGAAGATGAGAATTAGTGGGACAATTGTATGAGTCCAGTTATGAATTCAGTCTATAATTTACATTGTGTTACCTCGGTATAATTGGGGTGTTTTAAACTTGCATTGATTTGCAGCACAGAACTCACAGAATTTATATAAAAAATCAATAGAAATAAGATTCAGCCCAGTATCTGGACCAGATGACAATCAGGTAGGTGATAGGATGCACTTGGAAACAAATTTAATGAGATGACTTTCTAAATTTACAGCAATGATTTTACTTCAAAGTACTTCATTGTGTATAAACTACTTGGGAATGTACTGAGAATTTTTGACATAATTTCGCAAAAGCACAAAAGGCAGTCTGTGAACAAAAGTTCCTTCTTTCTTTAAGATAAAGAAGGGATTTAGACGAATGATTTCGGCTTGATTCCCAGTTTTTGCTGTATTAACTAATTTTGTCTGGATGGTTATACAGATAATACTGTGCTGTAGAGGGAACAGTGCTAAATATAGCAAAAGAGAAATGAAAAGAGGCAAAGAAAGATTTGAGTCATCCGATCATCAACTTAGGCTGAGACTTCAAAAGGCTCTGGAACCAGTGAGTAGTACAAAATATTATCTGTCAACCCTTCATCCTCTCCTCATTACCTGGAACCTACCAGCTTCCAATCAGAAATATCACCTCTCCCTCATACGAGCCTACACCCTCAACCATCCACATCCCTCACCTGCTCATAGACCATTCTACAACATCCTTGTCAACCCTACAAGACTTTTGATTATCCTAAACGCAAACCGATCCTGCACCGGCTCCCTTACCAAATCATGCTTCCCATTGTGACAGTAAACTTTTCCTCTGCCAGTCAAAACATTGAGATGGAACCACATGGACAGTACTGGGCCTGTTCTTAAGGCCTTGAGAGGACTTAGACAGGCTGAGAGAGTGGGCAAGAGCTTGGCATTTGGAATATAATGTAAATAAGCATGAGCTCATCCACTTGGACAGGAAGGACAAAGTACGGAGTATTTCTAAGTTGTGAGAGACTGGAAAGAGTTGATGTCCAAAGAGATCTAAGTTTCCTCATTCATAAGAGACTGAAAACTGCATGACGACGCAGCAAGTGATTTGGAAGGCATGGAACAAGTTAGCTTTTATCGCAAGAGGATTTAAGTACAGCAGTAAAAAGGGGTTGCTTTGATTGTGTGGCACACTGGTGAGACTGCACCTTGACTATTGTGTGTAGATCTGGTCCCCTTGCCTCAGGAAGAATGCACTTGTCACAGGGACAGTGTAGGTAGGGTTCACTAAACTCATTCCTGGGATAATGAGGATAGACTGATAAGATGGGGTCTGGAGTTTAGAAATATGAGAGACAATGAGGGAAACTTAGAAAACTCTTAAAGGGATAGGCAGATTAGATTAGAGTCGATGATTTCACTGACTGTAGGGTCTAGAACAGTCTCAGAATAAAAGTACTGAGATGAGAAGAACATCATCCCTCACCGAGTGATGAATGGAATTCTCTGCCTCAGAGAGCTATGGCAGCGCAGTCATTAAGTAAGAGCGAAAGATTAATAGATATTTTCTTATTGACATAATGGAATATCAGGATAGCATGGGAATATGATGACATGATGGAGGATCAATCATGATCTAGAATTGCAGGCAGGACTGAGAGGTTGAGTAGCCCACTATTCCCATTAGGGTCTTCATTTCTTACCTGACCATTCTTACCCATACCTCACCCACTGACTCCAGCACACTCCATACTACCGGCCCTTCACTCTTACATTTCTCTACTCTACTGGCTCTACTCCATTCAACTGTCACTCACTCCTGACTTGTCATAGTGTCATAGGGTCATACAGTATGGAAACAGACCCTTCGGTCCAACCGGTCCATGCCGAACATAATCCCATCCCACCTGCCTGCTCCTGGTCCATATCCCTTCAAACCTTTCCTATTCATGAATCTATCCAAATATCTTTTAAACATGGTAATTTTACCTGCAACCACCATTTCCTGAGGAAATTCATTCCACACGCAAACCACCCTCTGTGTAAAAAAATTCCCACTTGTATCGTTTTAAAATATCTCTCCTCTCATCTTAAGTATGTGCTTCCTAGCCTTGAAATCCACCACTCTTGGGAAAAGACACCTATCATTAACCCTATCTATACCCCTCATGATTTTATAAACTTCTATAAGGTCACCTGCCAATCTTTGACACTCCAGTGAAAAAGGTCCCAGCCTTTCTTTATAACTGAAAACTTCCATACCTCGCACCATTCTGGTAAATCTCCTCTGAACCCTCTCCAGCTTAATAATATCCTTCCTTTAGCAGGGTGATCAGAAATGGACACAGTGTTCCCGAAGAGGCTTCACCAATTTCCTGCACAACCTCAACATGACTTCCCAACTCATATACTCTAAGAACTAAGCAATGAAAGCAAGCATGCTAAATGCCTTCTTAACCACTCTGTCCTCGCCTGTCCCAACTCTCCATCCAAGCTGCCCCTCTCCCACTCCACAAACCCACCCAACCCCCGTAGAGATCAGCAAAGAAAACCTTTGGGTCTCAGGTGCAATAGCTCAAAGCCAAGTGCTACACAGCCGCTTCAAACAGACGAGAACCTGGTGCCATGAGGTTCCTGTATGTTGCTAACTTAATCCTGTAGGTTGGATGTAATTGCAAGAAGTTTTAATATCATAAGTGAATTATGTTACAGGTTGTATTGATATAAAGCATGATTTTCAACTGCCACAAGATCAGCCTTATGTCTGCACATGAACCCAATGTCAGGAAACTGAAGTTTTAGTGCCTGCTTTATTCAGTCTTCTGCCCACTACATTCCCCAATCTTATGGGTCCCACAATATACTATCTAATCATTTCCATCCACCTCTCTCTATCTCGGACAGGTTTCATTTGCATTTACTAGAGAGGTAAAGCACACTATTCCATACATTTCTTTGGGAGAGCAGGCAGTAAGGCAGCATGTTCACAATGCTAACAGTGAAGTGACATATTTATAGAGTAACATTTGGATTTGTACTTTAAGTTGCGCATTTGCTGTCACATGAACTAGTAAAAACATTTATTTGTGTTAAAAACTATCATGTTGCTAGCCTGGCCATTATTTCAACATCAAGTTATTTTATTCCTGTACACAAAACCCTCATGTTTATTCCTGATAATCCAGTCCATTATTTTACACATTATTAACCATTCACAGATTATCTCCATCTGAGCTATTTCGCTTTTGGAATCTTGCATTAATCTATTTTTACCCCCTGCTGTTCAATGGTTGCCTTAAGATTATAGCCAATATTTTACCAGTCTTCGCCCTATCTTCCTTCGTAATCTGGAAGGGAGGTGAATGCATGTTGTCAGTGGTCCTGAGGCCCACACCCAGGATATTGTGAGTGAAGTGCCACCAGCAGCTGTTAAAATTTAAATTAAATTAATTAGGCATTACAGTAGGAATTAAAAGGTGGTTTCAGTAAAAAAAAATGATCATGAAACTTGAATTACATTTGGCTTACTAATGCTCTTTGGAGAAGATCATCTCATGGGTTCTGGCCTATATGATTCCAGAGCCACAGCCGTTTGTTTGATTCTGCCAAAATGGCCGAAGAAGTCATTCAGTTCAAGAGCAGATTGAGATGGGCAACAGTTGCTGACCTTGTGGGTGGAGGCCGCAATGAGTCGAAGAATAAAGAAAATAAACAGGTTCTCTACTTAGGGATTTAATTGTTTGGAGTTTGTCATTCATTTATATCAAAGGCATCAATTCCACTTAGCTTCTGGAGCAGACACAGTGCTCATATCTCCTCCATTTGGAATATTAACTCACAGGATTTATCAATATCTGTCACGGACCTATGCCTGCAGCTGCAGTGGGTTCCTGGGAAAATCTTGTGTGCAACAATGATGAGAAATATTTTCAGTTGACACCCAGAACAAGCAGAGTGAAAAGGTTTTCATATAAACAGTGGAAAACAGGCCTGATTCTGGCCAGTTTCAGGCAGGTTTGTAAATATTAGACTAAACATGTTACTCTGTGTGCCTTATTATCCAAACACAGGGATTCAGAGGTCAGATCTTAGATTAGATTAGATTCAATTCTCTACAGTGTGGAAACAGGCCCTTCAGCCCAACCAGTCCACACTGACCCTCCAAAGAGTAACCCACCCAGATCCATTTCCCTCTGACTAATGCACCTAACACTTTGGGCAATTTAGCATGGCCAATCCACCTGACCTGCACACCTTTGGATTGTGGGAGGAAACCGAAGCACCCGGAGGAAATTCACACAGACACAGGGAGAATGTGCAAACTCCACACAGACAGACACCCGAGGCTGGAATCAAACCTGGGTCCCTGGTGCTGTGAGGCTGCAGTGCTAACCACTGAGCCACTGAGCTGGATGATTGAAAGTGAGCACTGTTTTTGTAACAATGTTTTAATGTGAATGTTATCCACAATAAAAAAAAGGCTCCATATGAGATCGGGAAGCATTTTTTAGTTTGTGTTCAGATGTCCGATTACAGAACTGAACCTGGGCATCGACTTCACTTTGAAAGGTGTCGATGAGGTATGAACCACCAGGACTACATTCGGCCTGATGGTGAGACATTGCATGTTAAACTAACTAGCACTCACTGCCTGGGTTCCTACATCACTACCAACACTGGATGTGGAATTGTAAGTATGTATCCTTCAGTGTCTTTGGAAGAAAGAAGCAAGATGAAAGGGATGTTGGTGATACCACTGACATTTGCTCAGTTTCCAGGTAGTACCTCAAGTCTACAAGGCTCCACAGAGAGGTTATGATGGATTTTGGATATGTCCAAATTTTGGATTGGGCAGTTGGAGCATGGGATAGACCGGCGGTGAAGCAGTAATTGATCTGATATCATACTACATCACAGAATCCCTACAGTGTGGAAACAGGCCATTTGGCCCAATATGTCTACATCAACCCTCCGAAGAGTAACTCACCCAGACCTATTCCCCTAACTAATGCACCTAACTTACACATCCCTGAACACTATGGGCAATTTAGCATAGCCAATTCACCTAACCTCCCACTCTGCCGAGGACATGGAGGTCCTGGACCTCCTTCACCGCCGTTCCCTCACCACCAGACGCCTGGAGGAAGAACGCCTCATTTTCCGCCTCGGAACACTTCAACCCCAGGGCATCAATGTGGACTTCAACAGTTTCCTCATTTCCCCTTCCCCCACTTCACCCTAGTTCCAAACTTCCAGCTCAGCACTGTCCCCATGACTTGTCCTACCTGCCTATCTTCTTTTCCACCTCTCCACTCCACCCTCCTCCCTGACCTATCACCTTCATCCCCTCCCCCACTCACCTATTGTACTCTGTGCTACTTTCTCCCCACCCCCACCAGCTTATCTCTCTACCCTTCAGGCTCTCTGCCTTTATTCCTGATGAAGGGCTTTTGCCCGAAACGTCGATTTTACTGCTCCTCGGATACTGTCTGAACTGCTGTGCTTTTCCAGCACCACTCTAATCTAGGCTCTGGTTTCCAGCATCTGCAATCCTTGTTTTTACCTAATTCACCCACCCTGCTCATCTTTGGAGTGTGGGAGGAAACCAGAGTACCGAGAAGAAACCACGCACAGATACGGGGTGAATGTGCAAACTCCAGACAGACAGCCCAAGGCTGGAATCAAACCCAGATCCCTGGCACTGTGAGGCAGCAGTGCTAACCACTAAGCCACTGTGCTGCCATACTGTGCTTATATAGCACCTGGACAAATTGGTCAAATATCTTAATTTGTTTAAATGTTACACAATTAAAATTGATACTTAGAAGCTTATGACAATATGCAATTTTCAGACCAGTTTTTGGGTAGGAAACCTCTGTCTACAAATGTTACTTGAGCAATATTGCATTCACACCATTTCCATAATAATAGCTATCCCTGTTCCAGTGATTATGCTGGAGAAAGTGAAGACTGTAGATGCTGGAGATCAGAGCTGAAAATATGTTGCTGGAAAAGCGCAGCAAGTCAGGCAGCATCCAAGGAACAGGAGATTCGACATTTCGGGCATAAGCCCTGAAGAAGGGCTTATGCCCGAAACGTCGAATCTCCTGTTCCTTGGATGCTGCCTGACCTGCTGTGCTTTTCCAGCAATACATTTTCAGCTCACCAGTGATAATGCTATTGATTAACTAACTAAATAGCACAAGTTGTTCAAAATGGATTCAAAAGTTAAACTATACGATGTTTGT
The DNA here is from genome assembly GCF_020745735.1 of Hemiscyllium ocellatum. Classification (NCBI taxonomy): domain Eukaryota; kingdom Metazoa; phylum Chordata; class Chondrichthyes; order Orectolobiformes; family Hemiscylliidae; genus Hemiscyllium; species Hemiscyllium ocellatum. The sequence continues at coordinate 19,558,358 of NC_083432.1, read as the reverse complement.
CTTCAATTTATCCTTCCTTCTCACCTTTGAGGATTCCTCACGTAACAATCATACTCAGATATCTTACACACGGTGACCAGTGATCCAGTGTGATGATTGTGGTAAACTTTCCAATGACCATCTATCTCACAATCATATCCAACTCTCCCTTTGCCTTGAATCCAAAGTGCATCTCTACACAAGGAGAATTGGACAGTGCTAAAAGATGGCTAATTTTCTCTTCCCTAACCAAGGGCACGGTATCGAGCTTCCTGTCTTTCTGGTTAATCTGGTTGAATAATTCAGCTCAGGCTCAAGATGAAGCCTGGGGTCTTTCCTGTCTTGATGGCAAATTGGTGGCAGTAGAACCCAAAATCTCCTGATGGTTTTTAATTTGGCATGTGGAGGAAATGGGTAAAAACAGTCAGGTGAAGGCTTCTCTTAGTTGAAAGCTAACAAATTAGGGGCAGCACGGTGGCACAGTGGTTAGCACTGCTGCCTCACAGCGCCAGGGACCTGGGTTCAATTCCCGCCTCAGGCGACTGACTGTGTGGAGTTTGCACATTCTCCCCGTGTCTGCGTGGGTTTCCTCCGGGTGCTCCGGTTTCCTCCCACAGTCCAAAGATGTGCCGGTCAGGTGAATTGGCCATGCTAAATTGCCTGTAGTGTTAGGTAAGGGGTATGGGTGGGTTGCGCTTCGGCGGGTCGGTGTGGACTTGTTGGGCCGAAGGGCCTGTTTCCACACTGTAAGTCTAATCTAAGTCTAATCTAAAAATACAAATCCCTAAAATAGCTGTCGAGGTTGAAGATCTGAACCAAGAACAGAAATTGCTATAGAAACTCAGTAGATCTGGCAGCATCTGTGGAGATAAAGCAGAGTTAACGTTTTGAGTCTGGTGACCCTTCTTCAGAACTGACAGTAGCCAGGAAAAGCTGATAATAGCCAGCTGATGGGGGGGGGGGGAAAGGAGTGAATGGATAGATAGAGATGGAGACCAGATAAAATGAAAGAAAATTAGGCAGACAAAATAATATAGTACACTAGGGAACAAGGAAAGATCATAATGAGGACAATGAGTAGGTGAAGATGGGTTAGCTGTACTAAGAGCAGCCTATACCTTGATAGGACCTGGAGTATGTGGGTAAAGGACATGGCGGGAGGTGTTCAGGCTCTAAAATGATTGACCTCAATATCGAATTCTGAAAGCTGCAGTGCCCCCAAATGGAAAATGCGTGCTGTTCCTCCAGTTTGCGCTGAGCCTCACTGGAGCAGGCCCAAGACAGGCAGGTTGACCAGGGAACACGGTGACATGTTGAAATGTCAGGCAACCGGGTCACCCGGTCACTTTTATGAAGCTCAATCCTTAATGACAATTAAGAAGAGCAAACCTGACTGATCTTTTTAGAATCATACAGCATTGCATTACTGAAAGAGGCCGTTCAGTCCATCATATCCACATTGATCAACAAATACATATCTGTTCTAAAACTTTCTCAGCTCTTGGCCAGTAGCTTTATAGAACATAGAACAGTACAGCACAGAACAGGCCCTTCAGCCCACGATGTTGTGCCGACCACTGATCCTCATGTATGCACCCTCAAATATCTGTGACCATATGCATGTCCAGTAGTCTCTTAAATGTCCCCAATGACCTTGCTTCCACAACTGCTGCTGGCAATGCATTCCATGCTCCCACAACTCTCTGTGTAAAGAACACGCCTCTGACATCCCCTCTATACTTTCTTCCAACCAGCTTAAAACTATGACCCTTTGTGTTAGTCATTTCTGCTGTGGGAAATAGTCTCTGGCTATCGACTCTATCTATGCCTCTCATTATCTTGTATACTTCAGTTAGGTCCCCTCTCCTCCTCCTTTTCTCCAATGAAAACAGTCCAAGCTCAGTCAACCTCTCTTCATAAGATAAGCCCTCCAGTCCAGGCAGCATCCTGGTAATCCTTCTCTGAACCCTCTCCAAAGCATGCACATCTTTCCTATAATAGGGCGACCAGAACTGGACGTAGTATTCCAAGTGCGGTCAAACCAAAGTTTTATAGAGCTGCAACAAGATCTCACGACTCTTAAACTCAATCCCCCTGTTAATAAAAGCCAAAACACCATATGCTTTCTTAACAACCCTGTCCACTTGGGTGGCCATTTTTAGGGATCTATGTACCTGCACACCAAGATCCCTCTGTTCCTCCACACTGCCAAGAATTCTATCCTTAATCTTGTACTCAGCTTTCAAATTCGACCTTCCAAAATGCATCACCTCACATTTATCCAGGTTGAATTTTATAATCGTATTTCAAGTGTTCATCTAAATGTTTTTTAAATGCTCTGATGGTTATAAGTTCTACCACCCTTTCAGCGGTAGTTCAGATACCCAACACTTTCAGTAAAAACAATTCTCATTAATCCATTCAAATCTCCTGCTCTTTATCTTAAATCTATGCCCCCAGTAATGAATCTAATCTACTAAGGGAAGGGTTTATTCCAAATAACCATATCCTTGCCCCTCATCATCTTGTAGACCTCAGTCAGATCACCCCCCTCTCAGCCTTCTGTACTCCATGGACAATAACCTCAGTCTATATAATCACTCTTCATAGCTGAAAACCTCTGGCCCAGATGATGTCTTTCTTTGTCCTGTGCACTGATTACAATAGGGTCAGCCAGGAGGACCTCATAGAACATGAGTTCCCTGACTGGGGTTGTTAATCTGGTCCAAGCAGGGAGCCCTGGCTAACAGATATAAACAAGAGTATCAGAAGTTCGGTTCACTCCGAGAGCTGGATCAGTGTCGAGAATTCTTGACGTGTAGATAAATGGTGTCCTGATGGCAGGACACTGGCCTCTGTGCAGTTATTTTAGCCTGGGGAATAGCAACAAATTGTTACCTCATTTTTGCCCTCATTGATGGATCAGGTAACTCACTACTTCAGGGCCTACTCTATCTGTGTATCTCAATGACGCAATTTAGGTTAGATTAGATTAGATTGCTTACAGTGTGGAAACAGGCCCTTTGGCCCAACAAGTCCACACCGACTCGCCGAAGCGCAACCCACCCAGACCCATTCCCCTACATTTACCCCTAACACTACGGGCAATTTAGCATGGCCAATTCACCTGACCTGCACATTTTTGGATTGTGGGAGGAAACCGGAGCACCCGGAGGAAACCCACGCAGACACGGGGAGAACGTGCAAACTCCACACAGTCAGTCGCCTGAGGCGGGAACTGATTTAATAATCATGTGAGCTAAAGAAACTAACCTAAATTACAATTAAATATGAAATTCTTATTTAAATATACTGTGCTTTCTAAATCGCTATTTTTGGCTAGTCAGCATGATAAATCTGATCCATGTCCTCCCACATTCCACTAAAAGACAGGAACAGGTCTGTTAAATGTTTTCCTTTGACTTTGTTTAGATTTGATGATTAAGGGCTTCTGGCATAGAGATTACCAAACTGCCTATTCTACCTGTAGTTGACAAAAATCCTGACTCGGGCAAAATACTTTTTGGCATAGCCAATTTCATGATTTAACTCTAAAGTGATTAAATTCTACGGGTCTCCTCCCTGGCCCCATTTTGAAAACTGGAGAGGTTTTGTTGTAACTATCTTTTGATCAAGACTTTAAGATGTGCTGAAAAATTGATTTCCTATACATTTACCCTGACCTGACACGAGTCATACCTGTGGCTTTCGTTTATTTGAGATTGTAGCAATTAGTTCCAAATGAGGTGCAGTTTTATACCAATGTTTTGTAACTGAGAAAAAAAGCAGTCTCATTTTAAAATGCTTTTATACTCCATTTAATGGGATGCTAGCGCTGTCGGCTCCCGAGGTGCAGCCAGCAGTACCCTGCAGAATAAACTTGCTGCTTATGCTGAAGTCTGCTGGTGGGCAATATATTTTTATAGAGTCCTCCCATTGGCAGCCTTATAATCAGAGAGAGAAAGAGAGAGAGAGAGACAGAGAGAGAGAGAGAGAGAGAGAGAGAGTTGATTTGCATGCCATCAGTCTAAAATTTCAAGCCAGATCCCAAGGGCTAAGGAACTGAGGTTTTAATTCACTTCATCCAACTTGCACGTTCAAGAATCTGAGGCGTGTGCCTGTAACTGCTTAGTCTCTTTGTCCCACCAACCAAGCTAACTGAATGCAATGGACAGCTTGTTACCCATTTCCAGTTTGGCAAAGACATATACAAACACAGGGAAGATGCAAATCATTTCAGTCTAACTCAGCGAAATTTAAGTTGATCCACCGACAGAAATGAGACAATGGAGTGCCTTTACCCAACCCAGAGAACAGAGAGTCCAATTCAATGCGGAGTCTTCAAGGGATATCATGAAAGCAATAAAATGACAAATTCCAGCTGGTAATGATTTTTTTTTGTCGACAATGCTGAAGCCCCAATATCAGCATCCAGTGTCAGCAAGGATGCTGGGAGTTAGCAAACTGTTTGCTTTCTGTTTTACGTTAAAAAGTGTGGTGCTGGAAAAGCATCTGGTCAGGCAGCCTCCGAGAAGCAGGAGAGTTAACGTTTCGAGGATTAGCTCTTCATCCGGAATGTGGTGGGAGTGGGTGGGGTTGCTGCCCTTTCAGTATTCCACAGAGATCATTCCCTCCGCAACTTCTTCAATAGGTCCACGCCCCCCACCAACCCACCCTCCACTCTGACACCTTCCCTTGCAACGCAAAATCTGCGCCCACATCTCCCCCCTCAACTCCATCCAAGGCCCCAAAGGATCCTTCGACATTGGACAGAGATTTACCTGTACCTCCAAACAACTCATCTACTGTGTCTGTTGCTCTTGATGTAGTCTCTTGTACATTGGGGAGACGGGACACCAACTTGCAGAACATTTCAGAGTACATCTCTCGGTCACACGCACTAAACAACCCCGCCGCCCCATGGCTAAACACTTCAATTCTGCTTTCCATTCCACCAAGGACATACAAGTTCTGGGCTTTTTCCACCGCCAAATCCTAGCCACTTGATGATTGAGGAAGAACACCTCATCTTCTGCCTTGGGACCCTCCAACCACAGGAGATCAATGTCGATTTCATTAGTTTTCTCATCTCCCCTCCCCCACCTTACCCAGATCCAACCCTCCAACTGGGCACCCTCTTCTTGAACTGTCCTACCTGTCCATCTTCCTTCCCACCCTCCACTCCAACCTATCCCCATCACTCCTCACCTTCATCTACTATTGCATTCCTAGCTATCTTCCTTCGAGCCTCACCCCCCTCCCATTTATCTCTCAGTCCCTTGGGCCCCCGCAGCCACCATCGCCCCTCCCCTCCCCCCAACATTCCTGATGAAGAGCTTATGCTCGAATCATTGGCCCTTGTGCTCCTCGGATGCTGCCTGACCTGCTGTGCTTTTCCAGCATCACATGTTTTGACTCTGATCTTCAGCATCTGCAGTGCTCACTTTCTTCTAGCTTTCTATTTTGCTTCCAACCAAACAAACCCAGAGGAGAGCTCTTGCTAATAGTCAATGATTTCTTCAGGCTGATGGGCAAAACGGTAAGTAGCTGGAAGAAGGCATGAAGGTGTGGAGGTTGTACATCATTTTAAAGTGTATGTGATGTCCTACTTTAAAGCTGAGTAGAGGATCTTACCAGGGTGGGGACAGGACAGCCTCATCTCCACATTTGTTTTCTTACACCACAGAGAGTGATTGAGTCTAAGAAAATCAGATGCTCTTGAAACAGTTGTATTGGCTTATATTCTGGCACAGCGGCCAAAATTCGCTGCTCCCAAGTTCCACTCCAGAGATAGGAACATAGAAAGTGATTTAAGTGCTGCACTATTGGAAATATCTTTCAGTTGGCACATTAAATCAAAGTCATTTAGGTCAACATGAAATATCTCAGGGTCCTTGTTGAAGGAGAACAGGAGAGATCTTACCAGTAGCACATGATGGCTCAGTAGTTAGCACTTCTGCCTCATGGGGCCAGGAACCTGAGTTCAATTCCAGTCTTGGGTGATTATCTGTGTGGAGTTTGCACATTCTCCTTATGTTTGTTTGGGTTTTTGCTGAGTGTTCCGGTTCCCTCCCACAGTCAAAAGATGTGCACATTAGATGGATTGGCCATGGTAAATTGCCCTGTAGTGTGCAGGCTAGGTGGATTAGCCATGGTATGTGTGGGGATAGAGTAGGGATGTGGGTCTGAATAGGATGCTCTTCAGGGAGAGTTGGTGCAGACTTGATGGGTTGAATGGCCTCTTTCCACACTGTAGGGATTCTGTGATTCACATTTGCCACAGAATCACAAGGTTCTGTGTTCAAGTCCCCTTCTTGGACTTGAGAAGAAAAGGCTGCCACTGCAGATCTGTACTGAGGGAGTGCTAAACTGCTGGAGGTGCTGACTTTTAGAGATTATTTCAATGCCTATTTGCCTGCTCAGGTGGCTGTGAAAGATCCTATGACACTATTTTGAACAGGAGTGGGGGATCCTGGGCCGTCTTTATCCCTTAAATCAACATTACAATGAAAGCAAGTCATTCCTGTGTAGGAGTTTGTAGTGCAATGATTACCTGCTGCATTACCTATATCACAGGTGACTACAACTCATTGGCTGTAAATCACTTTGAAACACTCAATGTTTGTGAAAAATGCTGCCTAAAAGAATGTCTTTATTCTTACCAAATAACAAAGAAAATGAAGCGATGATCTAATCTTGAACACATTGTGTGGTCTGGCTATGCACAACTGGCTGCACTCTTTCCCTCATGACAAATGTGACTAGATTTCAAAAATACTTATCAGCTGGAAAGTGGCTTAGAAATGCACTGTGGTTCTGAAGGATGCTATTTAAATGCAAATTGTTTCTTTCTTTTTCAAAATCTGCTACCCATTGTTGTCTCACTGCCAGAGGCTGGCTAGCTTACCACCTTGGCTAGTAAGAGAGACACACCAACAACAGCATCCTTAACCAGGCCAACATCCCCAGCATCGAGGTACTGACCCCCTTCAATGGGCACATCGTCTGCATGACCAACACGAGACTCCCCAAGTAGGTGCTCTACTCCCAGCTCCGAAACGGCAGGCCAGCCCCAGGTGGACAGAGGAAGTGCTTCAGGGAGACCCTCAAGGCTTCACTGGGGAGGTGCAGCATTCCCACAGACACCTGGGAATCATTGGCCCCAAACCATCTGAAGGGGGTGGTGGAGCATCTGGGAAGGTAATGAGCGCCTTTAGATTTGCCATCGGGAAAAAGCAGGAGTGCGGTGCCACACCAATGCGCTACCCAGCCCTTCCTGTGACCACCACTTGCCCAAGTATAACAGAGCCTGAGGTAGCCATATCGGTCTGCACAGCCATCCACGGACTCACCCTGAGAGTGGAAGACAGTCATCCTCATCGGCAAGGCACTGCCGATGATGGTTACCACCTTCGCACTGCAGTCTAAGTGCACACTGTTCTCATTTCAATTGAGTGTTGGGAGAAGCACAAATGGAACACAGAACCACCTCAGTTTTCCAAACATCAATTATCCGAATTTTGCATTATCCGAACAAGATCTCAAGGTCCTGTAAAACGTTATCCATTATCCGAACAACATACTCTCCACCTGTCATGTTCGGAAAGTCGAAGTTGTTCTGTAACTCAGTTGACCAAGCAGAGCAATAACTCACAAGCATAAACTAAAACCATTGCTGCTCCCTTGATTAATTCTCTAGTTGTTTCCACAGTCCCAATCACTCAGTAAAGTTCACTTGCTTCTACTATGTATTGTTGATCCCTGTGCACTGAATGAAATTTTGTACGGTATGTTGTAGGAACATTTGGAATTAAACAAGGAAAACCTGATTGGGGGTAGCTGGTCTGAGATGAAATGGACCGCAGGACCTTCTATCTTGTGAAGGACTGTTGTTTATCTCTTTGTACATGCCTGTGGTATCTGGTACGAGCTCAAGGCTGACACTTTAATCAGCAGCTCAACATACAACCAATTTCATCAGTTCTTGTGAAAGGAAGCATCTGATATCAAGAGAGGTGATAGCTCACCTCATCTATCTTGCCACGTAGGAAGGACACCTCCTATCAGCTGAAAACAGAGCAGCAAAGAGGTCAAACAAACTGACAGACACCCTGGGAGATTACTGCCTGAAATGCTGTATGGGTTAAGGTTCATACAGGCTTGAACTGCATGATATAATATGGAATGTTTCCTTCCCAATCAATGAATAGTCCTTTATTTTTAACATTTTCCCCTCTTTAGTTTTCTCTTACAGCTATCTGCCTGCAAGAGCTCTATCCCTGCACAGTACTTTGTCAAATTCACATGTTGGGCAATGGAGAGCTGGGAGTGTATGGTATTTGCAACCTGTGCCACCAAACATGACTTGCCTGAGCTCCAGTTAAGCAAGTTTTTGAAGTTTATCCATTAAATAGGTTATTGAGATTCAATGACAATGGAGAGTTTCATCGAGCGTGAATACAACCTTTCTGTCTCTACTTCAGATTTCAATCATTCTTCATGGTTCTTCTCAAGTTTGGCAAATTAAATTATTAACACTGCAGGAGAGGGCAGGAACATAGGAGCAGGAGGAGGACACTCAGCCCTCAGACTCTGCCATTCTAGATCATAATGAGGAGGTGCCAGTGTTGAATTGGAGTGGATAAAGTTAAAAATCACACAACACCAGGTTATAGTCCAATAGGTTTATTTGGAAGCACCAGCTGTCAGAGTGCCACTCCTTTGTCAGGTAGCTAGATCATGATTGATCACTTATCTTGACATCTTTTTCCCACTCTCAGACAATAACTCACCAGAACAAAGGACCCGATACCCAGCATGAGCAAAACCAATGTAGTGTACAAAATCCCATGCAAGGACTACACAAAACACTACATAGGAACAGGAAGACAGCTAACGATCCGCATCCGTGAACACCAACTAGCCACGAAACAACACTACCAGCTATCCTTAGTAGCCACACACGCAGATGACAAGCAACATGAGTTCCACTGGGACAACACTACTATTATAGGACAAGCCAAACAGAGAACAGCCAGGGAATTCCTAGAGGCATGGCACTCATCCACAGATTCAATCAATAAGCACATCAACCTGGACCCAATATACCGACCTCTGCAGCGGACAGCTGGAACTGACAACCGGAAGCGGCAGATTCAAACCACTACAAATGCCGGAGGAAAGATCACAGAAGCACTTCACAGGAGGCTCCCAAGCATTGACGATGTCACCTAGACAGGGGACGAAATGTCTGCAACACAAATTCCCAGCTCGGCGAACAGAACCACAACAATCTTTTTCTTACGCTATCCCCATATCCCTTGATGCCAATAGTCACTAGAAAACTATCTGTCTTAATCTTACTTAGACATCTTGTAAAGTGGTTGTTTTGTCAATGAAATAGATGAGCTGACTTCCATCACCATTCCTACCACATCCCTCACTGAGCACTGAGCCAAAGGAGTAGTGCTGCTTAGGGAAAGCAGATTGGAAGAGAAAAATCAACGTTTGTTCTGTGTTTTTTTAAACTCCACTCCCTGGAGCCCAGTACTTTTGGGGTATTTTACAGCACTTGTACTTTAAGCCTGACTTTTTACAACTATTGATCCAGATTGCAAAAGACTGCCACACCTCTAGATGAATAGATTTGGTAGCATAAACATGAACTCCTAAATGAACTCCTAACCTGAATCCCACTTAAGAACACCAATAGGAAAGAGCTTGAAGGAGGTTAACTTTCTAACAGAGCCTCATCTCCTTCTTTCTCTTGGACAGTCCCTTGAGGTAGGATATGACCCGCTTTCACTTCAGCTCAATGAGTTTTAAGGTGGAGCTGATGAGTCCAGTGCGTGATCTACAAACTCTGCCACTGTAGTGTAGGTGATGCTTGAAAGTTCAGCTAGCCAGTCTATTTGTGTGCCAATGTCTAGCCTTCCCTTATGCACACTCCCAATGAAGAAGCCTCTCGTCATGTTCCTGACTAGATGAACCATTTCGGTGGTTCACAAACCAGAGACTTCCTGAGTCAACGGTGGGTGGGGGGTTTGACCTTTTCAGGGATTTTTTGAGGGTATTGCTGAAACATTTCCCACTGTCATCCAGAAGTCTCCTGCCATGACCAAGTTCTGAGTCGTGCAGTCTCTTCAGGATTCTGGTGTCAGGCAAATGGGTGACATGTCTTGCCCAGCAGAGCTGACTTTGAGTAAATAGTGCCTTGATGTTGGGCATATTGCTGGGCAGAGGGCACTGATATTTAAAAATTTGTTCATAGGATGTAGTTCATTCCAAGTTGCCCTCGAACAAAATAGCTTGCTGAAGCCATTTCAGAGGGCAGTTAAGAGATAATCATATTCCTATGGGTCTGGAATAAAATTTAGGTCATGCTGGGTGAGGATGGTAAAGAACATGATGTGGAGGTGCCGGTGTTTGGACTGGGGTAGACAAAGTTAAAAATCACACAGCACCAGATTATAGTCCAACAGGTTTATTTGGAAGTACTAGCTTTCAGAGCACTGGTCCTTTGAAGGCCAAAAGCCAGTCCCTCCAAATAAACCTGTTTGACTGTAAAGTAGTGCTGTGTGATTTTTAACAAAGTCCACCCAAGGCTGGAATAGAACTTGGAATTCGGGCACTGTAAGACAGCAGTGTTAAGCGCTGAGCTACCACGCCACTTTAACTTGCTTGTGTTACCTGACTTGCAAAGACACCACTGGTGATACTTCTTCAGTGAGTTGTAGGTTTCCAAGTCTCCATGTAGGACTCTTTTGGCATTGGAGGCACAATTTTTTTTTGGAAAATCACTGTTGGAATTCAAACAACCTTTGTAGCTTTAGACACCCTACAAGCGTGTCTTTACTCAGCGAGTTGTGATCTTTACTCAGCGAGTCGTGAGTTCATGGAATGCCCTGTCAGTAGCAGTGGTGGACTCTCCCTCTTTATGGGCATTTAAACGGGCATTGGATAGGCATATGGAGGATAGTGGGCTAGTGTAGGTTAAGTGGGCTTGGATTGGTGCAACATCGAGGGCCGAAGGGCCTGTACTGCGCTGTATTTTTCTATGTTCTATGTTCTAATGCAGCCTGTACCATTGCCTAACCTGCCCTGTTGAAAATTTACCTCGGAAACATTGACCCATTTTATTTCAATCAACATTTCTGAAATTTCCCTGTTGTCTTTCCAGAATTCCAGCATTCCAAGTTCCTCCTTGTAATCTCGACAATGCCAATGGGCCTCTTTCAATGATTTGGGTGAGCTTTTAAATCCAGCTCAGGTTTCTTGAACTCTTACCACAATCCATGGGGAGTTCAGTCAGGAGCCACATGCTGGTGCTGCAACTAGTGGCAGTTTGTTTCAGGGAAGAGTGTTCTTTTGAACATTCTTTGCATTATGCATCACTGAATAAATGTGTTAATTATCTCCTACCTATGCAATAAACTGCTGATCTATGCCCATTGTTTGATGATAGTCCTAGTGGGATAAAGGCCGGTTTCCCTTTAAGCACCTCAGGGTCAGTATATTGTTCTTTCTGTTGCAGCTCATTTTCCAGAACAGCATGTGGCTTCACTTCAAAGTCTGTTATCAATAGGTTCCCATCTTTGAAACTTCGGTTGGGATTCTTTTGACACAGCTTTAAGGTAGCTACAGCTGCTGAAATAGTTAATAACATTGGCCCAAGTCACTCTGTCCGCAGCACTGTTCCCACATGTTTACTGCTTGTTACTGAATGCTTATTTTGAGGGTGAATCCCAGTTTCTGTGTAATTACACCAAGCTCTTGTTTTTTTTTCGCAGTTTGTTAAACACAGCCCACCCATAATGCATCCGTGCACAAGGACTAAAACACCAATTAAACCAAAAGTTGAGGGGCGGACTTGAGGAAAATAAGCCAAGCTATAATTTTCTGCATCAAGAACCAGCGCACTTCACAGACATGCAACACGTGGTGTGAGTCACAATTGAAGCCGTTTTGTTTTGCCAATTTCCTCTCTCTCTTTCCCCCCCTCCCCCCATCCTCCTCTCCCCTTCATTAACTTCTGCTGGGCTGCAATTCAATGGGTGTTGGCAGTTCTCCAGAACTTCACCCAATCAGTTGTACTCTTTGCTTGAGGCAAGTGTTAGCAGGCGATGTGGTTGTTGTATATGGGGTTGTGGTGTTACGAGGCTTCACAACTGACCACAGAATGCACACATTATGATATTGATTGAATTTGTTCGAGCACTTATAGTTCTACCATAAAACTGGGGGAAAATCCTGGTTTTGACAAAATGTTACTGCATAATAAGTGCCTCTGTTGATATTCCTGTCCTCAGTAAACCACTCTCCATCAGCTGACACCGGAGCTGATGTCTATATGTCAGTTAATGTAGTGTGAGACTACAGATCCTTTTCGAGCAGATATTCACAATGAATGAGATATGCTATTATGATATTTCAGACTTATATTAAGAGTCTGGTTTATAGATATTTTTATAATCTTATCTCTGGACATCGGAGTGCATCTAGGAAAATGTAAAAAAAACAACGAAATTCACAGCTGACCTTGGAGGAACCTTGGGAGAGTTCACAGCACAGGAACAGAGAAGTGCATAGTTTTTAATGTATAACCCTGCTCTGAGTCTACAGTCATAATTTGGAGATGCCGGTGTTGGACTGGGGTGTACAAAGTTAAAAATCACACAACACCAGGTTATAGTCCAACAGGTTTAATTGGAAGAACACTAGCTTTCTGAGCAACGCTCCTTCATCATGTGATTGGAAGCACACTAGCTTTGTGATTGGCAATTAAACCTGTTGGACTATAACCTGGTGTTGTGTGATTTTTAACTAACTCTACAGTAGTAAGTAGATTGGGTCTTTCTTGATTTACATGTTTCATTGAAATCCATCTCTTGATTAAATTTTAAAAACAGAAACCATAAGTACAAAGTTAGCCTGGAACACTCTTTTTAGAGCAATTACTATTTTCTGGGTCTGTAGATTGTGAAGGAGCAAAGATGGCCTTTATTAGAGTGATATGCTCTTCCTTTCAGACATGGGAGTTGAGGGAGATTTTACATGTTACTGAGGATTATGTCTGCCGGAAGTGTCGTTAGTTGTGAATCCGATCAGATCAAACGGATCGGTTGGAGCGATAGTTAGAAGCAATGAAGAATTTACAAGGGCAAGGGGTATGATGGATGGCAGCTGTAGGAAGGGAGGAAAGCTGCAGATACAGTCAGACAGATGGGTTAAGTCCAGGAAAGGTAGGCAGGAAGTGAAGGAGTCTTCTGTGGCTATCCCCATTTCAAACAAGTTTGCGTTTCAGAAATTGTAGGGGATGATGGACTCTCGGAGAATTTAGCACAAACAGCCAAGTTTCTGGTATTGAGACAAGCTCTAATGTAATGAGGGGATACATCAAGTTCCAAGTAATTGATTGTATGAGGGGACTATTTAGTCAGAGGCACAGGCAGATGTTTCAGTGGCCAGCAGTGAAAAATCAGAATGATGTGTTGTCTCCCTGGTGCCAGGGTCAAGGATATCTTGGAAAGAGTGCAGAATATTCTCAAAGGGCGAGGGACCAGCAAGAGGTCATTGTACACATTGGTATCAACAACATAGGAAGGGAAAAGGATGAGATTCTGAAGGGAGATTACAGAGAGTTAGGCAGGAATTTAAAAAGGAGATCCTCGAGAGTAGTGATATCTGGATTACTCCCAGTGCCATGAGCTAGTGAGGATATGAATAGGAGGATAGAGCAGATGAATGCATGGCTGAGGAGCTGGCGTATGGGAGAAGGATTCACATTCTTGGATCATTGCAATCTCTTCTGGGGTAGAAGTGACCTGTACAAAAGGGACAGATTGCACTTGAATTGGAAGGGGACTAATATACTGGCAGGGAGATTTGCGAGAGCTGCTTGTAAGGATTTAAACTAATAAGGTGGGGGTTGGGACCCAGGGGGATAATGAGGAAAGAGATCAATCTGAGACTGGTATAGTTGAGAACAGAAGCGAATCAAATAGTAAGGGCAGGGAGGAGCAAAGCAGAGGACATGGTAGGACTGATAAATTAAACTGCATTTATTTCAAAGCAAGAGGCCTAACAGGGAAGGCAGATGAACTCAGGGCATGGTTAGGAACATGGAACTGCGATGCTATAGCAATTACAGAAATATGGTTCAGGGATGGACAGGACTGGCAGCTTAATGTTCCAGGATACAAATGCTATAGGAAGGATAGAAAAGGAGAGGGGTTGGGTGGGGGCGAGCAAGAGAGGAGTATGGGTGGCATTTTTGATAAGGGACAGCATTACAGCTGTACTGAGGGAGGATATTCCTAGGACTACATCCAGGGAAGTTATTTGGGTGGAACTGAGAAATAAGAAAGGGATGACAGCCTTATTAGGATTGTATTATCATCCCCCTAATAGGCAGAGGGAAATTGAGAAACAAACCTGTAAGGAGATTTCATTTATCTATAAGATTAATAGGGTGGTCATGGCAGGAGATTTTAACTTTCCAAATGTAGATTGGAACTGCCATGGTTATAAGAGTTTAGATGGAGAGGAATTTGTTAAGTGTGTGTGAGAAAATTTTCTGATTCAATATGTGGATGTACCTACTAGAGAAGGTGCAAAACATGACCTACTCTTGGGAAATAAAGTAGGGCAGGTAACTGAGGTGTCAGTGCGGGAGCACTTTAGGGCCAGCGATCATAATTCTATTAGTTTAAAATCATGATGGAAAAGGATAGACTGGATCTAAAAGTTGAAGGTGTAAATTGGAGGAAGGCTAATTTTGACGACATTAGGGAAGAACTTTTAAAAACCTGACTGGGGGCAGATGTTCGCAGGTAAAGGGACGGCTGGAAATTGGAAAGCCTTCAAAAATGAGATAATGAGAGTCCAGAAACAGTATATTCCTGTCAGGGTAAAAGGCAAGGCTGGTATGTGTAGAGAATGCTGGATGACCAGAGAAATTGAGTGTTTGGTTAAGAAAAAGAAGGAACAAGAAAGAAGGATGCTATGAAACTTGAAAGGGTTCAGAAAAGATTTACAAGGAGGTTGCCAGGGTTGGTAGGTTTGAGCTATAGGGAGAGGTTGAATAGGCTGGAGTGGTTTTCCCTGGAGTGTCAGAGGCTGAGGGGTGACCTTATAGAGGTTTATAAAATCATGAGGGGTATGGATAGGATAATTAGAGAATGTCTTTTCCCTGGAGTGGGGAGTCCAGAATGAGAGGGGAAAGATATAGAAGGGACTTAAAGGGCAACTTTTTCATGTAGAGTGTGGTGCATGTATTGAATGAGGTGCCAGAGGAAGTGTTGAGGGCTGATATAATCGCAGCATTTAAAAGGCATCTGGATAGGTATATTAAGAGGAAAGGTTTAGAAGGATATTGGTCAAGTGCTGGCAAGTGGGACTAGATTGGCGGCACGGTGGCACAGTGGTTAGCACTGCTGCCCCACAGCGCCAGGGACCTGGGTTCAATTCCCGCCTCAGGCGACTGCCTGTGTGGAGTTTGCACGTTCTCCCCGTGTCTGCGTGGGTTTCCTCCGGGTGCTCCGGTTTCCTCCCACAGCCCAAAGATGTGCGGGTCAGGTGAATTGGCCATGCTAAATTGCCCGTAGTGTTAGGTAAGGGGTATGGGTGGGTTGCGCTTCGGCGGGTCGGTGTGGACTTGTTGGGCCGAAGGGCCTGTTTCCACACTGTAAGTAATCTAATTAGGTAGGGATATCTGGTCGGCATGGATGAGTTGGGCTGAAGGGTCTATTTCCGTGCTGTACATCTCTCTGACTTTATGACTCTATGAAGCAATGTTAATACACAGTTGAAAGGTGTGGTGCTGGAGAATCACAGCAGGTCAGGCAGCATCCAAGAAGCAGGAGAATTGATGTTTTGGGCATGAGCCCTTCATCAGGAATATAATACATACCTTTGGAGTAGGTGGGACTTTGACCCAGGTCTCTCTGGTTCAGGGATAGGAACAATATTACTACACTACTAGACCCTAAATAATCATAGAGTCATAGTGTCATTCAGCATAGAAACAGACCCTTCAGTCTAACCAGTCTATGCCGACCATAATCCCAAACTGAATTCATCCCACCTGCCTGGGTTTTGCCCATATCCCTCCAAATATTTCTTAATCATGTACTTATCCAAATGTCTTTTACATGTAGTAACTGTCTCCAGTGCCTCCTCTGGAAGTTCATTCCACACGCAAACCACTTTCTGCATAAAAGTCTTCCTCCTCTCACTTTAAAAATATACCCCCTCATCTTGAAATCCCCACCCTAGGGTCAAGGCACCTGCCTTATTGATACCCCTCATGATTTTATGGACCTGTATAAGGTCACGTCCCAACCTCCTGTGTTCCAGTAAAGAAATCCCAGCCTCTGCAGTTTCTCCTTATAAGTCAAACTTTCCATTCCCAGCAACATCCTGGTAAATCTTTTCTGACAGTTCTCCAGCTTCATAACATCCTTCTTATAACAGGGCTGCTGGAACTGGGCACACTACCCCAGGAGAGTCCTCAGCAACATCCAGTACAACCTGAACATGACTGAGATTACTATTCCATTATGTACATATTTGATTGGTTAACAAACTGTTTAACTGCTTGTCCGATTGCTAACTGCCTGCTTGTGTGACAGACTAGTTGACTTCTGCTTGTCACTGGCCACTCGGGCGTTTCCTTTCTTCCTGGTGCTGGAAATTGAATAAAGATTTGTATACCTTGTGTCTCTCACTGTGTCTCACAAAAAAAAACAGACTAGTTGACTCACACAGCATTGCCCTCTTTGATGTGAAGGGCACTGCTTCTCACAGGCCACTCGGGTGTTTTCCTATTTTTCCTGGTGGTGGAAATTGAATAAAGATTTGTGCACTTTGTGTCTCTCACTGTGTCTCACACCTGTGCACACACACACTATGGGTAATGGGGGAAAAAATAAGCACTACCGCAGTTAGGCGGTAGTGTGGGGGAAATAATAAAAAAAGAAAAAGAAAAGGGTGAAAAAAAAGAGGAAAGCTAAGGGCACTGCTTGTAAAAAAAAAGAGAGAAAGAAAAAAAAACAGAGTACTTGACTGCCTAACTGGCTGACATGCTTTCTCCAACTGAATGTATAGAGAGTAAAGTTGACATCTCTTATAATAGAGCGATATATGTTGTAAAGTTATCTCGCTTTCTTAAAAATTTAGTCTTCCCAAGATCTGTGCAATAACACAACACACAATGGACAGGAATTGGGAGCTTAAGCCTTGATGTACTGAGGTAAATGCTAAGGGCCTGAAATGTCAGCTTATTTTAGGGGGTCAGCCTCTCATTTTTAGGTCAGAATGTTGTGGGTTCAAACCTTACTCCAGATGCTAGAGTATATAATCAAGGCTGACTCTCCAGTGCAGTAGTAACAGAGGTGATTGGCCATGCTAAATTGCCCATAGGGAGGTGCAGGTTGGTTAGACATTGGAAATGCAGGGCTACAAGGATAGGGTGAGGGGAGTGTGGTGAGATTCTCCTCTTTAGAGGGTCGTTGAGGACTTGATAGGTTGAATAGGCTGCTTCCTCAGTGTAGAGATTCTATGAATGCTGCACTAGCTGGGTTCTGCAGTACTGACAGTGAGTGCTGCAGGAATGGCAGAGTACTGCACTCTTGGCTGTGCTTCTTTCAAACAGAATGTTAAATTGAGGTCATATCTGCGACAGATGTAAAAAAGAGGTGGATTTTTTAAGAAAAGTTAATTAAAAGAAGAATTGTGTAGCTTTTCCCACCGTTGAAAATCAATGATCTGCTCGCTGGCATACTTGTTTCGAGATGTTGTTCCACACTTCTGAAGCAGGTGGGACTTGAACGCAGGTCTCTTCGTTCAGGGGTAGGGACAATGCCACTGCACCACAGAGGGCCCCAAAAGCTACAATCAATCCTTGGATGTCCTTTGAAAGATTCTGCCACATTACACATGACCAAATTCCTTGGCTGTGATCACATTGTTATTTCTGGGACTTAGCTGTGCACATTTTGGCTGCTTTGCTTTTTACCCCACTATCTGACAACACAGACCAGAAATCTGTCTGATCTCTAATACTAAACCAACTGGTGCCTTCAGGCATTGGGCATTGTTGGCATCATAACCAAATAAAATGTCTCCTGTACCCACATAGACTCCTTTTCCATGTTTGTAAGTAGGAACATTGGAATATGATGAGGCCAATCAGCCCCTCAAATCTGTTCCATCATTCAACAAGATCCTGACTCAGGTGAAAGTGAGGACTGCAGACGCTGGAGATTAGAGTCAAGATTAGAATGGTGTTAGAAAAGCACAGCAGGTCAAGCAGCATCCAAGGAGCAGGAAAATTGACATTTTGGCAGGAGCCTTCCTGATGATTTTCCTGCTCCTTTGATGCTGCCTGACCTGCTGTGCATTTCCAGCATCACTCTAACCAAGATCCATATCTTAATTCCATCTGTCTACCGTAGCCATTTCGCCTTGGCATTCCAAGACCTATTGATCTCTGATTTTAAATTCTCAATTGAACTAGTTTCTGTTCAATTCTGCCTGTGGTAAGAAAGGGCTCCACAGTGACACCTTTTGTGTGAAGAAATATTTCTTTACTTCTCTCCTGAATTATTTGTCTCTGATTTCAAGGTTATGGTCCTTTGTCCTTGATGGTTCCACAAGCAGAAAGAAGTTGCTCTCCCTCTAAATACTCAATAAGTTCCTTTCAAAAGCCTAAATAAAACCTCAAACCAATCACCCCTTAGTCTGTTAGATTGCACTGAATATGAATCTAACTGATGACATCTTTCCTCATAATCTAACTCCTGGTGACCTGGTAACATCTGGTGAATCTAGAATCAGAGAATCTATCACACATCCTTTCCAAGGACAAGAGATTTTTTTCTAAGGTGCCTATTAATGGTCTGTGAACATTGACCCTTCAACCTTATAGAGGTTTACAAAATCATGAGGGGCATGGATAAGGTAAATAGGCAAAGTCTTTTCTCTGGGGTCGGGGAGTTCAGAACTAGAGGGCATAGGTTTAGGGTGAGAGGGGAAAGAGGCCTACATGGCAACTTTTTGACATAGAGAGTGGTACGTGTATGAAATGAGCTGCTAGAGGAAGTGGTGGAGGCTGGTACAATTGCAACATTTAAGAGGCATTTGGATGGGTATACGAATAAGAAGGGTTTGTGGGGATATGGGCCGGGTGCTGGCAGGTGGGACTAGATTGGGTTGGGATATCTGGTCGGCATGGACGGGTTGGACCTAAGGGTCTGTTTCCATGCTGTACATCTGTATGACTCTATGACTCAGCACACCTCCAGGATTCCTATTCTTTAACTATTTACAGAATACTTGGATCTAACCTTTCTCTGTCAAAAAGGAATTATGTTTGAATTCATCAGCTACAATTTTGGCTATTCTCCTAATTTACCTATGTCATCTTGTAATTTTATGCCCCAAATCAAAATCTTTAGTTGTAAGGTCAATCTTTCAGTCATCAGCAAACTTGGTTATAAGGCTGTCTATGGCCACCGACAAACAGACCCCACCACAAGAGGTATATTTCCCTCCTCACCTCTATTTGCATTCCATAAAGACCATTCCCTCCAAGGCTCTCTTGTCAGGTTCATGCTCCCCACTAACCCACCCTCCCCTGTAGCACCTTCCCCTGCCACTGCAGGAATTGTGAAACCTGTGCCCACACCTCCCCCCTCACCTCTGTCCAAAGTCCCAAAGGAGCCTTCCGCATCCATCAGAGATTTGCCTACACTTCCACACATGTCATTTACTGTATCTGTTGTTCCCAATGCGGTCTCCTCTATGATGGGGAGACTGGACGCCTACTTGCAGAACACTTCAGAGAATATCTTTGGGACATATGCACGAAGCAACCTCACCACCCCGTGGCTGAACACTTTAACTCCCCCTCCCACTCCTCCAGGAACATGCAGGTGCTGGGCCTCCTCCATTGCCAAACCCTAACCACCCGAAGCCTGGAGGAAGAACACCTCAACTTCCCCCTTGGGACCCTCCAACCACACAGGATTAATGTGGACTTTACCAGTTTCCTTATTTCCCCTCCCCTCCACCTTATCCCAGAACCAACCTTCCAACTCCGCATCGCCCTCATGACCTGTCCCACCTGTCCATCTTCCTGCCCACCTATCTGCTCCACCCTTCTCTTCAACCTATTGCCATTACCCCCACCTCTGTCTAACTATCACACTGTCAGCTACCTTCCCCACATCCCCACCTCCTCCCATTTATTTCTCTACCTCCTTGGCACAAAAGCCTCATTCCTGATGAAGGACTTATGCCCAAAACGTCAATTCCCCTGCTTCTCGGATGCCATCTGACCTGCTGTGCTTTTCCAGCACCACACTCTCAACTCTGATCTCCAGCATCTGCAGTCCTCACTTTCTCCTGTCTATGGAGTTATATTAGTCGATAATACAGCGAATAGCTGAGGCTCCTGTACAGAACATTGTGCCACACCAGTAGTCACTTGTTATTAATTGTACCTAATTAAGACACTCTGGTAGCCTCCTACATAATGTAATAGTGCCATCATGCAATTTTGTTTCAGACTGAAGGCAGCTGCTTCAAAACTATAGCAATTGCCTGGCCTTGGCTAGCCTAAAATAGCACTGGTCATTGTAAGTGAAGGCAGGGAGAGCACTGGGGTTGATAAAAAGGAGAGAGCAGTAGTTTCTCCACTATTATCACCTCAGCCAGTCCCTGGCAGACAGGAATCATGGGCAGAATCTTAATTGCTAGAGGGAGATAGGTTTATAAGCACGAGGGGCAGATAAACTGCCTAGAAGTGAGTTAGGTCTGGATCCCAACTTTATCCTCCTTGCTTGGGCCCTCTTGAGGCGCTGTGGTAGTATCCCTATCCCTGGACATGGAGGCTTGCTGTAATATCTCTGAACAGATTGATTAGAAAAGTAGGTGAATGAAATGAAATTACTCACCTTGCCTTTAGTTTTCTGGGCCATTTGCAGTGTGAACAGGGAACCTCCTGGAGTTCACCAAAACTTTCCACCCCAAATTCACCTGGACCATTTTGGAGACTTCCCTCCCCTTCCTGGACCTCTCCATCTCCATCTCCAGCGACCAACTAACTACCGGCATCTACAAAAACTCATCAACTCTCACAGTTACCTGGACTACACCTCTTCCCACCCTGCCTTCTGTAAAGATTATTCCCAATCCTCCACCTCCACTGCATCTGCTCCTAGGATGACCAATTCCATCATAGAACATCACAGATGGCCTCCTTCTTCAAAGACTGCAATTTCCCCTACCTGGTTGATGACGCCCTCCAGCACATCTCCTCCACTTACCGCACCGCCGGCCTTGAACCCCACCCCTCCAACCTCAACAAGGACAGAAGCCCCCTGGTCCTCACCTTCCACCCCACCAACCTCCATATACATCGCATCATCCTCCACCACTTCCGCCACCTACAAACGGACCCTACCACTAGGGATATATTTCTCTCCCCACGCCTATCTGTCTTTCAGAGAGACCATTCCCTTCGTGGCTCTCTTGTCAGATCCATGCACCCCACCAGCCCACGCCTCACTCCCAGCACCTCCCCCTGCTAATGCAGGAAGCACAAAACTTGCACCCATACCTCCCCTCTCATTTCCGACCTGCTCCTCAGATGCTGCCTGACCTGCTGTGCTTTTCCAGCACCCTCTTGAACACAGCCTCCTGAAATTGTTGAGTAACTGAATATAATCTACAATTAGTTTAATTAACCCAAAAGCCTGCCTTCAATTGTTGGTGTGGCAGCTTCCCAGGGCATTAGCCATGAAGCAATATGGTTGTATAATGGGGTGAGTGTTTCCAGTGAAACTCACTGGGAAGATTGAGAACAGTGAATCTGAAGAGATGTTACCATCTCCAGGTGGGGAAGCTGTTGCTGACTGCATGTCAAAGGGAGCTCCCAGTGCTCGACAGGTGACTGGCAACAGCTTGGAAAGCACTTCATCTGTATTGTACTTCCCTTACCTTGAGCTCTATTCTCTTTTCCTTGATCTTCACTGTGGCATGGAAACAAATGAGGTATCTCCAACTTGAAGCACTGACAAGATATACGAGGAGCAGTAACACCAAGCCAGCAGGCTCAGGAGCAATTGCATGTGCAACATGCAGCAGCTGCCTTTTCTGAGCCCTATGTTGCTTCACCAAGCAGAGGAAGGACGTGCACTCCAAGAAGATGAGGCCCCCAACACAGTGACTACAGGGAGTGACTCTAGAAATGTCAGAACACCAGTGCCTCAGGGATCCCAGGTCCCATTGCTGACATCAGCAACCTCATCTTAAGAAAACTCCTTCCCAAAGAACCATCTATGCACTTACTGCTATTGGCCAAGATCCCTGCAAATGTAGCAAACTCCATGGGGTTTCTGTCTTTGCCTCGGGTTACTCAGTCTCTCATCTTGCAAGGAGTGTTCTGACTGTTAGAAATGGGTAGTTGTGGTTCAGAAGGTATAAAAGCACTTATTCAGGGTGATGGCATGGCATGGGCAAAAACTGGGTGTGAGAGCTGTGGAGGTGCATGGGGAGAGAGGAATAGGTGGGATTGTGGGCTGTGCTGTTCTAAGGGATACTGTGTAGGAGAAAGCCAGGAAAGTAGCTCTGCCACCTGCAAGTGTAATATGCTTCACCTTTTCTGCCCTTTCATGGTCCCTGAACCTCTTGGTTCTCCGAACGCAGGTCAGAGGGACCATAAACCTGCTGCTGCTGCCTTCCTTTGCATCTTCCATGAACGCCAGCTTGATTCAAAAGGCCGGCCTCTTTCTCCATCCTTCCTAAATATCACCGTACTGCAATCCTGTAGCAGTATCTCCAGGTAACAATGTTAGACCAGGGGCTGAATGGGAGTAGGGGAGTGGGGAGTTGGAGGCCAGGGATATGAGGCGGCGAACAGTCTTCCCAGGTCTGCTTTCCATTCCTTGGTTTCTGCAGCATTGTGAAAACTTGGACCTTTCTGACCCATACCAGAATCTCTTCAATCAGAAATGCTTCCGCTGACAGATTTGATGTCTTGCCCTGCTGCCCTCTCTAATTGATCAGGAAACTCAGAATGAAATGCTAATATTATGTCTGGGTTAAAGAGCTGGATCAAAGGTCACTGGTGATTCCACTGGGTCCCTGACTCACTACAGTTCCCACAGTTTCAGCCGGAACTATCATTTCTAATACATCAGTTCTACGTAGACCTGAAATTAGCTTCTTTGTTTATTGTTGTAATCTTATTCAGCTTTCCTGGTCAAAAGACCTCTATCAGATTAGTTGGAGAGACAGTAATATGGCTAAAAATGCTATTCCCACCTAGGAAGTGATGTTCTATCAGTGATAGTAGTTCAATAACTCAATATTGGCTCACAGAAGGTGGTTCACCTTCTTCCCACTTCTGTATTCCTCATTCCAAACACTTCCAGCATTTGGCAGATTTTTAAGAATTCTGTAGAGCTTCAAGAACAACATTGGAGATACAAGATTCTGCTGTCGTTAATTAAACAAACCTTTGGATAATACATTGATTTAATCAATGACTGTAAGGAATAGATAGGAAATAACACAGCTTCTTAGCTCCAGCATTGTGAGGCAAAGAGTTCCCCAATCAATCTTTCGTATCTCGTAGTAGATGGTTTCCACTCAGGGTGATGGGGGAGTCCTGATAATGTCATTGGACCAGTAACCAAGTAGGGCAGGGTAATGTTCTGGGCACGTGGACTCACATCTCAGCAGAGGATTGGTGAAATTTATATTCAATCAATAAATATGGAGTATGAATCTTGTCTCAGTAACAGTAGCAGTGAACATGCTATCATCAATTGTTGTTAAAATTCTAGGATTCACTCATGTCCCAGGCTAGTCTAATATGACCTCTGACCATAGCAATGTGGTGACTCTCAACTGTCCCCCGAAATGGCCAAACAAGCCACTTACTTCAAAGGCAATTAGGAATGGGAGAGAAGTGTTGGCTTTGCCAATGGCACCCACCTCCCATGACTGAATAAAGACAATAGGCAGATGCTAATTTATGCAAGGAAATTGTAACTGTGAAGTGATGGGCATGTGTGCAGTAATGGGTAAATGCACTAACCAGAGTGTGATTCAACCAACTAGACCAGGAAGGTCCTGACACAATTCCAAGCCTGGTCAGATAAACTGCTACCATCCAAAACTGGGTATGAAAGAGTGCAATTTACATTGGTTTAATGAAGAAGAACATAAATTAGCCAGAGTTCTTGTTCTTGATTTATTGGAAAGTTGGAAAGATCATAAGACCATAAGAGATAAGAACAGAAGTAGACTATTTGGTCCAGAACGTCTTGTCTGTGTTCAATGAGATCATAGTTGATCTGGTAATCCTTGACTTCACTTTCCAGTCTTTTCCCTATAACCCTTGTACTGATTAAGCACCTCGAGGAGAAAGTGAGGACTGCAGATGCTGGAGGTCAGAGCTGAAAATATGTTCCTGAAGAAGTGCTCATGCCCGAAACGTCGATTCTCCTGCTCCTTGGATGCTGCCTGACCTGCTGCTCTGATCCAGCAACATATTTTCAGCTCTGATTAAACACCTGCCTATTGCAGTATTGCATATGCTTAACATCCAGTTTCTACAGCTCTCTGTGGTAAGGAATTCCATATATTGACTACACTCTGACAGAAGAAATTCCTCCTTGTCTCCGTCCATGCTCGGGGACCTCTGGTCCTTGACCCTCCCATCTTGCCACCACCTACTTTGTCAAATACTCTAAGAGTCTTGCATGATTCAATAAGATCTCCACTTATCTTATAAACTCCATTGAGTTCGGGCCCAAACTACACAATCCCTCCTCATAAGATAAGCCCTCCATACCTGGGATCAACTTAGTGAACATCCTCTGGGACTGTTTCCAGTGCCGACGTATCTATATTTAGATAAGAGCCTTCAAACTGTTTCAATATTCCAGTTGTTGTTGAACTAGTGTTTTGCATAGTTTTAGCAAGACTTACCTATTTTTATACTCCATTTCCTTTGAAATAAATGCTAACATTTCATTTGCCTTCCCTTTTGCCTGCTGATCTTGAATGCTAGCTTTTTACGATTTATACACAAGGATCCCAAAATCCCTCGATACTGCAGCTTTCTGCAGTCTTTCTCCATTTAATTAAGAGCCAGCTCCTCTGTTCTTCCTGTCAGAGTGCATGATGTCACATTCTCCCACATTATATCCCATCTGTCAAGTTTTTTCCCACTTGCTTAACTTGGCTACATTGCCCCAATGTATCATCTTCAATATTTGACTTCCTACCTAGTTTTGTGCCATCTGCAAACTTGGCTGCAGTACACTCACTTTCCTTTCCCGAGTCAAGGCGGTATTATTGAAACAGTATCAATTCCAGACCCAGGGCGTATTCTGAGGACCGGGGTTCAAATCCTGCCACATTCAATAAATTAAATGTAATAAAAATCTGAAATTAAAGAAGATGATCATGAAGTGATTGTTGGGAAAAACCCGTCTTGTTCACTGATGGACTTTAAGGAAGGAAACTGTTGTCCTTATCTGGTCTGACCGACACGTGACTCTGGACCCACAACAATGTGATTGACTCTTAATTGCCCTCTGGGTAATTAGGGATGGGCAATAAATGCTGGTTTAGCCAGCAATGCCCATATCTTGTGAATGTTTTTTTAAAAAATGACCTGAAGAAATGAAAATGGGTCTGCTGGGCTTTAGCAGTTATCACATTTGGATCCAATGCTTTCTTCATATTGACATTCTTCTTAATTGATAGCTTTGGACTCACTCAGAAAAACAACCAATTGGGTGTGATACCTGCAGTTAGCAATGTCTGTGGAACCATATCTGAGAAAGGTTCGCCTCGCAGGAAGAGGGAAGAACACTGCTGTCAGGAGCACAGTAAGTAAATGTAACGGTTACACAGCACAGTAAGGGTTAGGTCAGTTGATTGCCTGCTGCAGATAGAAGTCTGCTGGTTACACACCAGTTTTGATGGAAACTGCTGAATTCTAGGAATTTGGAGTTACGTTTTCCTTGACCTGCCGGTGACCTTAGTCCACTCACTGGATAAACACATGCATCCTTCTGCTTGTGTGTCATTTGTTTAAACCATATTTCTAGAAACCAAGAGGAACAAAAATGTCTGGGCGTAGGTTGAAGACAATTACAGGGCGGAAGAGACAAAACTTACAGCCAAGTGTCAGTGTGCAGATTTTGTTTTTATTATGAATGAAAGAACATTCTACATTATGATGAATGTTCTACATCTAGAATCAACTTTTTGAACAGATTTCACTTTAACTCTTTCAGCACTGAAGATATTTCCTTTTGTTAAATGATCGTTTGTCTTCCTTCAAGTGAGCCCGTCACCTCTGGCTGAACCAGATAGCTCACCACCTTGATACCATTTCGATTCTGCAATTCCAGGGTTTTATCCTCTCCAGCCTAAAGGCTATCTAAGCTCAGAATAAAATGGCCCATTTCTCCACACCTACCTCAGTTTATTTAATGCGTGAAGCTCAAAAATGTCCTTATGTTACCTTCAGGCTCAAGCATTGTTTATATGAGTAACTCAGCTCATACAAACTTTATCCAATCCAAACCTACGTCAAGTTTCCCTATGTTGAAAGTGCCTCATATCTGCTATCTTGGTCTCAATAATGGAACATATTTTCCTGGTCCAGTAGTAGCTGAAGTGAAGCTGTGTAGACACTATGTGAGAAAGGAAGTGAAAATCTAGGATCTTCTCCCTTGGAGATCCATAATTATCAGAGCTCCGCTTTTAAATGATTTGCTCACTGGATCTGCAGAGGTCACCATTCATGACTTATCCTTAATCATCGAATCCCTACAGTGCAGATAGAAGCTATTCAGCCCATTGAGCCTACACCAACCCTCCAAAGAGCATCCCACCGAGACCTAATCCCCATCCATCTCTGTGACCCTGCATTTCCCATGACTAATCCACTTAGCCTGCACATCCTTGGACATGATGGGCAAGCTAACATGGCCAATCCATCTAACCTGCATTGGATTGTGGGAGGAAACTGGAACACCCAGAGGAAATCCATGCAGATATGGGGAGAATGTGCAAATTCCACACAGTCACCTGAAGCTGGAATCAAACCTGTGTCCCTGGTGTTGTGAGGCAGCAATGCTAACCACCATGCCACCATGCTATGCTAATCGCTCCTGAAAAAGTAATGGTGAGCTACCTTTTGCAGTCCATGTCAATACCAATCAAGCAGGGACATGCAGTAGGAAGTAAGTTCTGATATTTTGATGTAGTGACAGTAAATTACGGCTTTTTAGTTCCAAGTCCAATGGCATGAGGCTTATTTGGTCTTCCACCATGATCTTGTTGTTGTCCTCATACATCAGCTGCCATGATGTTCCCATGCATCCTTTTTGATAGTAGAAGTGCCTGGTTTGGAAGGTGCCATCAAAGAAGCATTGGTGGACATCTAGACCAGTCTATTGAGGGATATGGTGTAAAGGTGGGTGAAATGGCTTTGCTTTATAGATCAGTAATGATTGAGATTTGAGTGGCAGATCAGGCTTGAACAATTGAATGACTTCCTCTTGATCTCATGATCTTATGTCTAAGTAATCGGTTGAAATGTTTGAGCTTTAAAAGATGATTGTATGAGATAATTACCTATATTTGTTACCAGAGGAACTCTTGATTAGGGCAAATATCATTGAGAAAAATATATTACAATGAGTACAAAGTTGTTCCAGTTTCTGAAACTTCCCATTCCTATCCATGAGAGTGAAAAGGATTGGGTGGTGATGGTGGCCGGTGTGGGAGGGGTAGGGAGTAAACGTTTGGGAGGCGGGATTGGAATGTTGGTTCCTTAAACCTGCATTCCATGTGCTGTCCAATGAAACAGGTCGCTCAGGACACCTTGCTGTTTATGTAACGAAATGAGCAGACCATCACACTAATTTAACTCATTCCACAGAGTTTAATTTTTTGACGGAAAGCCTTTAGTTAAAAAAAATGAGGCTGCCAAGCTGTTTCCCAGTTCAGTTCAGATCAGAATTTTACAATGTGGGGGCCTTTTCCATAAGTACTGCCTTACTCTAGGAACCTTGTGATAGATCGATGGTGATGTATGGTGTCAACTACTTGGAAGTAAAATAGTATTCTCATTTACAAATGTTTATAGGTTCATGTCAGACAAAGAAATAACATTTAGCAAAGTTAAAAACATGGAGCTGGATTTTACAATGCGCTGTATTCCCCACACTTCCCATCTGAAAAGTTGGCCCTGAACACAGCCACCAAGTAGATGGAAGACGTGTAATTATTTTAAACTGGACTTGATGCTTTGGGGCCAGATTTCCACCTACATCTCTGAGTCATTCCTTCATTACCTGGCAGCTCTGTCATCTAAGCAGTGCCAGATTAAAGTAGTCAACACTACAGACTGTCCCTAAGAAGGAGAGTCATGGAGTTATAGAGTTGTACAACACGGAAACAGACCCTTTGGTCCAACTGTCCATCTTACGTTAATTTAGTCCCATTTCCAGCATTTGGCCAATATCCCTCTAAATCCTTCCTAATCATATACCCATCCAAATGCCTTTTAAATGTTGTAATTGTACCAGCCTCCACTACTTCCTGTGGCAGCTGATTCCATAAACACACCACCCTCTGTGTGAAAGGATTACTGCTTAGGTCCCTTTTAAATTTTTTTCCTCTCACCTTAAACCTGTGCCCTCTAGTTTTGGACTCCAGATCTTGGCTATTCACCTGATCCATGCCCCTGATGATGTTATAAATCTCTGTAAGATCATCCCTCAGACTCCGATGCTCCAGGGAAAACAGCCCCAGCCCTCAGCTGCATTTTATAGCTCAAACCGTCTAACCCTGGCAGTATCCTTGTAAATCTTTTCTGAACCCATTAACAATCAAGTCCTGAGTAGTGCAGTTGCTTCAGGATCCTGGTGTCAGGCAAGTGAATGACATGTCTTGCCCGGCAGAGCTGAATTTGCGTTAATAGGGCCTTGATGCAAGACATGTTGGCTTGGCACTTGCTCAAGTTGGGATAGTAATTTAAAAAGCTCAATGTGGTGACATGCAGTAAGTTTAACAATGATTCTAGTAGTTGGCTGGATATACTAAGACTCTAAAATATGGATCTATGAGGAAAGTGGTTTTACAGAGATTTATCATCCACCAGGCACAGCAAGCTCACCAGTAACCCCTGCTCCATATTCACCCCAAGTGATCATCTATCTCCCCCTCCTGAATGAACAATCTCCCTTCCCCCGTGAGCATCATTACCGGACCCCCACCACAATGGGACCATATCGACCTAGAACTGTTCTTAGCCCATTTAAGCTGTGAGTTACTTGTGCAGAATTTTCTAACTGGCACAGGAGATAGGACACCAACTCACAGAGCGGTTCAGGGAACATGTCTGGGACACACACAAACAACCACACCGCCCTGTGGTCGACTACTTCAACTTCCCCTCATATTCCCCTAAGGGCATGCAAATCCTGGGCCTCCTCCACCACCAAATCCAAGTCACCTGACAACTGGAGGAAGAATACCTCATCTTCTGCCTTGTGACTCTTCAACCACATGGCATTAACATTGATTTCATGTGTTTCCAAATCTCCTTTCCCCCCTAGATCCAACCTTCCAATTTGGCACTGCCCTCTTGAGCTGTCCTATCTGTCCATCTTCCTTTCCACCTATCCTCTCCACTTCCCAATCATCCCCCACCTGAATCTGCCTATCACCTTCCCAGCTACCTTCACCCCAGCCCCTGTTTATCTCTCAGCCCCCTTCCCCCTCCACATTCCTGATGAAGGGCCTATGCCTGAAACATCGATTCTCCTGCTCCTCAGCTGCTGCCTGACCTGCTGTGCTTTTCCAGCACCACACTCTTGACTCTAATCTCCAGCATCTGCAGTTCTCACCTTCTCCTGTCTCCCAACACAGTAGCTGAGCGAAGAATAAAGGTTTAAAAATTGCTTGAGAACTATAACCCTGAACTCAAATCTCCTGCTCCCTTCCTGGTTTTAATGTTTACATAGTATACCTCAGGAGTGGGAACCAGAAGCTGTATGGTTAATCTAGCAGAGAGGGAAAGAGCAATGGCTCAGCTAATTCAGTGAGTTGACTCCCACCTGATACTGTGTACCAGCAAATTTATCTGTTGTAATAGCGATTTTTCTAGACGTCATTTATTCTACCATTGGTAGAGGAAACACTGCCAATTATTCTTCCTCACTCCAGCCATTGAACAGATCCACTGCTTCTCTGTCTGATAGCTCGGGGATTCTTTAAGTTAGCATGGCCAATCCAGTGGCGTGGAAAAAAAACTGTGCAGTCACGAATCACTGAGGTAGAGAAGAACGTAATTAATTTTTTTAAAAAGTGTTTGCAAGAATTATCTTGACTGCACTAACTTTCACATTCTGTTTCTCATGGGATGCTGTAAGATGTAATTATTCCTGACTTAGGGGCAGTGTTGAACTCCAGACAAATAGCCAGCAGAGGTTGGACTGTGATTGCTCCAACTCATTTCACTTGGGTGTTTAAAGCCAGCACAGGGAGGATGCATTTATCTTATCAGATATAGATTGTGAAACCTAAATCCCAGTTGAAGCTTGGGGCAGCAACCATGTGGATGGGGGCCAAGCCAATATGAAATGTATGAGTATATACTTTCCAGGGCCCATCTGCATCTAATCTTCTCCCAAAACCAATGGAAGTGCTGGCTGGCCAGTAGTCAAGGAACACAATGCTGGATAGCAGGGGCCAGCTGCCAGAATAGTCCCTGGCCTCAGCTCAGAGTCCAGCAGAGGTTTCTGGCTGACCTCGTCAGGGAGGAAGCCTGAACCTCTTCACTTGGGCCCTGAATTATGGAATCCATAATGTGTGGAGGCAGGCCATGTGACCCATTGAGTCTACATTGACCTTCTGAAGAGCATCCTACCACCCCCATCCCCCATCCTATAACCCTGCAACTCCCCTGGCTAATCCTCCTAAACTAAACATCCCTGGATACTATGGGACAATTTAGCATGGTCAATCCACCTAACCTGCACATTTTTGGATTGTGGGAGGTAATCAGAGCGTCTGGAGAACACCCACACAGACACAGGGAGAATGTGCAAACTCCACACAGACAGTCCCTTGAGGGTGGAATTGAACCTGGGTCCATGGTGCTGTGAGGCAGCAGTGCTAACCACTGAGCCTGTCACACAAAGGAAAGTCAGGAAGAGGGAAACATTTTCTCGCTCTGATTGCTTCTACAGGGATTGAATGCCACAATTGCTATCCACACTAAAACAGTCCCGGCCTGTGATCCCCATGTTTAAAGGAGGCAGCCTGACAGTCAGAGGCAGCAATTCCTCTTGGTCAGAGGAGCAGGAGAAATCTGGAGCCCAATGGGAAGACTGCAGACCCTCAGCAGGTAATAAACATAGCAACCAGCAACAAGAGTAGGCCATTCGGCCTTTTGAGCCTGCTCTGTCATTCAACATGATCACAGCTGATCATCCAACTCAGTCCCCCGTTCCCACTTTCTCCCTCATTACCTTTAGCCTTCGGAAATATAGCTGTCTCCTTCTTGAAAACAGTCAACCTCATTCTGTGGTAGAGAATTCGACAGAGTGGCACAGTGGTTAGCACTGCTGCCTCACAGCGCCTGTAGACCCGGGTTCAATTCCCGACTCAGGCGACTGACTGTGTGGAGTTTGCACATTCTCCCCGTGTCTGCGTGGGTTTCCTCCGGGTGCTCCGGTTTCCTCCCACAGTCACAAAGATGTGCGGGTCAGGTGAATTGGCCATGCTAAATTGCCCATAGTGTTAGGTAAGGGGTAAATGTAGGGGTATGGGTGGGTTGCGCTTCGGCGGGTCGGTGTGGACTTGTTGGGCCGAAGGGCCTGTTTCCACACTGTAAGTCTAATCTTCCATGCGAAAGAATTTCACCTTGCCTCAGTCCTAAAGGAGGAGAAAGTGAGGACTGCAGATGCTGGAGATCAGAGCTGAAAATGTGTTGCTGGAAAAGCGCAGCAGGTCAGGCAGCATCCAAGGAGCAGGAGAATCGATGTTTCGGATTCCTGAAGAAGGGCTCATGCCCGAAATGTCGATTCTCCTGCTCCTTGGATGCTGCCTGACCTGCTGCGCTTTTCCAGTGACACGTTTTCAACTCAGTCCTAAATGGCCTACTCCTGTATATTTAGACTGTGACTCCTGGTCCTAAAATCCCCAGTCATTGGGAACATCCTTTCTGTATGCACCCTGTCTAACCCTGTTAGAATTTTATAGGTTTCCATGAGATCCCCTCTCATTCTTCTAAACTTCAGTAAATATACTCTGAAACAACCCAGTCTCTCCGCGTGTAAGTGGCAAGACCAGAGATAAACGTAAGGTTTCAATGGATAAGCAGGATTAACTGGAGAGTTTTTAAAATCTATTGGAGTAAATAGTCCTGAAATTGTGAATGGCGTCAAAAATACACAGAGTCTTGGGACACTCCATCCTCCTTTTTAAAGTTGTTCCTGGGAATGTTTCCAGTGATCAAGACAATCCATTATTATTAATAAAAACCATTGCGCCTAGAGTCACCTTACAACTAAATCTCCATCACTTACAATAGAAGATAAAAGCTGCCTCAGAGACAGAGACAATGTCGGCTTGCCCAGTTTAAAGTTGTTCGGCAGAATTCACTGTGATCGTCTGCTATGCTGTCTGGGCTCCAGCCAAACCACAGTTGACAGGAGCTAAGTATGAGGTCAGCAGTGTACTGTACTGACATTGCTCTCCACAAACTTAAGCAACCTTTAAAACAAGGTACAAGAAACAGAAGTCAAGTTGGATCGCTTCCATATGAGGGGAGTTTAATTGCAGAGTATGTGTGAGGTATTGCCATATGATTTCACACTTTAAACACAGGGCATGAGACAATACAGCAAAGTGAAGATTATATAAGCAAATGCTGGCAAAGTTACCATGTAGAGTGTGATGTAAGTATCATGCTAGTTAAGGTGGTTATTTATTAATATAATCAATACAACAGTTCTGCACCCTTGAAAGATTTATTGTGGGGAACAGAAAGATCATTTTTAACTTTCAAAAGACAAATATAGAGCAGAATCTTCTCCATTTTGAACATTTGCATGTTCTGACCCCTCAGGCTGGAGGTTTGTCCCACGAGATTTCCATCAGTGGACCCTTGTTCCCCTGGAGTGAGATTGAAGGCATGATCTCCAGACTCAGAGACACAACTGGCATCCACTGAGCGATGGCCAAGAGTCATAAAATTTGTCATGTGCTGTGAGTTTGAGAAGGAACCATTAAGCTCCTCTGTGTCCAGCTCCCATTCAGGGCAAAAGGTTTTATATAGTTGCTGAAAGCCCAAAGAACTGGCCGACTGGCAAGGCAGGAACCACAGCGTCAGAGGAACTATCTGCGGACCACTCAAAATGAAAAGTTTCAAAGTGATTCATATGAATGAAGGTGCAGAGCTGTAATGATTATCAGTGCAAACAGGGAACCCCTCCACAAAAATGTGTCCATTTCGTCTTCCCGCCTCTTATGATAGTGACTACAACCTCTGACCTCTTGCCATGAAGCTATCTCCCAATGCACCTTGAGGGACTCTTGGGTCTGCTGTCAGTTGTGTATTGTTCCCATTCCATTCCATGATATTCCACCTGATGCCAGGCCCTTGGTCCGTTGTTTACTGATGCTTAACCAGGTGCCATTTCTTTGGCAGTTTTTGTTAGTGGTGGTTTTTCATTGCCTTCCATCTTAGTAGCAGGGCAAGAAGACACCTCCCATATCTACCTTGAGCCTGCACTTCTGAAGCTGAACCAGACTATCTGGCTAACTGGCCCCTCCTGAATGAGTGCATTACGCGTTAACTGCCCTTTGACAGGTTATGGCATTGCACCACAAATCATTGGGTAACTTGCCAAAACTGCAAAAGGTCAGAACATATCAGAAAGTTGACCCAATGTGTCTTGAAAGTCCTGTTCCCCTGTCCACTGCAAAGCTACTTTCCAGGGCTGGGAAGATTTCGCCCCTCGGGTTCATTAACTTTTTCCCCTCTCCCTTAAAAATAAATTGAAATAAAATGAATTACAAAGTTTTCCAGAATGACTCAGTAGGTGAAAGTATTATTGCTTGATATAGGATCAGCTTTATTGGTTAGGTGAAAGCGAGGATTTGCAGATGCTGGAGATTAGAATTGTGAGTGTGGTGCTGGAAAAGCACAGCAGGTCAGGCAGCATCTGAGGAGCAGGAGAATCAATGTTTCAAGCAAAAGTCCTTCTTCAGGAATGATGCTGGGAGCCCAGGGGGTGGAGAGATAAATAGGAGGGGGTGGGGCTGCACTGAAGATAGCTGAGAGTGCAATAGTATCTAATAGTATCTAGATGGAGGTGGGGTAAAGGTGATAAGTCAGAGGGGAGGGTGGAGCAGATAGGTGGGAAGGAGGATGGACAGGTAGGACAGGTCATGAAGGCACTGCCGAGTAGGAAGGTTGGATCTGGGATAAGGTGAGGAGAGGGGAAATGAGGAAACTGGCGAAATCCACATTGATGCCATGGTGTTGGAGGATCCCGAGGCAGAAGTTGAGGCATTCTTCCTCTGCAGCATCATGTAGTTCGGGAGTGGCGATGGAGGAGGCCCACGACCTGCAGGTCTTTGGCAGGGTGGGAGGGGAGTCAAAGTGTTCGGCCACTGGGCAGTGGGGTTGGTGCGGGTGTCCCGGAGATGTTCTCTGAAGCGCTCTGCGAGTAAGGGTCCTGTCTCCCCAATGTAGAGGAGACTGCATTAGGAGCATGGCATGTATGGAAGTGCAGGTGAAACTTTGATGGATGTGGAGGGCTCCTTTGGGGCCTTGGACGGAGGTGAGGGAGGAGGTGTGAGTGCGGGTTTTGCAATTCCTGCTGTGTACTTCAAAAATATAATCATTGTAGGTTTGGAGACAAATACATATTAATCTGCGAAGTTCCATAAACAATAAGAAGGAAGCAGCACTTGCATTTGCATAGCTTCTTCTAGGTCAGTTTTGAAATATAATCATTGTCGTAAGCATGCATAAAAAGATCCCACCTACATCGATATGATAGTAATGAGATAACTTGTTTTCGGCTGAGGATGGACCGATTAATGAAGGGCCATGACACAAGGAAGACACCCCACTTTGTTTTGAATTGTGGCATGGGATCTTTCACATTAACCTGAGATTGCCGAATTTACCTGAGAGACCTCAACAATGCAATGCAGTACTGAACTGCCAGGATAAGTAAAGTGGCTGGGGAGTGAGAAAAAGTCTGAACCCTGCAACTCAGTGACTGAGAAGTGAGAGTGAACTTACTGAGCTGAGCTCATTCTGCTCTCAGGACAAGAGAGACGGAAACTGAGGAAGAGGGAAATATTGTGTTAACAATGCCTTTATTAGTGCAATAATACGTTTCCTCTGCCAGAATTAGTACAATAACACATTTCTATAAACACTGTCACAGTTGGTTGAATTGGCAGCAATCACATGTATTGCAGCAAAATTAAACAATAAACTCCTCCAGATAGAGGCTTAAAATGAGAAGGATCAATCCAACCCAATGATTTAATTGTGACTTCTCAGACAAAAGGATGGATTTTAAGCAAGCTGACATTTTAGTACAAGTAACCATTTAGTTCAACACCGATAATCTTCCAATTTAATTGGAGCTTAAAATCCCTTGTAAGTAACTGTGCTGTAACAGACATAAAATCCTGTACAAATTTGAGCTTCGCATTTATCCATTGTGTCCTGAGAATGTCTCTTGACAACCATATCTCCACCACTAATAATCCTGGGTTTACATTTCTTGCTTTATCAACAGCCCCAAACACATCACCACAGGGGGACGAGACCTGCCTGACCCATCTGCTCTTTAAATTAAACTGTTCTGCTCTGTGCTTGCCTTCCAGAAACAGCTGACGATATCACATGAGGAGAGAGGCAAAGAATTAAACAAAAACGAGAGGCGGCAGAAAATAAAGGCGGGCGCTTGCTGTGCTGGTAGCTGACCCTCAGGAAACAGCTTTGGCTGCGATGGGGGACTGACTTTCTCACCCTGGCTACAAATTGATTTGTCAGTCTGAAGGAGGGGAAGGGAGGCGGGTTGTGGGGCGAGATGGGGTGAGGGGATGTGAGAGGAGTACCGGGAGGGGGTGGGAGATGATTAAAAAAACACCACCAGCCAGGCCTCGGAGACTAATTAAAAAGAATGGACAGGCTAGCTGTGCAGGCACCCTGCAGTCACCAAATTGGCTCAGTTGGGGCTTTACTTTAACAGCTCAGTTGATGTTACTGCACATTTCTCCTCAGCCTGAATGAATGAACGCACATCAAATCATGTTCTGATCAGGAGCATGGATTCTCATAGCGGAGGGCCATGTGGCAAGAGTCCTCAACTGTGTTCAGATTGCTAAAAAACATAAGTTTTTGATTTCTTCCCCAAACTATTAGCTGGACAAGTGTTGTTATTCCACTCATTTAATCCATTCAGTGCCATTTCAAGAATGCCTTCAATTACAATTCTACAAATACAGCTTGGGGATGATATGTCAAGGGCAGTATGTGCTGTGAGTGGCTTGCTATATTAGTACCACACAGTATAAAGCTGCAGAATGGTTGATTATCTCATTTGTATTGGAGTCACTCGCCAGGTACTGCTTAGACAGATGGAGACTGTCATACAGGAGATGTGCAGTATACCCCCATTTGGACAGAACAGTACAGCAGACCGTGCCATTTGTCTTGGAAGTTATACACAATTTGTAAAACAGCATGCCTGTCTGGATGCACCATTCATACAGAGAGCATATGTTACTTATTCAGGAAATATGCATATAGACACTGACCCCGTAACATACATAAGCTGCTGGATATCTATAAATGATTGCCTGACCCCCCAGTGATTATTGTCATGCTATTCCTTGGAACTGAACAATCAGCCCTTGGTGATCTGCTTGTTGTAGCCCATATATTGCTGCTAGGCTGCTTGTTTTATTAGGCTTAGTGACCAGGACTCTCACCCGTAGCTTTGCCGATCTAATTATTAATTTGCTGTACTCTGGCCTGTTGTAAATTCTCAGTAATTCATCCCCTAATCCTGTATCTCAATCTCCAGCCAATCATTGCTTTTCTTTTGTTTCCTTCCATTATCTGTCAATACATGTTGTTCAGCAGGTTGTGCCCTGATAATGTTGTCATCTGTAGCCCAGCAGCATTGGCACCAATTGCAGAATTATACACCAATATTGACTGACAACTAACTCAGAATACATACTGGACTGAATGTGAAACAAAATTAAATACATCTACAATATTTCCTATTGAGTGTATTTGAACGTGGCTATTGGCTAGCCTCCTATTCATAAAGTTCGATTATCCAAAACCACTATCTGTATCCTACTCTGCATTCAGCTGCAACAAACAGCATTCTTGATCTACTCTGGCTCCCAGTATGTCCTCAATACCTCAAATTTAAAATGATCATTTTCTTCTTCAAGTCCCTTCATAGCCTTACCCCTCACATCTGTCACCTCCATCATCACGACAACTCGCAACGTTTTCCAAAATTGGTCTTATCCTTTCCTCTGTTGTTGCTTGCCATTGATTTCCATTTTCTGAGCTGAAAGGTCTGGAATGCTCTCCTTTTAGATAGCCATTTCTCTACCTTCAAGATCCTCTTCAAATCCCAACTCTTTGTGCAAATAAAGATTTACTTCCCTCCTCACATTTCATCTTTGGCTCAGTGTGTTTTGATGTGCTTATGTTTTTAGATTAGATTACAGTGTGGAAACAGGCCCATACATTTACCCCTTAGCCTAACACTATGGGCAATTTAGCATGGCCAATTCACCTAACCTGCGCATCCTTGGACTGTGAGAGGAAACCAGAGCAAACCCACACAGACACAGAAAGAATGTGCAAACTCCACACAGTCAGTTGCCTGAGGCGGGAATTGAACCTGGATCTCTGGTATGGGAGGTTGCAGTGCTAACCACTGTACCACCGTGCTTTTCTGAAGTGTTTTGACATTAAGGGTGCTCTACAAATGTAAGCTGGCATTGTTGTAATCTGTAGTGGGCATGTTTCTGTAAAATATCCAATTCCTGAAAATTGGTTATTCAGTTCCGTTGGGTCTATATGTTACATGTTTTGACTGGTTCTGTTGCTGATACACCATGCGGAAAAGCTCTTTGATTTCTCAGTACTTAAGTGAAGTGCCTGTTGCTGTGATTTGCATCGAGTCTTTCCAGTGCAAATAAAGACTTCATAGGGTGTCTCCTCAGGATGAAAGACAGGACTGCGAACAAAGTCTTGTCATCTTTTGGTCATGAATGAGTTAAAAGCTTTCCTTTTTGTGCCGGCTTAAATAGGCTTCATTAAAATACGCAGAATATTAATCAAATGGGAAGTGAGCATTAGGCTCTATGCTTACTTCTTCAGAACTGATACTCAAATTGATTTCTCTTACATATTCAATCCACTCCCAATGCACCCCCCCCCCCTCCTCCATTAGGCTAAATGCGATCCTGCTCCCAGCTATGATGCCTTATTTGGTGAGGTGTGAAGTTCGTGGATACATATACTTGGTTTGCACAGTAGAGTGTACATTTTTAGTGGTGCAAGTGTGAATATACCTCCCCCTCCACCAAATTCTCTTCACTCTTCTTCCCTCTTGGCCATTCAACCAAGACTAGCTCTGATGATCGATAAGACCCAATGAGAATACAGACTAGTAATTAACTTCCAGTCTACTAGTTACAATCTAATTTTTTTTATTGTAGCTTACATACTTTTTATTTTACAATATCTCATCTTGAAGGCCTATAAAACAGATAGCTACAATTAGGCACAAATGTATGACTCTCCAAGCATTACAACAGCTTAATTATTCTTAGCTGAGACAAACTATACAAATAATGGACCTCTGACCAGTAACTATCTCAGCTTCTGGGTTATAAGCCTCAGCTTATAGCAGATAAAGCACAAAGGAAGCTGGGAGTGACTTCTAATACACTGTGAGTGCTGAAGTAAACAATAAGACTGCAGCATGAAGCATACCAAATGATTTGTCACAGTGAGGCTCTTAATCCAAATGGCTGGGCTATTGCCAAACTGCAGTGGGACATAGAGTTGATAAACTGAGATAGAATAGAGTGTCATGTAGTCTTGAGGTAACCCCACATTAAATATGTCTTAATTGCATTTCAAATTTTTCCCTGAACCCAAATTATAAGCTAAGTTTTGTGCTGATCTTATATCTTACAAGATACAATA
The DNA here is from genome assembly GCF_020745735.1 of Hemiscyllium ocellatum. NCBI lineage: Eukaryota > Metazoa > Chordata > Chondrichthyes > Orectolobiformes > Hemiscylliidae > Hemiscyllium > Hemiscyllium ocellatum. The sequence goes on along the minus strand of NC_083432.1, from coordinate 19,519,054 downwards.
AATTTAATAGATTTTTAAGACACTATTATCCTACTCAAACATATGCTCACATATATACAAAATGTGAATTGTAATCATGGGGTTTCTATATACAAATAATATTTTTTCCCAATGTAATACAAATGTGATTGGGTATTGAGGACAATTCAAACTTAGCCTGTTAGGTACAAGGACCTGCATGTCCTCGGTGGAGTGGGAGGGAGAGTTAAAGTGTTGAGCCACGGGGTGATTGGGTTGGTTGGTTCGGGCGGCCCGGAGGTGTTCTCTGAAGCGTTCCGCAAGTAAGCGGCCCGTCTCCCCAATATAGAGGAGGCCACATCGGGTGCAGCGGATGCAATAGATGATGTGTGTGGAGGTACAGGTGAACTTGTGGCGGATATGGAAGGATCCCTTGGGGCCTTGGAGGGAAGTGAGTGTGGAGGTGTGGGCGCAAGTTTTACATTTCCTGCGGTTGCAGGGGAAGGTGCTGGGGGTGGAGGTTGGGTTGGTGGGGGGTGTGGATCTGACGAGGGAGTCACGAAGGGAGTGGTCCTTGCGGAACGCTGATAGGGGAGGGGAGGGAAATATATCCCTGGTGGTGGGGTCCGTTTGGAGGTGGCGGAAATGGCGACGGATGATACGTTGTATGCGGAGGTTGGTGGGGTGGTAGGTGAGAACCAGTGGGGTTCTGTCTTGGTGGCGGTTGGAGGAGCGGGGCTCAAGGGCGGAGGAGCGGGAAGTGGAGGAGATGCGGTGGAGGGCATCGTCGATCACGTCTGGGGGGAATCTGCAGTCCTTGAAGAAGGAGGCCATCTGGGCTGTGCGGTGTTGGAATTGGTCCTCCTGGGAGCAGATGCGGCGGAGACGAAGGAATTGGGAATATGGGATGGCATTTTTACAGGGGGCAGGGTGGGAGGAGGTGTAGTCCAGGTAGCTGTGGGAGTCAGTCGGTTTATAATAGATGTCTGGCCTCTGGCTTGTGCAATGGGTGTCTCCTGAATCTTCTGAAATCTTTTACATCTCCATAACCCCCTTCTTATATCCTTTTAGGTAATCCAGAATTGCTAAATTTCATGGAATCGATAATTGGTTAATGCACATATATCTTTCAAATTAAAAAATTGCCACACACACATAATTTGTCTGTTTTTGCAGCATTTGATCATTCTGATCTATGGACATAGTTTATCTTGATGATTGGGGCTGTTTATCAAGGCAGCTATTGTGAGACGTGTGTCCACACAGAAGAGATTTGTCATAGAATAGAATGCCTACAGTGTGGAAACAAGCCATTTGGCCCAACAAGTCCACACTGACCTTCCAAAGAGTACCCCACCCAAACCTATTCCCCTACCCTATTAATCTACCTTTCCCATGACAAATGCACCTAACCTACACATCCCTGAACACTATGGACAATCTAGCATGGCCAAATCACCTAGCCTGCACATTTCTGTCATCCTTTACCGCATTCTCAGCATTTACCAAAAACCTGTTGTTTCATTGCATGTGTACATTTCTGTAATGTTGGTTCCAATGTCAGATATATGGACATGAATTGTGTATACTTGTGCTTGCACATGTAGAAAAATGCAGTCAGCATCTACACAAAAAAGCCTCCACGCTCTTAGACAGTAGCAGAATTGAAGGCAACTTACGAAAGGTTCCTGAAGATATGATAAAGAACAAGTGGCGGGTCATATTCAACTTGTCAGACCTCAGTCCAGTACCCTTATGGCATTAAAGTAGCAATAAGTGGTTGAAGAGAGAATCAGCTGCTGGCTTTTGATTTGAAACCCATAACTACAAGTGACAAGGGCCACCAGTGAGATGGTGCACACTGCTGTCAATGTGGCATGTCTGTGGTGAATGAGCTTCAAAGATCAGAGGTCATGTAAACATTGCAGTCCTTGGGTCTAGTTTTCAGCTAAAAATCTGGGCTGGCAACTAAGTTTCATGGGCATTCTAGAGAACTTTCCATTTCGCTTAAATTCAAAGTAGAGGGTAGGTTGCACAAACTTCTCCACCAAAGAGGGTGTGAAGCGGTTCTCAGTCATTCTCCCACATTGCCTTTCAATTTATTTTACCCTCTTCTCATCTGCCACTGAAATGCAAGGCAGAGATTGATAGATTATTGATGTCTCGAGGAATTAAGGGCTATGGGGAGAATGCGGGTAAGTGGAGTTGAACTGCCCATCAGCCATGATTGAATGGCAGAGTGGACTCGATGGGCCGAATGGCCTTACTTCCACTCCTATGTCTTATGGTCTTATGGTCTTAGGATTACTTTCAGCTTGTAGCATACACCACTGGAGATGCTCAGTGACAAACCAGCCTAGGGAAGCAGAATTAAATTCAAACCTGAATGGTATATGTTTGGAAATAGTCTTAGATTGCCTCTGTCCCTATTAGTCCTTTCTCTGATGGCTTAATACACCTCAAATCACTACAACAAAGGCTATTAAAGTGCTTTCAGAATGGATACACAGGAGTAAGTACACAGCACAGTGTTGACATTAAAAGTCCAAACGGACTGTCTATATAGATATCTCTCTTCCTGTGCTACATACGTCCTTTTTCCGACTGACTTCAGGCTTATCTCTTCCAGTGTTACTTTTACAAAATCTCACAGCACAGATGGAGACCATTGAGCCCATCATGCTTTAAAACAGCTACTCATCCTAATTCAAAAGCAGAGGTTTGAGGTATGGCCATAGCATCTTTTCTTCTAGACCAAAGCTCTGGTTTCAAATCCCACCCAAGGATGGTCTGCTATAACACAGCTGAACAGGTACATTTTAAACCTGTACAACCTTCTGATATGGCCGTGGAAGGTGGTAACAGTAGGAGAGTTTCCTGGTCAGTCAGGAACATGCTCACCTGCCTTGCCATGTTAAAAGACCCCATATGCAGTTCCTTGTCAAGAGCAAGTATTATCCTCATTTGAAGAGGCAAATGCACACAATTAAAAACCCCAGTGTATTCTCCATAAAACCATAAACGAGTCTACTTCATGTACTTGTCCAACAGCTAAATGAGTCAAAGAGTGGAAAAACACACCCGGTCAAGCAGCATCCAAGGAGCAGGAGAATCGATCTTTCGAGCATAAGCTCTTCATCAGGAATGAACTTAATGAGGTTCAGCGCTAAAACAACAGCTTTATGAACCTTCTAATAGTGTCTGACTTGGACTCTCTTTCAGCCTGTGCATTACAAACCATTCTTTCCAATTATTTTGAATAAGAATGTAAGAAATAGGAGCAAAAGTATGCCATGTGATCTGTTGAATCTGCATAACCATTGCATGAGATGGTGATTAATGTTTGACCAGAATTCCCATCTCCCTTGATTCCTGTATTGTCCAACACTCTAGCAATCTCAGTCGTCAATATTCTCAATGTCTCAGCATTCACAGCCCTCCTGTGTGAAGAATCGCAAAGATCCTCAATCTCTTGTCTGACTGATTGAATTTACCCTTATCTCAATCCTAAGTATCTAGATCCTGACTGTTGGTTGCATAAAGTTCCATTGCATCTCCAGAAACTGTCCTTCATGTATGAACCTAACCTAAGATGTCCAACTGCTGAAGACATTGGACTCATGCCTCTCTATGTTCGCATGTGGTACTCAGAGAGGTGCATCTTGCAATTATTGGTCAGTTTGCCGAGCTAGTTGATTTACTTGCAAACACAGCACTGAAGATGTCACCCCAAGAGAGATGAAACATTTGCAAGAAAATCAACTGGCTTGGTGAACTGACCAACAACTTCAACCACAACTCGAGCTACTGATCTTTACCAGAACCTTAGGTATGTCTTGCATTGTAAGCCACTTGATAAAAATCAAGAGCAGGAACCATGGGCGAATTAGACTTAAAGGCTTTCCCTGTGTCTTGAGACACAAGAGGCAGACAGAGCTTGTGCTTATGTCTGTTTCAAAGGCTGTTTTTTCCTGGATTGAGTTGCTAGCCTGTTGCCTGAAGTAATAGTTTAAGGGATACCATTCCGCAACAAGCATATCTGAACAGGAAATCCTTCCATTCTTACCAGCTGTCATTGGCATATTGGAAGCCTTTACCAGTTGGTAATCAAATTATTTGGCTATGTTCTGAACACAACACAGGCAAGTGGCATTAGTTTAAGTTTAGGAAACATGGATGCGTTGGACCAGAAGGTCTGTTTCCGTGCTTTATGACTCTATGACCTTTTCGTTATCAAGTCCAGGATTGGGACTTGAATGCAGCTCATCTGGCTGAACACTATGCCACTAGATGCCCTCATGACACTATTATACCCTGTAATAATATTCTTATCCATTGGAAACAGGGGTTTTATGCACTTTCAAAAGGCAGTGCCCTTCATCTTACTTTTCAAAGTGGACTCCTCAGGGCTTGTTCTCTGATCTTTCGTGTTTTATTTCCACAGAAAATGTCCGATTCTCACTGTAATATTCATTCCTAATCTTCACATCCAATTCATTGTTCCTGGCTTCTGGCTGACAATCTTGCCCCTCATTGACCACCAACTGTAAATCTATCCCAACTCTTCAAATGGAAATTGGAAAATTCGCATGTGCTCAAGTTTCAAGAGCAGGTCTATTCCTTCATTGATTTTAGTGGACAATGCCCTCTCCATAGCTACAATCCTGGGGACAATGAGGAGTGGGTCGCCCTCATAATTCTTTCCATTCTGGATTGTATCCCTCTCTCCCCCTCACTTGGAATTCCAGAATGCCCCTCTGAACTCATTCTAGATGACCCTGGAATCTTCGGGAATTCTGTTTGATACTTGCCCAATCTCTCCAGACCTTTCACTATTTCTCTGGCATCAATGACTGAAGCATAAACAACCATTAAATCCTCACCTTATCAATCAATCCTGTTCTTTGGGAAGTCTTTGTGAGAGAAGCAACTTGGGTAGCCCAGGGAGAGGGGTCAAAGTGAGTGAGGTGAGCAATGGGTAGGGAGGAGTAGAAATGAAGTGGGTTAGGAAGAGGAGGGGAGTGGAGTAGAGTTAAAAGATGGGAGAAAGGGGGAGAAAGAAGGAGAGAGGAGCAGGAGGGGAGAAGGGGATAGAAAGTAAGGGTGAAGCGCAGACATTAGTTTCCAACCCTCCATTCAATCATCTCAAATATTCTTATAATAAACATTTTTAAAAAATTATGCATCTCTCCATTTTATCCTCAGTTGGCTGCAGTAGTGACTTAGGATGAATCTTTAATTCCTGGAAATCACAGAATATTGGTGACTGTCCCTGGTGGTGGTGTTGGGGGTGGGCGGGGGGGTTGACTTCATTTTTACTCATTGCATTGGGTTTGGGTTAGTGCCCAAGATTTGTACTTTTAGGACTGATTTTACTGTAGCAGTGGAGCCACAAATATGGTCAGATACACATTAATACTGAGCTCTCAAAGGATCCCTCGGTCACCGTTAAGCCTCAGCCTGTCAAAGCCTGTTTATCTAATTGTCTTTACCTCACATTTATTTTGCCCCACTCTCCCATAATCTTTAAAGAATCCCACCGTAAAATCTTAACAAGCTGACCAGTCCACAGCATCCCTGATTAGGGTAATGGTTTTAACAGCAGCTTTCAGAGCAACAAGGGCCCTTTTTTGTTAATTATTTACTTAGCTGTCTTTAAAATTTTCTGAATAAAAAGGTGACTGCAACAGCTCCGTCTGTGTTTGATTACGGGCACGGGGCTGAAGTTAAGTCTTTGCATTTTTCAGATGCCACGAAAGCAATCTTTAAAGGAGGTCTTTCCTTCCTCACTCAGATGTAAAGAGATGGGGTTTGTTAGGAGGCGCTCCAAGAAGTGAGACAAACAAATGGAGGGAGGTTGTTGTTGCAACAACAACTTGCACTGTCTCTTGCTGGAAATGTAAGTTGTAGCAGGATCCGAGAAGGCCCTGTAGGCCATGGTGGAGGGCGGTCAGCCCAGTGGCAAATATGGCGCCTGAGGATCAGCGACTTTGCTGTTGGTTGGGTCTTTTGGAGATGGCGGCGTATGGTGGTGGAGGGATGGCGACACAGGTGTTGTTGATGGTGATGAGCTGGCTCAAGACTCTCCTCACACTACATCTTTTTCCCTCTTATTCTTAAATTATTCAAAATGGTGCTGTATTGTGGCAAAAAGGTGAAAGCTTTTCACTGTATTTTATTGTATTCTTACTGTAAAATAAACATGACAATAAAATCTAAACCTCCATCTGCGGATGGGGTAGGGGTGGGAGAGTGTGTGTGGAGGGGGCTGGGTGCTGCAGTGAACGTTAGACAATTTAGGGGCATTGTGGGAAGGAGAGGGAAACTTGTTTTCTTCGCTGTAGGGGCCAAGACACTCCGGCATCCACAGGCATCTAAAAAAGGCCTCACTATTGGTCATGGTAAAAACAAAGGGAACTGCTTGCTCTACATGTTCAATGAGAATGAACAGCAGAGTTGGGGGTGGGGGAATTGGGACTGGGCAGAGAAGAAAGGAGGAGATTTACAGCTTAGGAGGAAAAGAACAAGGTTTGCTGCGCTCTTGCCTTGTTTATACTACTCACAGGTCCTATGACTGTTCTTCACAACAGGAGGCTCAGTGCTATGATTAGAACGACAGTGGAGCTCTTGGCACTGATAATTCGAAAACCCAGGGCTCAGTTTTCCTGCTCTCTCCACAGTCCAGGGTTGCCTCCCATCAGGGATCCCAAAATGTATTCTGTAGGCAGCAAGTCTTCCCTAACACCCCACTCCAGCCAACCACCTCATCCTTGATTCCTGACAGAACAATTTTCATTTCTAACTTGATGTTTTCATCTGGAAAATGCGCAAAAACAAAATGGATTTGCAGCTTCACAGAAGCTGGCCCAGTCCCAGAAAGGTTCAGAACGAGCTCTGAGAATAGTCACTGGGAATAAGGGATGCTGAAGGGTTACAAGAGGATAGAATCAGTCAATCTATTAAAATGGGACTGGGACCGCAATACTCGATGATTTGTAATCTTGGGCGGAGGTACAAAGGAGTGCAGTTTGTTGCAATTACGAATGACTGAAAAGGTTCATGCAGGCTGAGGGTGTAATCTTATTTTCTTCTGGAGCCCAGTGGTATGCACTTAATCCCCTCCCTGGAGAGTTTGAGTTTTGACACTGCATTTTCTAAGGGTTTGGAATTGGTTATCAGTGTTAGCTTTCAGACCAAACTTAATTTAATCTGCGAGGGCTGGCCATATTTTAAAATCTGAAAATTAGTGCATAAAAAGTCATTCAAATAAACTAATAATGACATCCACTAATATAATGGACAGAGAATCATTAAAATAACCTTTTGATTTTTAAGGCTATTTTATATAAGAACACAAGAACCGAGGAGTGGGAGTAGGAGTAATCCACTGTCCTACCCCCTCTCCATGAGCTTTCAAATCTTTACCAATTAAAAAGATGTCTCCTCTTTAAACTTTGTGGTACCCCACTAATTACCTCTTCTCAACAACATGGAAAGACCCATTTATCCCGACTATCTGCTTTCTATTGGTTTAGCCAATCCTCTATTTAAACTAATAATTACACCTAAACCCATGTGATTTTATCTTGTATATTAATCTTTTGTGTGACACCTTATCTTATCAAATGCATTCTGGAAAACCAGACATCTACACAATCTCCATTTTCGACTTTGCTTGTTATATCTTTAACAAACTCGAACTGTCTTTACCCTTCATGAAACTATACTGACTCTGATAGATTGCTTTTTGGCTTCCCAAATGTCCCATTACTTCCTTAATAATAGATTCTAACAATTTCCCAATGGCACATGTTAAACTAACTGGTCTATTGTTTCTTACTTTCTGTCCCCTTTTCTTTTTGAATAAAGTATTATATTAGTATTTTTCCAATCCACTGGAACACCTTCCCCATGTAAGGAATTTTGGATTTTATAACTAATGGATCTATTACCCGTGCTGCCACTTCCTTTAAGACTCTAAAGTTTAGGCCATGAGACCCTGGAACATGTCTGCCTTCAATCCAATAGTTTGTTCAGTACTTTTTTCCCTTGAGATAATGATTGTTTTCTAAGTTCTTACCCTTCTATAACCTCTGCATTACCTGTTACTACTGGATGGTGCTGGTGTCCTCTACTGTGAAAATCGAAGCAAAATATTGGTTTAGTGACTCTGCCATTTCTGCGTTCCTTACTATTAACTCCTTAGTCTTCCCTTCAAGGAACCAACATTCATTTAAGCTACTCTTTTCCTTTTTATGTGCTTAAAGAAGCTTTTGCTATCCATGTTTATGTTTTGTTCTAGTTTCACTTCATAATTTACTTTTTTTTATTCTGGCAATTCTTTGTTAACTTTAAGTCTCATCTGATATTCTAGCCTTCAACTACCTTTGTAAAATAACATACCTTAGCTTTTGTCTATCCTATTTTCCTATCATGTGTTAGATTTTGAACGTGCAGAATGAATTCTTCTGAAATAACCAAATCAAAAAAAAAGTAAAATTGTGGGAATTAATTCTGGGAGCTGAATCTTGATTTCTCAAATGGACCTTCATCTGATGGGAGTTTTGTTATTAATAATGTCACTTCTTGTATTTCTCTGTGAACAGTCACTGGTATAATGTATTCCATATGATCATACTATGTGGAATCAAGAGGTCAAGAATCCTCAAAAATTCTTTTGCTTGTTTTCAAATCCCATCAAAGCATGATCCTTTGTAACCTCCTTCCAATCCCACAACGTTTCATGACCTCTTGTGCTCCTCCTACTCTGGAGTCAGAGTCCGGCACAAGAATGTGTATTTACCCCTCCAAAGCGGGTCGAGTTGTGTGAAGTGGGAAGCTAATTTCTAAATAGGTCTGGAACATGGACCCAACCAATCTCAATCTCACCCAATTCCATAGTTAACAAGGACAGCACTGGAAGAGGAGAACTAACCTGTTATTAAGAGGTGGGTGAGTAATGTAACAATTGTAATGAGCTACATACCTAATATTATAGATCGATTTCAGACTCAACATTGGATGGCTTGGGATTCCAGACAATTGGGAAACCCAGTAGCTAAAGGTGGGATAGCTAAGTGTTGATGTTTGTTAACCAGGGATGGTTCAGTGGTTAGCACTGCTGCCTCATAGTGCCAAAGACCTGGGTTCAATTCCAGCCTTGGGCAACTGCCTGTGTGGAGCTTGCACATTCTCCCCATGTCTACGTGGGTTTCCTCCAGGTGCTCTGGTTTCCTCCCACAGTCCAAAGATGTGCAGATTAGGTGAATTGGCCATGCTAAATTGCCCATAGTGTTCAGGGATGTTTAGGCTAAGTGCATCATTCATGAGAGATGTAGAGTGGTAGGGTTGGGGAATGGATCTGGGTGGGATACGAGGTTCCTGATGAAGGGCTTTTGCCCGAAATGTCAATTTTCCTGCTCCTCAGATGCTGCCTGACCTGCTGTGCTTTTCCAGCACCACTCTAATCTAGACCCTGGGTGGGATATTGTTTGGAGGATCGACGCAAACTTATTGGGCCAAATGGCCTGTTTCCACACTGTAGGGAATCTGTAGAGATTTTCAGGAGTGGAGAAATGCTTCCTCAACTGAACAAAAACACCTGTCAATCACCATGTCTTCATGATCATCGCCACCCTCCTTTATGACTGTCTCCTCCCCTACCGTCGATCTCACCCACCAACCTCTCCCTTAGATTCTCACAGAACATCCAACCTCCACCCTCGATCTCTGTACTGACTTCCTGTGATCACAGACCCCTACCTCTGCTTGCTAGCTGCAACCACTCCTGTAGTCCCAGTTCGCCCACCTGCACAACCTCTACCCTGAGCAGCAGGAGGCTGCTATAAATTTACTGCATCGCAACCAAGGTTTCAAATGGCACTGTAAGACTGTCAATCAAGCTGGCTTTTGGACAGGAACCCTGTTTAAAATAAACATTCAGCTCGACATAGTTAAAATCCTGAAGTCCTTCGGGACAGCCAGATTTCTCTCCTGCAGGCCCTGTTCCCATCCATTCTGCTTAGAATTCCCAACATGGTCAAAATCAGGGCCAAAATATTTGGTTTGTTCTTAATTTCTTCCAGAGTGTTTACAACCTATACCATCATCACAAACTGATGTGATTGCTACAAGATACCTATAATAGCATAGAATACTCAGTGGGTTGAGTATTGACATTAATGGTATTACTTACTAACAGCAACAGAAGCTTAAGAGCAGTAGAAAGCATTACTCAGTGAAATAATGAACTATATATTGCATAACTAAGCCACACACAGGGAGAGAATGGAACAGATTGAACCATGAGCTCAGCTGCTCTAATCTACAGGCAGAATTGGGGATCAGAAACTTAAATGTACTGAGGGTTCCCACTTTCAATGCATCATCAAACACTTTCTGGGTGTTGTGCATGTGCTTGGCAGATCAGGGTGATGCACAACATGTTGTGTGGTCTCAGGGAGTCCACCAATACTTGTGGTGAATTACCCCAGTATGATTTTGCACCTTCAGTAAGGAGAGCCCCAGAGAAAAGTCGATGGGTGAAAATATTTCACTTCATGAAAAAGCCGTGTTGTTTCCACATCACACTCCAGTTGGGCCCCACTTCGACAGAATTGCCACCAGTCAGCTCAGCAGAACCACTGGGGCTGACATTGATATCAGAAATTTGGAATTGGTTAAGTGTTTAACCATTCCCCTTTGATTACTTTCACTAGGTTTAATACACCAATCAAGGTGATGTCTTGGTGAAGCTTTTGAACTCCCCAAGTGAGACCTGGGTTATTTGTGAGGATCAGTTTTGAGTATTACCAGATTTCTAGGTCTGGTGGTTTGACATCTAGAGGCTCTTTAGAAGTTAACCCATGCACCTCAACAATTTAACTAATTTACACTAAGTACTGTGCATCCAACACTAAACTGCTTTGGGTTCAGGTCCAACTATAATTCAGTTTTAAAATTTTCATCCTTGTTTGTAAATCTCTCTATGTTCTGTCCATTCCTCTCTTTTTATCACCCCCTATTCCTCATACACACACACATATACATATGCCTAACTGCCTCCAGTACTACCACACACTTATGCTGCTGTGACTCTGCCTCTTGTAAGCTCCCGGTTTTAATTGCTAATTGATGGTTGTGCGGTCTAGGTTCTAATCTCTGGATATTTCTTCCATAACCCTCTCCATCTCTCTACTTCTTTCCCTGTACAATCCATATTAAAACATATGTTCACAAATTTGGAGAACATAGTGCAAACAGTTTTGGCGCTACAGGCACCACTTTTGTGAAATATTGAGTCTAAGAGATCATGATGTAATGATGATATATGGCCACATGATTAGAGAAAGAGAGTCAGGTGGCAGAGCAAGGGATTGAGTCCGGATGGAGAGAGAGAAAGAGATTGATTCTGGAGACAGAGGAAGATTTAGGGAGAGAAAGGGATTGAGAGAGAGAAGGCGTAGTTCTGGGTGAGATGCCCATTCTAGACTCAGTGGGCCGAATGGCCTCTCTTTACACCTAGGCCTTCTATGACTCTGTGAACTTTCCTGATGAAATGAACAGAGTGTAGTTGAATCATTTGGAACCTAACCTGGTTTCCTGTCACCCCCTAAGCCAAAGACCTTACACGATGGCAACGAATGGAAGACATGGACAGTGTAGAAAAAAGCAAATGCAACACGTATTGAAGCGAAAGCCAGAAAGGTAGCATCAATAGAAATCCTTCAAAAGTAGATCTTTGTAGATGAAAAAAATAATCCTGAACTGGACAAAGGGCAGCATTCATGAAAGCTGTCATGAACTTCCATATGGAATCCGAATCCCAAAAGGGAAAACAACAATCTCGCTTTGAGGAGGCATCTTTCCAGCATTCCACAGGAAAATTGAACCATCACGACAGCTTCCAGAGCCATATTCAAATGCTGAGGGTTGTGTTAGGCTTAGCTGTGGGACAACTGAAGGAAGCATTTTGTTGTGTGCCAACAGCCTCAGTATAAAACAAAAAGAAGCAGTGTGATCAGGTTTGCTCTACACTATTAAAACCATTTGGGATGATGAATTAACCAGATGCTGTTGGATGAGACTCCATTTTATTTAAGAAGAAGTCCTGAAAGTCTTTGATGCATAATTTAGAATCTATAAGAACCTGATTCTTGGATGAGCCAATTTATCAAATTTTCAGATGGATTGTAATCATTGCTGTTTTTTCCCCCAGATTGTCAAACTAGATTACACCTACGGGGCAGATAGATCACTGCAACCATTTCTGTGTTGGGAACATGCAATTCCTTTAAAAACTACAATTGCTGTAAACTGCAATTAGTGAACGTACAAGACAAAAATTTCAAATACAACTGGATCCAGAAAATAGGAGAATTACAGTCTCAGAGTTTAGACATCCGAGGAGAGATCGGTAATTGATTGGCAGGGTGGGCAAAGTTGCTGAAAATAAAAGCAACTCACAAGTTAGAGAAGAATTTCTTAAATTATTCTCAGGACTCGATACAGGTTGCTCTCCTAAAACGCCCGTTTCGTTAAATGGGAATTCATTATCATACGATTGACGAATTGGGGACACAAGCAATTTCAACCCCATTAGTTTAAATGATTCTGCTATTATGTGATCTTCTTATAAAATGGGATTGCTCAAGAACTACTGCGTTATAGCAGAACTGACTATATATTAAAATTTGAGTGCTGTGGCATTACAGGCAAATGTGAAACCAATTACTTTAGTGGGCGGCATGGTGGTTAGCACTACTGCCTCACAGTGCCAGAGACCTGGGTTCAATTCCCGACTCAGGCGACTGACTGTGTGGAGTTTGCACATTCTCCCTGTGTCTGTGTGGGTTTCCTCCGGGTGTTCAGGTTTCCTCCCGCAGGTCAGGTGCATTGGCCATGCTAAATTGCCCGTAGTGTTAGGTAAAGGGGTAAATGTATGGGTGGGTTGCGCTTCGGCAGGTCGGTGTGGACTTGTTGGCTGAAGGGCCTGTTTCCACACTGTAAGTAATCTAATCTAGGACCCAGATAGTAAAGATTTGATTTGATTTGTTATTTTCATATGTACCTGGGTTCAGTGAAAAGTTTTGTTTTGTGTGCAGTACAGGTAGATCATACCATACAAAGTGCGCGAGGGTATGAGAACTGAGAGAAGAATACAATGTCACAGCTCTAAAAAAGGAGCACAAAGAGTGAGATCAACATTAAATTTAAACTTTGAGAGGTTGATTAAGAAGTCTAGTAACAGTGGGGAAGAAGCTGTTCTTGAATCTGTTGACACGTGTGACATAACTTCTGCCTGACAGAAGAGGTTGGAAGAGATTATAACCAGGGTGGGAGGGGTTTTTGATTATGTTGGCTGTCTTCCTGAAGCAGCAAGAAGTGTAGATGGAGTTGGTGGATGAAAGACTGGTTTGTGTGGTGGACTGGGCTGTGTTCACAACTCTCTGTAGTTTCCCACAGTCCTGGGCAGTGTAGTTGCCAAACCAAGCCATGATACATCCAGATAGAATGCTTTCCATGGTGCAACTTTGCATGGTGCTCTGTAAATCTTGATGTAAAAAAAATTCTACTTAATTTAGCTAGACACTGGAGCACATATTAATGCATTGTCTAACAAGCTGAAACAATTAGAACAGAACAAGTTAAAAGTTTCCTCAAATTGCATTTCCTAAGAGGAATGAATTTGCAAGTAAAATGGCCATAACTGAACCACTTTACAATTTACAAACTCAAACATCTTCAATTCTAAGCAGGAAAGCATGCTTATGGTTGCAATTGATTGGCAGGGTGGGCAAAGTTGCTGAAAATAAAAGCAACTCACAAGTTAGAGAAGAATTTCTTAAATTATTCTCAGGACTCGATACAGGTTGCTCTCCTAAAACGCATGTTTCGTTAAATGGGAATTCATTATCACACGATTGATGAATTGGGGACACAAGCAATTTCAGCCCCATTCGTTTAAATGATTCTGCTATTATGCGATCTTCTTATAAAATGGGATTACTCAAGAACTACCGCGTTATAGCAGAACTGACTATATATTAAAATTTGAGTGCTGTGGTGCATTACAGGCAAATGTGAAACCAATTTGCATTTCTTACTCCATTAAATGCATCGCACCAACTTATAGATAAAATTACAGCAGAATTGAAATGAAAGCAACTGCAGAGTGATTTCACCAATCATGGTTACCCACCAAATGGTGGATCACTATTCCGAAACACAATGGGTCTGTGTGGACCTGACCCAATTCAACAAAATAGGACAACATGGAACTTGTCCAATATCATCAACTGATGGTATCCTGGCTAAAATTGCAAAGTATACGCTGTTCATAGTTTATTCTAACAGCGGATTTTGGTAAGACCCTTTGGATCAAGATTGAAACTTGCTAACTACTTTTATAATAATACCTTTTGGCCATTGCTTCTTCAATAGACCAGCTGTTTGGGAATAGATTCCATGTTTGAAATATTCCTGAAGACCACAATAAACATCTCTAAAGGAAGTGCAGAATGACCGGCCTTATGGACAATATCCTAACGCATGGTTCATCAAAGGAGGAGTGTGGTTGTTGAGCTAGGGAGGTTCTGAAACCATTGCAGACTGAATGTTAAATAATAACTGTGAATTTGCATATGCTAGGATCAAATTCTTAAATCACTTTGTGCAAGCTGCAGGAATAATAAATATTAATCCTCAGAAAATGCAGGTGTTCAGAGAATTTCCGCAATGCAGGAATATAATAGAAGTCCAAAGATTTCAAAGAATTATTAATCAAGTTGGAAAATTTCATGCCTAAACTGTCACCAACAACAGTGATGCTGGAGTGTTGATCAGAGAAACACTTTCTGAAGATTGAGAAATTGGTGACTTCATTCATAGTATTGGGTCAGGAGACCTGGGTTCAAATTTCACCTACTTCAGAAGTGTTTAATAGCATCTCTGAATAGATCAATTAGAAAATAACAGAAGAGGAGGGACATCAGAACATAAATTGTGTCTTATGGTCATTTGGCACCAAACCTGTTATTTTTACCCTCTCCACTCTCGCTAATGCCATCCCTTAACCATTGACAGGTGGGCATGTCTTTCACAGGAAAAGGTAGATTTAAAAGCTCTTATCAATCACTCTCAGGTGTTTCACTAATGTACCTTTCACAGTTGAATACCTAGTTTGTGACACTATGCAAGCTAAGAGATCTGAATGCATCAGAAGTACTGCAGGCCAGCATTCGGTGACACTCATTGCTATGAATTGGAGGTCTCTGCTACAGAGGTGTGTAAAGACTCAGGACACTGACCTAGTCCCTATGCCCACCTACTAACCTTATTAAATTAGATCCCCTCCCCCACCACTCTCACACATATTCTACCAAATTGTTCATCAATAAGGGGACGAGATAACCTCTCGGTATTATTGCTAGACTGTAGCTTCAGTAGACCCAGATAACGTTCTGGGGACTTGGATTCAAATCTGATGTTGGAAATAGAATTCAGTAACTATCTGGAATTAAGAGTCTCATGATGCCCATGAATTGATTGTCGAAAAAAAATCTAGCTCACTAGTGTCCTTTAGGGAAGGAAACTGCCATTCTTATTGGTCTGGCCGACATGTGACTCCTGATCCACAGCAATATGGTTGACTCTCAACAATTAGGGATGAGCAACCAATGCTGCTAAGCCAGCAACGCCCTCATCCCATGAATGAATTTTTTAAAAATCCAAGTATTTCTTTATGAGGCTTGGTATAAAACTTTGACTATCATTCCTGTGATATACCTGGGGATGTTTTAGCACATTCAAGGTGCTACATAAATGCAAATTATTGCTGAATTGATGAAAAACAATTTTAACCACAACTGGTCTATAGGGAGAGCCTGAATAGGCCAGCACTATTTTCCAGCATTGGAGCTTGTAGGGTGACCTTATAAAGTTTATAAAATCATGAGGGGCATGGATATGGTGCATAGTCAAGGACTTTTCCCCAGGGTGGGGGAATCCAGAACAAGAGGGCATGGGTTTCATGTGAGAAGGGAAAGATTACAAAGGGATCAAAAGGCAACTTTTTCATGGAGCAGGTTGTGTGTATATGGAACGAGTTGCCAGAGGAGGTGGTGGAGGTTGGTATGATTAAAACATTTAAAAGGACATCTGGATGAATATACGAATTGGGAGGGTTTAGAGGGATATAGGTCGAATGCTGGCAAATAGGACGAGGTTAATTTCGGATATCTGGTCAGCATTGATGAGTTGGCCCAAAGGGTCTGTTTCTGTGCTGTACATCTCTATGACTCTATGATCAGAATGCAATTTTCTAAAAAAAAAATCTGATGAGATGATTCCACTGTGTGTCTGTGAAAGCATTTCTCTTTGGAATCCATTGGTCTAGCTGCTACATATCAACTGTAATCAATAGGTGTTCACTTGGTGCATTAACTGGCAACCCAGAGAGACCCTATCAGATGTCATGTTGTAATCTGTGGAGCTCAGCTTGTTACTGTTCAGTCAGGACTATTACAGCAGTATTTATGTGAGAACAGTTTAAGATTACTCCAAAGCACCTTGTTGGCAATTCCATCTGTCTGGCTGAGATTTACAGCTGTTAACTATTGTAAAATACAATGCATAGGTTGCACCTCTGTGCAGGTTTCTTTTATGAGCTGTAAACCCAGGAGCATGATTTATACTCGAGGAAAAACATTTCCGTGACTGGTGTAAAAATTGCAGTTGAGTTTTTGGCGTCTGAGTGACTGCAGCTTTGACCCATTTGTTGTTCTTCCACCATTTATTCCATGAGGCAGTTCCAGACACCTGTTCACTGAATTTAAAGTAAAGGCATTTTTGCAACTCAGTGCTAGATGAGCTTGTTCAGTTATGTGCTCACCAATAAGTGAAATAAACTTTCAGTTGTCTTACTTGTTGGTTTGCTTTCTTCATCTTGCCATTGGAATTGATACTGTCTTCATTATTCATATTCAGTCAGTGTAATGATTCTATTTAGAATTTTTTCCATCAATAGCCAATTTTTTTTTTGCATGAGTTGGTACCTGGGATTTTGATGTGGCTATTTCAGAGGCATGGCTAGAGGAGGGACAGGAATGGTTGTTGCAGATTCCAGGACTTAGATGTTTCAGGAAGTTGATGGTAAAAGTGGGGGGGGGGGGGGGTGGTTGGGGGTGTGTGTGGTGTGGCATTGTTAATCAAAGGTAGTAAGACAGCAGCTGAGAGAACATTTGAGGACTCATCTGCTGAGGTTAGAAACAGGAAAGGAGAGGTCACCCTGTTTAAAGTTTTCTATCGGCCTCTGAATTGTTTCAGGAATATAGAGGAAAGGATAGCAAAGATGATTCTCAATAGGAGTGAGAGTAACAAAGTGGTTGTTATGGGGGACTTTAACTTCCCCAATACTGACTGGGAATACTGTAGTTCAAGTAGTTTAGATGGGTCAGTTTTTGTTCAATGTGTGCTGGAGGGTTTTCTGACACAATATATCGACAGGCCAACAAGGGGAGATACCATATTGGATTTGGAGGTAGGTGAGCACTTTGGCAATAATGGCCATCATTCAGTTGTGTTTACAATAGCAATGGGAAGATGTAGGTATATACCACAGGGAAAGAGGTATAACTGGGGGAAAGGCAATTATGATGTGACTAGGCAAGATTTAGGATGCATAGGATGGGGAAGGAAACTGCAGGGGATGGATACACTGGAAATGTAGAGCTTATTCAAGGAACAGTTACTTGGTAAATATACACCTATCAGGCAGGGAGGTCATGGTCGAGAGAGGGAACCATGGTTTACTAAAGATGTTGAGGCTTATGTGAGGATGAAGTGTGAAGGCTCAGTTAGGGGGCTTGACAGTAATAAATTAGCCAGAAAGTATCTAAACAGAGGGCTAAGATGAGCCAGGAGGAGGTATGAGAAGTTGTTGGTGGATAGGATCAAGTAAAACCCTAAGGCCTTCTATATGTATATCAGGAATAAAGGAATGACTAGAATAAGATTAGGGAAAATCAAAGGTGGTAGTGGAAAGTTGTGTGTGGAATCTGAGGCTGTAGGGGAAGCACTAAATGAATATTTTTCATCATTTTTCACATTGGGAAAAGACAATGTTAATGAGAACACAGAGATACAGGCTACAAGATTAGATGGGATTGAGATTGACAAAGAGGAGGTTTTAGCAATTTTGGAAGATCTGAAAATAGATAAGACCCCTGGGCCAGATGGGATTTATCCTGAGATTCTCTGGGAAGCCAGGGAGGAGATTGCAGTGCCTTTGGCTTCGATCTTTGTGTCATCATTGTCAGCAGGAGTAGTGCCAGAGGACTGGAGGATAGCAAATGTTGTTACTTTGTTTATGAAGGGGAGTCAGAACAACCCTGGTAATTATAGGCCAGTGAGCCTAACTTTGGTTGTGGGTAGGGTGTTGGAAAAGGTTATAAAAGGAAGGATTTATAATCATCTGGAAAGGAATAATTTGATTAGGAATGGTCAACACAGTTTTGTGAAGGGTATATCATGCCTCACAAACCTTATTGAGTTCTTTGAGAAGGTGACCAAACAGGCGGATGAAGGTAAAGTGGTTGATGTGGTGCATATGGACTTCCTGAAGAAGGGCTCATGCCCGAAACGTTGGTTCTCCTGCTCCTTGGATGCTGCCTGACCTGCTGCGCTTTTCCAGCAACACATTTTCAGCATATGGACTTCAGTAAGGCATTTGATAAGGTTCCACATGATAGGCTATTGCACAAAATACAGAGTTTCAGGATTGAAGGTGATTTAGTGGTTTGGATCAGAAATTGGCAGAGACTGATGGTTGATGGGAAAAGTTCATCCTGGAGCTCAGTTACCAGTGGTGTGCCGCAAGGTTCTTTGTTGGGGCCGCTGCTGTTTATCATTTTTATATGACCTCGATGTGGGTATAGAAGGATGAGTTAGTAAATTTGCGGATAACACTGAGGCAGGCAGAGTTGTGGATAGTGCCGAAGGATGTTGTGGGTTACAGAGGGACATAGTTAAGGTACAGAGCTGGGCTGAGAAGTGGCAAATGGAGTTTAATATGGAAAAGTGTGAGATAGTTCACTTTGAAACAAGTCAGAGAAATGCAGAGTATTGGGCTAATGGTAAAATTCTTGGCAGTGTCGATGAACAGAGAGATTTTGGTGTCCTGATGCATAAATCTCTGAAACTTGCCACCCAGGTTGATAGGATTATTAAGAAGGCACATGATGTGTTGGCGTTTATTGTTAGGGGAATAGAGTTTCGGAGCTCGGAGGTCATGCTTCAGCTGTACAAGACACTGGTAAGGCCGCACTTGGAGTATTGCGCCCAGTTCTGGTCACTGCACTATAACAAAGATGAGGAAGCTTTGGAAAGAGTTCAAAGGAGATTTACTAGGATGTTGCCTGGTATGGAAGGAAGGTTTTACAAGGTAAGGCTGAGGGAACTGAGGCTGCTTTCATTGGAGGGAAGAAGGTTGAGAGGTGACTTAGTCGAGACATATACGATAATCAGAGGGTGGAGAGTACGACCCTTTTTCCACAGATGGTGAAGGCTAATACTAGGGGAAATAGCTTCAAATTGAGGGGTGATAGGTTTAAGACAGATGTTCGGGGTAGCTTCTTCACTCAGACAGATGTAGTAGACTCACCGACGTTAAGGGCATTTAAATGAGCACTGGACATGCATATGGATAATAATGGAACGGTGTAGGTTAAATGGGCATCAGATTATTTTCACAGGTCGGCACGACATTGAGGGCCGAAGGGCCTTTACTGTGCTGTAATGTTCTGCATACTGGGTTCTAAAAATAAAGCATATACCTTATGAGGTGATGTTAGTATCCCTAGTTCTGGGGCAGGGGTTCTAGGTGCAAGTGCCACCTTCCCTGGAGGTGTGATATAATATGTCTGAACACATTGATTCAAAGCATAGAACCATATTTCCCAGGTAAATGTCTGATAGTCTTCCTCAACGCCATACACTAAATACAGAGGAACCTCGAATATCTGGCATTCGATTATCCAAATTTTGGATTATCCGGCAAGATCGCAAGGTCTCGATGCTTGGCTAAACTGTGTTATCCAGCATTCGATTATCTGACAAAATACTCCCTGCCCGTGTCATTCGGATAATCGAGGTTCCTCTGTATTACAAATATTAACGTTCAGGAGACAGTGTCATCGGTTCCTGAATGATATGGGCTATGGTGAGGAACCTGGGTGAATTGAGTGCAATGTTACAATGTCAGGAGAAGCTGGCTGCATTTTCCAACTGTGTTCTGGACATTATGATGGGATTCTCACCAGGAAGCAGTAAGGTGCCTGTGAAGGAGATTGTTCCATGTTATCGACCTCATTAACTGCACCTCTTGCCTCAGAAATATGCAGCTTCCTCCCCTACCAACCACAGGGAAACTGGATGCCAAGACTTCCCACAGGCTTGAGGAGGCATCTGGTGACTCCAGCTCACCATTTTTCTCCTCTGGACTGCCATCTTAAACACCTGGCAATAAGGTCACAGGGCACTGGCTGCACACACCCCACACCCATGGCTCTGCCATCTGGAAACTGCCGGTCTCTCAATTCCTAATGGCGTGACTCTGATCCAGTTGCAGGGGTGTGGGGTGGCAAGATGGCTCAGTGGTTAGCATGGCTGCCCCTTAGCGCCACACCAGGTGCTCCGGCTTGATTCCAAAGACATGCAGGTTTAGTGGGTTGGCCACGCTAAATTGCCCATAGCAACCAGAGGCTAGGTGGATTAGCCATGGGAAGTACAGGCTTAAAGTGCTGGGGTAGGAGCTGGATGGGATGCTTTTTGGAAGATTGGTGTGGACTCAATGGGTCAAATGGTCTACTTCCACAGTGAAGGGATTCTACGATTCTGCTCTTTAATGCTGCACTTCAGAATGTACCAACAACTGGCATTGCACTACTGCTCCTGATAGGAGCACAGGGCAGATTCCCAGTTCATGGATTGGATAATGCTACATTTCAGGGCCACTCATTTCTTTCTCTGAGCACTCGCTCACTCCATGCCTACCTGCATGCTGGCAGCATCCCTGCCTTGCCTGTCTTACCTTATTGAGCCTTGCCCCCTCAGTCAGACATGAAAGGTTCAGAGCCCTGCTGTGTAACCTTACTGTTTAATGCTGACATGAACCCAGGCAGCTTGGCACAGTCTCAGCAGTCAAATGTTTCTGAATGACACCGTGCTGTGCCAATCTTCATGGTGCCAAAGACACTGCTTTGTGCTTCAAACAATTGACCACGTCTCAAAATCTTAGAAGAGTATTGCTTATTAATGTCCGGGGGGTGTCTGTCAGTCAGGAGGGCCCAGTACAGTCAGTCAAAGGCAGCCTTCAATACCAGTCCAGAGGCTTGGACATGATAGGAGCAGTCGTGATCAGGGTGTCTGTGCCTGTGCAGGCTAGAGGAGTGGGTCTCAGTTGGCTCTGTGAGTCCAGTGCAGCCAGTCTGGGGAGTTACAGGAAGACAGTCAGAGAGCTGTGCAGGAATCAGTCAGAGATAAAAGGCTCATTGCACCATGGTCTGGTCACTCAGGGTTCAGGGCTGTCCAGCTAAGCCCCTCAAAGGGCTATATCATGGCATCCTGGTTGTTTTGGTCCTATTACTGGCTTTTTTCTCCTGAAATGCGAGGAAGAGAGGGATTGAGTGAGATGGCATTGGGCGGCACAGCTGGTGTGAAGAGGGAAAGATGGTGAGGTGTCTGAACAAGTGAGTAAACAGCTCAGTGGGCATGCAAGATGTTGGGGTGAGAGTGAGTGAGGGAAGATACTGGATGTAAAAGTGTGAGTAGTAGATCATGAGCACTGTGGGTGCTGTGTGCAGTAACTAAAATATAGTGAGTGTGAGGTAGCAGAAACACAATAATGGTAGATTGGGTTCTGCACTGCTGGGCATTACTCCAAAGTATGAAGGCTGCACTGATCTAGGGAGTGACTTCACACCAGGCTGGCAGCTCTGGTGGTCTCTCCTCTGCATCACCCCATCCACCCAGGGACCTTTCATTCATAGGATGAGGGCATCGCTGGCTCAACCAACATTCAATGGCATTTTCCTTCCCCAAAGGGCATTAGTGAACTCGATTTTTTTTTCCAACAATTGACACATGGTCATTATTAGACGCTTAATTCCAAATTTTTAAATTTGAATTCAAATTCTAGCATCTGCCATGATGGGATTCAAACCCAGGCCCCAGAACACTAGCTGGGTCTCTAGATTAGCAGTTCAGTAATAATACTACAAAGCTATTGCCATCCCCTCTAGATCCCAGTTCACAAAGCAGGGCACCAATTTCTTCTTGTCTGCCATTGCGTCCAACAAATTGTGTAAGGCAGCTCCAGAATACTAGCGTTGATCCGGGAGCACAACGGCACATTAAAAATGATGGTGGTCCAATCTGAGATATCCCAGACAGTGACACGGTTATTTGGGTATGATGAGTAGTAGAAACAGGCTAGTGTTGGATGTGAGGTTGCCACAGGGCAGGTATGTATTTAATGGAGTTGAGTATGGGATGATCGTGTGAGAAATCTCTCTAGGCCTCATGGAGAAAAACCCTCCTTGAAACTCAACAAAACTGACAGTTAGCCAATAAAAGTAAGATTCAGCCCCATGTTTTGAAAACTGTACAGGTTAATCAATTATTCATGTACCAACAAGAAAGGAAGACCAAGTTGGAAAATGACTCATTCATGAAAATGAGATGAATTCAGCACCTTAACTCATAGTAAGAACAGTGGGACAGCTGATTAGGACATTTACTAAGAGAGTGGAGTTTAAGATCTGCTGTTTTCTGATTCTTTACATTTCTGTTCCATAAAAGCATGAAGTTTAATAAATTGGTGTGGAAAACTCATCCAATTAATAAAGATCATTCTTCTCTCTCCATTGTTGCTGCCAGAACTGCTGAGTTTCTCCAGCATGTTCTTTTTTAGAAAAAATTGTTGGTATTTCTTTGACCATTTCTTCTCTGCTTCGAGAAGCTGCTGACTCACAATGAGAGATGGTTGCCCTCCGTGCTCTCTGTCTCTCTCTCTCACTCCAACAGCCAGCAAGGCTGGGCAGTGAGTAATGATGGACGTATCTCCCATGGCTGTTACTGAAGTCATGCTCAAACACAAATTTGTTTCATACCAAGATGCCTACTCACAGAGTGCTTCAGAGAACATCTCTGGGACACCCGCACCAATCAACCCATCCGTCCCATGACAGAACACTTCAACTCCCCTCCCACTCTGCCAAGGTCATGCAGGTCCTGGGCCTTCTCCATTGCCACTCCCTAACCACCCAACACCTGGAGGAAGAATACCTCATCTTCCACCTTGGTACTGTCCAACTCCATGGCATCAATGTGGATTTCACCAGTTTCCTCATTTCCCCTCCCCCCACCTTATCCCAGTTCCAAACTTCCAATTCGGCACTGTCCTCATGACCTGTCCTACCTGCCCATCTTCCTTCCCACCTATCTGACCTACCACCTTTATCCCCGCCCCAACTACCTATTGCACTCTCATCTACCTTCCCCTAGCAGCCCCCCCCCCCCATCTCCCATCTCTCCCATTTATCTCTCCAGCCCCTAGGCTCCCAGCCTCATTCCTGATGAAGGGCTTTTGCCTGAACCGTTGATGCTCCTGCTCTTTAGATGCTGCCTGGCCTGCTGGACTTTTCCAGCCCCACACTCTCGACTCTAATCTCCAACATCTGCACTCCTCACTTTCTCCTTTGTTTCATGCCAAGTCCTCCTCACATGTTTTAAAGTGGAAGTTGATCAAGAGTCAGAACCTAAGCAGATTTTTCTGCTTCCAGTTGTATCTGAGTGTGTCACTGCTAAAAACATTTTGGCAATGATTAGGAATCCAGCTTTGGAGTGCTGTATTTTGGGAAAGCTTATCTTAGCAGGACTTATACACTTAATGGCAAAATCCTAGGGAGTGTTGCTGAACAAAGAGACCTTGGAGTGCAGAGTCATAGCTCCTTGAAAGTGGAGTCGCAGGTAGATAGAATAGTGAAGGCGGTGTTTGGTATGCTTTCCCTTATTGGTCAGAGTATTGAGTACAAGAGTTGGGAGGTCATGTTATCACTATACAGGACATTGGTTAGGCCACTCTTGGCATATTGCATGCAATTCTGGTCTCCTTCCTATCGGAAAGATGTTGTGAAAGTTGAAAGGCTTCAGAAAAGATTACAAGGATGTTGCCAGGGTTGGAGGATTTGAGCTATAGGGAGAGGCTGAACAGGCTGGGGCTGTTTTCACTGGAGCGTTGGAGGCTGAGGGGTGACCTTATAGAGATTTACAAAATTATGAGGGGCATGGATAGGGTAAATAGGCAAAGTCTTTTCCCTGGGGTGGGAGAGTCCAGAACTAGAGGGCATAGGTTTAGGGTGAGAGGGGAAAGATATAAAAGAGACCTAAGGGGCAACTTTTTCACACAGATGGTGGTACGTGTATGGAATGAGCTGCCAGAGGAAGTGGGGGAGGCTGTTACAATTGTAACATTTAAGCGGCATCTGAATGGGTATATGAATAGGAAGGGTTTGGAGGGATATGGACCAGGTGCTGGCAGGTGGGACTAGATTGGGTTGGGATATCTGGTCGGCATGGACGGGTTGGACCGAAGGGTCTGTTTCCATGCTGTACATCTCTATGGCTCTATAACTGTATGACTCCCAGGTGGGAAAACGTATTACTGTGAGTGGTAACTTCACCCAACAAAATGTTTAATTTGAAATCTTAAGGCAGTGTTCATAAAAGCATGAAAACCTATGAACAAGGAAGAAGAGTAGGTCAATCAGGCTTTGAACCAGCTCTACCATTCAATAAGATCACAGTTGATATTTTAACCTTAATTCTCCATTCCTGCACATCCACAATAAGCTCGGGTAATCAAGTATCTATCTACCTCTGCGTTATGAGTATTTAATAATTCTTTGCCTTTTGAGGAAGGGATTTCAAAATCTCACAATCCTCTGAGAGAGAGAGAAAAAAGTCCTCATCTGTTTTAATTGGGGGACAATCCCTTAATGGAGTATTTAAGCATGCAATGTGAATCTCAATTTAAACAATTCCTTTCACTTGTTCCTATAACCATCTGTTTCCTTTAACAACACCTCAATCTCAACAGCATTTGTAAGATTGAAACCCTCCAAATGCTTGGTATAAAACTGATGGAATGCATTTGCTTAAACTCATGACATAATTTTTTTTTGCTGAGTCAACTCATTTCTCAGTCGCTTCTCTGGAGCCTGTGAAGTGCTGGCAAGAGTGTAAATTACAGAGAGAGAACTGTGTGAAGAAAGGATAGTGACATGTGTAGAAACAACTAAACTATGTCGAAAGCAAATAAAGACTTGAGCATAAATTTTAATCACACTGCACCTGAAATTCAAATACCGAAAACTCACATTTTAACAACAAGCCCTAGGATAATACCTGCAGAATAAAAAAAGCAGAAGAATGTTCATGATTCAGGACTCCCACTGGGACTTATCATTGGCTGCAGATTCCATGTTCTCCTGGCTCAAAAGTAGGATCCTCAACCAAATGTCGGAGTTAGGGGTAACAACAAACCTTTCCATTTAAAGAACAAGACGAGCAGCGTTGGGGGCATCCACGATCGCAGTTACTTGGTATAGGCTGTGGACAGCTTGTTGGCAACAATTTACCGATAGATTACTGAGTTGGTTGGGAAACAACAATATAGATGTGATACATTTGTTAATTAGACAAAAAAATCATGTGATTGGGACAGATGAGAATGCTTCATTGATCCTGAAGCTGTTCTATAGAATGGAGCAGCAGGAGCACTGGTTTTGATGTGGAGCAGAGTTCATTCCCGGTGCTTTTGCCTGAAACGTCGATTGTCCTGCTACTCGGCTGCTGCCTGACCTGCTGTGCTTTTCCAGCACCACGCTCTTGACTCATTCCTGGTGGTTACAGGCTTTGTTGTTCTATCAAGCTGCTGTAGGGAGACTGTGGTCTTTTAGAGTCACAGTCATAGAGATGTACAGCACGGAAACAGACCCTTTGGTCCAACCTGTCCATGCCAACCAGATATCCCAACCCAACCTGGTCCCACCTGCCAGCATCCGGCCCATATCCCTCCAAATCCTTCCTATTCATATACCCATCCAGATGCCTTTTAAATGCTGCAATGTACCAGCCTCCACCACTTCCTCTGGCAGCTCATTCCAAACACGCACCACCCTCTGCGTGAAAACATTGCCCCTTAGGTCTGTTTTATATCTTTCCCATCTCACCCTA
Source organism: Hemiscyllium ocellatum (assembly GCF_020745735.1). NCBI lineage: Eukaryota > Metazoa > Chordata > Chondrichthyes > Orectolobiformes > Hemiscylliidae > Hemiscyllium > Hemiscyllium ocellatum. Next base: position 19,492,801 of record NC_083432.1, on the reverse strand, counting down.
AACCTATGCCCTCTAGTTCTGGACTTCACGACCCCAGGGAAAAGACTTTGTCTATTTATCCTATCCATGCCCCTCTTGATTTTATAAACCTCTATAAGGTTACCCCTCAGCCTCCGATGCTCCAGGTAAAACAGTCCTAACCTATTCAACCTCTCCCTATAGCTCAAATTCTCCAACCCTGGCAACATCCTCGTAAATCTCTCTAAGCTCTTGCAAGTTTCACATCTTTCCGATAGAAAGGAGACCAGAATTGCATGCTATATTCCGAAAGTGGCCTAACCAATGTCCTGTACTGCTGCAACATGATCTCCCAACCCTGTACTCAATATTCTGATCAATAAAGGATAGCACACCAAACATCTTCTTCACTATTCTATCAACCTGTGACTCCACTTTCAAGAAGCTATGAACCTATACTCCAAGCTCTCTTTGTTCAGCAACATTCCCTAGGACCTTACCATTAAATGGATAAGTCCTGCTAAGATTTGCTTTCCTAAAATGCAGCACCTCGCATTTATCTGAATTAAACTCCATCTGCCACTCCTCAGCCCACTGGCCCCCACAGGTGGGTTTTTGCCCTGGTTTCTGATTCTGTTTCTGATTCTCAGTCTCATTCTCATTCCCATTCCCATTCTCTCTCTTCATCTTTCTCTATACTCATCTATCCCTGTTGACCTCCTTATTTTGCAGGCTAGCTGTCTTTGATGTGTCATTCACCATTTAAACACTCTGACCAATGACCATGGACTACTCCTGGTGTTAAGATGACCATTGTATTTTAATTTTGTCCCTGTTAAGGACGTAAAAAGGCGGACCCCGTATCGACTGCTGCTGCACACCGTCCACCTCTTCTCCCTCATCCACCGTCCGGACACACATTGGCATGTCCATTTGCCACTGGACGGTGGGGATCCCCGGTGGAGGGCTATCTACGCGGGAGTCCTCCCCCTTTCTCTTACCTGCAGGAATCCTGAATGCACTCTATAAATAGCATTGGTCCTCTATGCTTCTCAGAATTCCACTATTTATTGTGTTTTCCTTTGTCTTGTGTTATCTCCAATGTATGTATTACCTTGCACTTCTCCAGACTGAATTCTGTTCACAAATTCTATGGAGTCATCAAGTCATACAGCATGGAAACAGAGCCTTCGGTCCAACCAGTCCATGCCGAATATACTCCCAATCCAAACTAGTCCCACCTGCCTGCTCCTGGCCCATATTCCTCCAAACCTTTCCTATTCGTGTACTTAGCTAAGTGTCTTTTACATGTGTAGGCGAAAGTGAGGACTGCAGATGCTGGAGATTAGAGTTGAGAGTGTGGTGCTGGAAAAGCACAGCAGGTCAGGCAGCATCTGAGGAACAGGAAAATTGACGTTTTGGGCAAAAGCCCTTCATCAGGCCTGAGATGTCGATTTTCCTGCACCTCGGATGCTGCCTCACCTGCTGTGCTTTTCCAGCACCACGCTCTTTTAAATGTGTGCCCACACCCTCCTCAGGAAGTTCATTCCACACACGAACCACCCTCTGTGGGAAGAATTTGCCTCTCATGTCTTTTTTTAAACTTCTCTCCTCTCACCTTAAAAATATGTCTTGAAATCCCCCATCCTAGTGAAAGGACACCTACCATTAACCCTAGCTGTGCCTCCTTTCTGCAGTGGGTAACTGTCATCCTCACTCCCAACCACGCGGCCAATTTTTCATATTCATGACTCTCAGCTTTGTGCTGACCTTGGCATTCAGGGCTGAGTGATCATATTTAAATGTTTCAGATGAATTTAAATTATGCAGAAGTTTATGTGCACGTTAGTGTGGGGGATCAGTGAGGTCTCAAAACCTTATGGCATTGCATCAGGAGCCAACCTCCTTAATGAGTTGTGTGTCCCCTGGGCGTTGTATATGATAATGATAGAAGGTCCGAGCAATCAGTATTCACTGTGTACTGTTCATTATTCTCCTGCTGCTTCAGTCAGGCTGCACTCCTGTTAAAACACAGATGACCCAGAGTTGCCTCAAAATGAATTGTAAAATATTTTTGCATACCGTTAGCTGATTCACTAATAAAGGGCATTGATTCCTGGCTGTCTCTGAGGTGCTCAAGCCTTGACAGGGTAGTTGCAGGGATGAATGCTTCTCGTGTCTGCAGGGTGGTGAGGTTGGGAAGTGTGGGTGGGGGTAGTGGTTGTGTGTAGAGCAGAGAACACAATCTCAGCAAAAACAGGCAGACCGATTATGACAGAGATGAGGTGGCTTTTTTTCATTCAGAGCATGACGAACTTTTGGAATGCTCTACTCCAGAGGGCCGTGGGGGCTCAGTTGTTGACTAGAATTTCAGAACTTTGAGAAAGGGTTCAGAAAAGATTTACAAGGATGTTGTCAAGGTTGGAGGATTTGGGCTATAGGGAGAGGCTGAATAGGCTGGGGCTGTTTTCCCTGAGGTGTCAGAGGCTGAGAGGTGACTTTATAGAGGTTTCTAAAATCGTGAGGGGCATGGATAGGCTAAATAGACAAGGTCTTTTCCCTGAGGTGGGGGAGTCCAGAACTAGAGGGCATAGGTTTAGAGTGAGAGGGGAAAGAGATAAAAGGGACTGAAGGAGCAACTTTTTCATGCAGAGGGTGCTGCGTATATGGAATGTACTTCCAGAGGTAGTGGTGGAGGCTAGTACAATTGCAGGTTTTAAAAGGCATCTGGATGGGTATATGAATAGGAAGGGTTTAGAAGGATATGGACCAAATGCTAGAAATTGGACTAAATCAATTTAAGATATCTGGTTGATATGGACAAGTTGAGAACATAGAACATAGAACACAGAAAAATACAGCGCAGTACAGGCCCTTCGGCCCTCGATGTTGCGCCGACCAAAGCCTACCTAACCTACACTAGCCCAATAACCTCCATATGCTTATCCAATGCCCACTTAAATGACCATAAAGAGGGAGAGTCCGCCACTGCTACTGGCAGGGCATTCCATGAACTCACAACCCGCTGAGTAAAGAATCTACCCCTAACATCTGTCCTATACCTACCACCCCTTAATTTAAAGCTGTGTCCCCTAGTAACAGCTGACTCCATTAGCGGAAAAAGGTTCTCACTGTCAACCCCATCTAAACCCCTAATCATCTTGTACACCTCTATCAAATCTCCCCTAAACCTTCTTTTCTCCAATGAGAACAGCCCCAAGTGCCTCAGCGTTTCCTCATACGATCTTCCTACCATGCCAGGCAACATCCTGGTAAACCTCCTCTGCACTCGTTCTAATGCCTCCACGTCCTTCCTATAGTATGGCGACCAAAACTGCACACAATACTCCAGATGAGGCCGCACCAGAGTCTTATACAACTGCAACATGACCTCAGGACTCTGGAACTCAATTCCTCTACCAATAAAGCCCAGTACACCATATGCCTTCTTCACAGCACTATTTATCTGGGTGGCAACTTTTAGAGATCTGTGTACATGGACACCAAGATCCCTCTGCTCATCCACACTACCAAGTAGCCTACCATGAGCCCAGTAATCCATCTTCTTGTTACTCCTACCAAAGTGAATGACTTCACACTTAGCTATATTGAACTCCATTTGCCACCTTTCTGCCCAGCTCTGCAACTTATCTATATCCCGCTGTAACCTGCCACATCCTTCTTCGCTGTCCACAACTCCACCGACTTTCGTGTCATCCGCAAACTTGCTCACGCAGCTTTCAAGCCCCTCCTCTAGGTCATTTATAAAAATGACAAACAGCAATGGTCCCAAAACAGATCCTTGTGGAACACCGCTAGTAACTGCACTCCAAGATGAACCTATACCATCAACTACTACCCTCTGTCTCCTTCCAGCCAGCCAATTCCTAATCCAAACCTCTAATGCACCTTTAATGCCATACCGCCGTAGTTTTTGCATTAACCTACCATGGGGTACCTTATCGAACGCCTTTCTAAAATCCATATACACCACATCTACTGCTTTACCCTCATTCACTTCCTTGCTCACCTTCTCAAAGAACTCAATAAGGTTTGTGAGGCACGACCTGCCCTTCACAAAACCATGCTGACTATCCTTGATTACATTATTCCTATCCAGATGTTCATAAATCCTATCCCTTACAATTCTCTCTAAGACTTTGCCCACAACAGAAGTAAGACTCACTGGCCTATAGTTACTCGGGCTACCCCTACTCCCCTTCTTGAACAAGGGGACCACATCGCTATCCTCCAGTTTTCTGAAGGGTCAGTTTTCACTCTGTACACCTCTATGACTCTGTAAATCAAGATATCAGAGGTAGTACAGGAAAGTGACATTGAGGCACTTGAACAGCCATATTCAGTGAATGATAAAGCATGCACGATGGGCCAAATGGCCTGTTTTCCCTCCTATTTTCCAAGGTTTCAAAAATATATGAAAAGCCTGTCTGTGTGACTGAGTCTGCCTTTTGCTCACACATCACTGTTTCTTATGTGACAAAAATTGACTGTGACAAACCACTTCAGGTTAGGGTAAGCTTTTCCTGTTCTCATTGGAAAATAAACATATAGAATAGAGGCTGGGAGCCTTGGTGGTGGAGTCTCCACCCCAGAGGCTCCCAACCTCAATCCTGTTGATTGCGCGAAATGTCAATTTTCCTGCCCCTCGGATGCTGCCTGACCTGCTTTGCTTTTCCAGCACCACTCTAATCTTGACTCTAATCTCCAGTATCTGTAGTACCCATTTCTGCCGTATAGAATGGAGGCGCATCCTCCCCCCATTTGCATTGAATTCCCAAGTCAGCAGTTATCACTCATCATGCCCAGGCCCTGAGTGTTCCCGTTCTGTGAGGCAGAGCTGATATTAAAACTCAGATCCGGTTACTATTATGTTGAGATGCTGTTGCAGCTCCTTGGTGAGACGCTGTTGAAACGGTGCCACAACCCTCATGTAATTGAGTTGATGTGTTTGGAAACTCCCCAGCTTTACCCTGAAGTCTGCAGCATTAAACATCTACCTCGTAGACATTGCTTCCAGGAGCCCCAGGGAAAGAATTGGGCCACTTACAAAAAAACTTCATCAATTTTGTTTGAACACTTCTGTCTATTAGCTACAAAGGTATTGAAAACGAGGTGGGAAAATGAGGTAACACTTAAGCAGTCTGCAGGAGGCAGGAGGTCATGTGGTAAAACTTTCAGGAATGGGACGAGTCAAAGTTGAGAATTCTAGTCAATGGAACAAGGCAAGGGAGGTGATAGGGTCAGAGAATGAGGTGGATATGGTTGGGAGGAGAGGCTAACACATTGGAAAGGAAAGGTGGGACACACGGGGTCAATTGGATTCGGACATTTGAGGAGATGGGACCTGATCTGGAAGGGGACCAACTGAGTTGAAAAGAAGGATCAATATCATTGGAAAGTGATCCAGCAAGGAGTAAGCATAACTGATTTGGAAGGTGAGATGATCAGCTCAGGAAAGGGTTGGGATGATTGACTCAGGAAGTAGGGGATTTTGATTCTGAAAGGGTTACTCTTCTTAGCCCAAGTAATGGGCAGTGAATAATGAAGTTACCAGATGATATTCTGTTTCGACCTGGATTGCTGTTTGTGGAGAATGCATAGCTCTTGATGTAATTTTAAATTCTAACAGCAATACGTGCCGGAGCCGAAAGCCTTTGCTGATTTCGCACTTCTGCACTTTTTTTTCCTATCCTGTGTCAAACTGGGGCATGTTTTTTTCTGTAAGTTACAAGATTCCCAACAGTAATGAAGCTCTGTAATATTCTCCTCTTAGTGATTTGACAACTTTGCAGTTGTGGAATAACCTTTGGTGCAATGTTTGCTTCAGAAGGTCAAACAAGCTGGAATGTTTTAAATGATGTTGCTGGAAATCCAAACATTGCTGCAAGTTATTCATCAGCATTTTAACTGTTCTGTAACTGTACCGGAACATGGTAACCATTTTGGTAGCACTTGGCTTTGCTTTCTTGACAGGTGACTATAAATCAAATGATGATTCAACATTTTAAGATTGAAATATGCATTTTTAACTTTTCTGAAATGAGGATTACCGGGTTTTGAGGAGCCTGTGATTATTTTACAAGAAGAATTGGACCGAGAAAGTCACGACTCCTTTAATTTCCATTCCGTCTAAAACTTTGCAGGCCTTAGGAAGGTTTCCATGGTAACACTCGATGTAACATGCTTCTGATTTGTGGAAGGGATAAGGAAAGTACTGCTCTTTATAAATGCTTTTAACTACCACAGAATGCCATAGAATGCTTCATTATCAAGGAATAGCTCGACATGTAGGGAATTATGGCAGCCAATTTGTACAAAGATAACGCCAACAAGCAATAATGAGATAAATAACCTATTACATGGTAATTGTTTTCTAAATCAATCGATTCAGAGATGCTATTACACACCTCTAGAGCAAGTGGGGCTTGAACCCAGGCCTCCTGCTCCAGAGAAAGGGAAACTATCACCATGCCACAAGAGCCCCTTCTATGAACAAGTAAAATGATATTAACTATGTGATAGATAGTGAGCAGAACACCAAGATCGGTAACAAATGCTGGCTTTACCAGTGATGCAGAAATCCCATGAAATAGTAATAAAACTGCATTTGCTGAATTCTACTGGAAATCAGTGAAGTGACAAAGTTCGCAGTTTTCATGAAGGATTTCTCTTCGTAAACTTTCTCATGCTAATCTCTGCATCTATCAGACCCTGTTCATGCTTTTGTGTGCTCAGTCATACCTCAAGTGCTCACCATTACCAGCAACTCCTGGCATTCCTGGCACCATTTAGAGATCAAAACTGGGCAAAGAGCTATATAATAAACATTCCAAATACTAACTCAGCTTTTCTTTCTCGAAATGTTGCTATACATGTTGACTTTCTCCAGAACTTTCTGTTTTTGTTTCAGATTCCAGTTTCTGCAGTTATAAAGTCATAGAGAAGTACAGCTTGGAAACAGGCCCTTCAGTCCAACTTGTCCATGCCAACCAGATATCCTAAATTAATTTAGACCCATTTTCCAGCTTTGGCACATTTCCCTCTAAACCCTTCCTATTCATGTACCCATCCAGAAGCCTTTTAAATATTGTAATTGTACCTGCCTCCACCACTTCCTCTGGCAGCTCATTCCATACACACATCACCATTTGCATGAAAAGGTTGCCCCTCAAGTCCTTTTTAAATCTTTCCCATCTCACCTTAAAACTATGCCCTCTAGTTTTGGACTCCCCTATCCTGAGGAATGTTTTATTTTAGTTGCGGGGACTCTTTGCTTGAGAAAACAGGACCACATGTCAAAAGCACATAGTGGAAGTTGGGAAATTTGGAATAGAAGTACCAGAGATGGAGAAATTGGGAAAATAGAATGAAATCCTTGCAGGAAGCAGGGTGTGAGGAAGTATCATCCAGCAAGCTATGGGGGCCAGAGGGTTGTAGTGAATATTGCTGGACAGTCTAACCTCATTAAGGAAACAGATTTTAAAGAAGGGAACAATCAGAGATGGACCAGATGAAAGTGAGAGAAGAATGGAAATTGGAAACAAACTGTCATCTTTTTAAAATTCTGGATGAGAGCAGGAAGCAGGACTGATGATATCATCCGTGTACTGGAAAGACTGTGTGAGGACATCAAATAGAACAGGAGCACAGAATGCTCCCCATATTTCACAGAGAGACAGGCATTACTGGAATCCAAGTGTGGATCCATAGCTACATCATTCACATGGAGAAAGTGAGGTGACCTAAAGCAGGAACTATTCAAAGTGAGAATGAGTTCAGCCAGGCAAAGGGAGGTACTGGTGGATGTTTGGGCCTTTTTTTGAGGAAGAAATTAAGAGCCTTCAAATCATCTTTATGGGGATGGGTAAAGAAAGGGATTGCACATCTCTGCTAAACAGGAGAAGGCTGGGACCAGGAAGCTAGAAATTGGGGAGCAATGTGAAACATCAGAAACAAGACACAACTCTTGTAGCTCAAACGTTTGTGTGACTCAATTTGAATATAGTCAATTATTCCAGATCTTTGGAGTAGAGTATAGCAAAGCTTAATAGCCTTGTGTGAGAGAAAATTCCTTCTCACCTCTATATTGAATGGGAAACCACTTAGAGCCATAGAGATGTACAGCATGGAAACAGACTCTTCGGTCCAACCCTTCCATGCCGACCAGATATCCCAACCCAATCTAGTCCCACCTGCCAGCACCCGGCTAATAACCCTCCAACCCCTTCCTATTCATATACCCATCCAAATGCCTCTTAAATGTTGCAATTGTACCAGTCTCCACCACTTCCTCCGGCAGCTCATTCCATACATATACCACCCTCTGCGTGAAAACGTTGCGCCTTAAGTCTCTTTTATATCTTTCCCCTCTCACCCTAAACCTATGCCCTCTAGTTCTGGACTCCCTGATCCCAGGGAAAAGACTTTGCCTATTTACCCTATCCATGCCCCTCATAATTTTGTAAACCTCTATAAGGTCACCCCTCAGCCTCCAATGCTTCAGGGAAAACAGCCCCAGCCTGTTCAGCCTCTCCCTATAGCTCAAATCCTCCAACCCTGGCAACATCCTTGTAAATCTTTTCTGAACCCTTTCAAGTTTCACAACATCTTTCCAATAGGAAGGAGACCACAATTGCACGCAATATTCCAATAGTGGCCTAACCAATGTGCTGTACAGCGACAACAGGACCTCCCCACCCCTGTACTCAATATTCTGACCAATAAAGGAAAGCATACCAAATGCCTTCTTCACTTTTCTATGTACGAGTGACTCAACTTTCAAGGAGCTATGACCCTGCACTCCAAGGTCTCTTTGTTCAGCAACACTCCCGAGGACCTTACCATTAAGTGTATAAGTCCTGCTAAGATTTGCTTTCCCAAAATGCAGCACACCGCATTTATTTGAATTAAACTCCATCTGCCATTTCTCAGCCCATTGACACATCTAGTCAAGATCCTGTTGTAATCTGAGGTAACCCTCTTCACTGACCACTACACCTCCAATTTTGGTATCATCTGCAAACTTACTAACTGTACCTCTTATGCTCGCATCCAAATCATTTATGTAAATGACAAAAAATAGAGGATCTAGCACCGATCCTTGTGGCACTCCACTGGTCACAGGCCTCCAATCTGAAAAACAACTCTTCACCACCACCCTCTGTCTTCTACCTTTGAGCCAGTTCTGTATCCAAATGGCTAGTTCTCCCTGTATTCCATGAGATCTAACCTTGCTAATCAGCCTCCCATGGGGAACCTTGTCGAGTGCCTTACTGAAGTCCATATAGATCACATCTACTGCTCTGCCCTCATCAATCTTCTTTGTTACTTCTTCAAAAAACTCAAGCAAGTTTGTGTGACATGATTTCCCACGCACAAAGCCATGTTGACTATCCTGAATCAGTCCTTGCCTTTCCAAATACATGTACATCTTGTCCCTCAGGATTCCCTCCAACAACTTGCCCACCACAGATGTCAGGCTCACTGGTCTATAGTTCCCTGGCTTGTCTTTACCGCCCTTCTTAAACAGTGGTACCATGTTTGCCAACCTCCAGTCTTCCGGCACCTCACCTGTGACTATCGATGATACAAATATCTCAGCAAGAGGCCCAGCAATCACTTCTCTAGCTTCCCACAGAGTTCTCGGGTATGACTGATCAGGTCCTGGGGATTTATCCACCTTTAACCGTTTCAAGATATCCAGCACTTCCTCTTCTGTAATGTGGACATTTTGCAAGATGTCACCATCTATTTCCCTACAGACTATATCTTCCATATCCTTTTCCAGAGTAAATACTGATGCAAAATATTCATTTAGTATCTTCCCCATTTTCTGTGTCTCCACAGAAAGGCCTCCTTGCTGATCTTTGAGGGCCCTATTCTCTCCCTCGTTACCTTTTTGTCCTTAATATATTTGTAAAAATCCTTTGGATTCTCCTTAATTCTATTTGCCGAAGTTATCTCATGCCCCCGTTTTGTCATCCTGATTTCCCTCTTAAGTATACCCCTACTTCCTTTATACTCTTTTTAGGATTCACTTGATCTATCCTGTCTATACCTGACATATGCTTCCTTCTTTTTCTTAACCAAACCCTCAATTTCTTTAGTCATCCAGCATTCCCTATACCTACTACCAGCCTTCCCTTTCACCCTGACAGGAATATACTTTCTCTGGATTCTTGTTATCTCATTTCTGAAGGCTTCCCATTTTCCAGCCGTCCCTTTACCTGTGAACATCTGCCTCCAATCAGCTTTTGAAAGCTCTTGCCTAATACCGTCAAAATTGGCCTTTCTCCAATTTAGCACTTTAACTTTTAGATCTGGTCTATCCTTTTCCATCACTATTTTAAAACGAATAGAATTATGGTCGCTGGCCCCAAAATGCTCCCCGACTGACACCTCAGTCACCTGCCCTGCCTTATTTCCCAAGAGTCGGTCAAGTGTTGCACCTTCTCTAGTAGGTACACCCACTTATTTTGTAATGGCCATAGTTTAAGATTCTCCACCAGGAGAGCCATTATAAAAACAACCTTGATATACATGGATTTCCTGACATTTGTTAATTTAGTTTAGCTTATCGTCTCTGAAGGTATTGACTCCACACTATGGTCTGGTATGGATGTCCAAAGTTACTTTGTATGTGGTGCTCAATAGACATTGATGAAGGGCTTTTGCCTGAAATGTCGATTCTCCTGCTCCTCAGATGCTGCCTGACTTGTTGTTCTTTTCCAGCACCACACTCTCGACTCTAATCTGCAGTCCTCACTTTCGCCTCAACAGACATTACCAACTCGTCATTAATTCAACAGGAATTTTAATACAAAGCACTCCTGGTCACACCAGAAATCTATATTCATTTCCAGTGGGTGATCAATAGATAATGATCAGATCCACAAATGCTTATTTCGCATTGTAGTTTCGGGTGAAAGATTTCAATTATAGTTTTGTGGCTGCAAACTCACTTGTCGTCAGCTGCATTCCGCTAGAATGGAGTTGGAACTCTGATTTTCCTGATACAACAATCCCAAATATTCACTTATTAAACTTGTTGAGGCACAGGGTAATTTCCACTGGGAATGTCCATTCATGGTGCTGTGGATTCATAATACCTTAAGGCAGCTTGATGACTGAAATGGAAAATCATGGAAATGCTCTGTCTCTACCTCTGTCTCCATGTTAGTAATGAAACAACTGCACAGCTAAAACCTGACATTAATTTGAGACTGCCATTTGGTGATATTTACTTTGATTCGAAATGAGCGTCAACTCTGAGTGTTGACTTTGACAGCTGACCAGAATCAGTTTCAATTAAACCAGCAAACCCTCTCTCTGTCATTTAAAAAATCTAATAGGTGTCTCCTTTGCAGCCAGCATCAAGGGAGAGTTTGTCTTACTGGAAATAGTAAAGAATTTGACCTCTCTCCACTGCCAGGATAAGTGCCTCAGATTGTCAAAGTTAATCCATTTAAACAAAAGCCAATGAATGGGCTTTCCAGAGTTCTCAGATCTGATAGGTCACCACAATTGGAGCTGATTGGATAGTGAAGAAGGTTACTTCAGATTACAACAGAATCTTGATAAGATGGGCCAATAAATGGCAGATGGAGTTTAATTTTTTAAAATTCCATACAGTGTGGAAACAGGCCCTTCGGCACAACTAGACCTCACCGACCTTTCAAAGAACAACCCAGCCAGATCTATTTCCCTCTGACTAATGCACTTAACATTATGGGCAATTTAGCATGGCCAAATCACCTGGCTTGCACATCTTTGTGACTGTGGGAGGCAACCCACACAGACATGGGGAGAATGTACAAACTCCATATAGATGGTCACCCAAGGCTAGAACTGAACCTGGGACCCTGGGGCAGCAGTGCTAACCACTGAGCCACCATGTCACTCCATTTCAACCTCTCCCTATAGCTCAAATCTTCCAACCTTGGCAACATCCTTGTCGATCTTTTCTGAACCCTTTCAGGTTTCACAACATCTTTCCAATAGGAAGGAGACCAGAATTGCATGGGATATTCCAAAAACGGCCTAACCAATGTCCTGTACAGAATGCAAGGTGTTGCATTTTGGGAAAGCAAATCTTAGCAAGGCCTATACACATAATGGTATGTTCCTAGGGAGTGTTGCTAAACAAAGAGACCTTGGAGTGCAGGTTCATAGCTCCTTGAAAGTGGAGTCACAGGTAGATAGGATAATGAAGAAGGCATTTGGTATGTTTTCCTTTATTGATCAGAGTATTGAGTACAGGGGTTGAAAGGTTATGTTGCGGCTGTACAGGACATTGGTCTACATGACATGGTCCACAGGTACCAGCGCCACATGTGCCTCATCAATGGACATTGGCATTTGATAATTACAAACTCCTTAGGATCCTCAAGGAACTTTTACGATTCATTTGCAGGATGCTTAGGAAGTAAAGATCTGTATCACAGGGTGCACTAACAACTGACTTTGAAAGCCTTCTGCAAGGTCACTTTACAAACATGGACTGTCACCTAGCTCATGGATTGGACGAGGTAGTATCTCAGGGTTTCTCTTTTGCTCTTAGCACCTACCTGAATGCTCATTGCATCCTTTCCCTTCCTTGCCTTGTATTGCCTTTCTGTACCTATTAGTGCAGTCAGTTTGTCTTGTTGCTCAGTCAAGGAGTTGTACATCTTGCTGTCTGGCAATGTGTGAAGTCAATCTGATACCTGCTGCATGTGCCAGCATCTTAGATGTGCAGCAAGCATCAGGCAGCTATTCCTCCAAATCTTCGGTGAGTAGTCATCACCAAAGACTGTCGGAGGCACATGTCAGTCAAGGATTCCTAGCCCACTAACTCAAAGGCAGCTTCCAATTCCAGTCCAAGGGGTTGGTTACAGTCAGGTATGATGCTTTCAGTCAGGGGGTCTCTGCCTCTGCAATTCAGGCAGTGGGTGACGGTCAGTCCTGTGTCTCCATAGCATCCCAGGGGGTGTACTGATAATGCATAAACTCATAAAATGATAAGATTTAGGAGCAGAAGTTAGGTCATTCAGCCCAGAGAGTCTGCTCCACCATTCAGTCATGGCTGATGAATTTCTCAACCCCATCCTCCCACTTTCTCCCATTCTCTCCTTGATCCCGTTTACAATCAAGAACCTATTTGTCTCCGTCTTAAACATGCTCAATGACCTCGCCTCCACAGCCTTCTGTGGTAGTCAAGGAGATGAATAATCATCAGAGAGTGCTTTGGGCATTTCTCATCAAGAGTTGTCAGTTTCGGTCACTCAAGAAGGTGGGCCACATGCTGTCCATAAGGCCCATCCAGAGAAAATCCTGAGATAGAAGGGTGAGGAGGAAACAAGGGGCTGCTTCATGGGAAGGAGAGTCAGGAACCTATTCCGAGGGATTGGGAGCTGCGGGCTGGGGGGAGAGGCGATGACAACTATGAAGGGGGTGTTGTATTTTTATGGGGTAGTTAAGTTAAACATGGATGGGATCAGGGTACTTTAGGATGGAAGGGTTTGGTCATGGTCAGGTGTACCCTTGGCATGACGGGAGAAACAACGTATATCTACATTGGGCATGGGCACCTCATATTCCAGGGATTCAGGATGAGGGCTGGAGTGGTGTAGGAGTAGGGGTAGGTGGACAAGTTGGGTAGGGACCTCAGGAGAATTGAAACCTATAGAATTCGTGGGAAGAGGACTTGAATGTTCAGGACCTCCCCATGCATGGAAGCCGTTATCCAAAGACTTCCACCAGACTGGAAGTTTAAAGTATGCAATGGAGAAGAAAATGACTGTGACCCCACCTTGATTGGGCAGGATAAATGTCTCAGGCTGTAAAAGAGGGGCTTATAGGAACTCACCCCTGCCCCCACCACCTCCCAAAGTGATGATTTTTAGGGGCAAGAACATTACACATTTACCATGTCAGTTCTGAAGAAGGCTCATATTGGATTCAAAACATTGTTTTTCTCTCTCCACAGATGCTACCAAACCTCTTGAGTTACTCAAGCACGGTTTGTTTAGAGTTCCAGCATCCACAATAACTTGGTTTCATTTGAGTGCTCTTCAAGGGTTGGTTTGGTGGCTCTGGGCAGACGGGCATGCTGGGAGTCAGAGTTAGATAGGTAGGGTAGAGCTGGAGAGTCAAGCCACCTCCTGAGAGCCCTGAGGAGAGGCAACTTAGTGTGTCCTGGCTGGCTGTGTGTAGTCCTTCCTTCAGATTGAAGCCTGTTAACCCGGCCCTGTCTCCTTGTGGGAAGGAGCCACAGGAGTATGTGCGGACGTACCCTTGTCCCCTTGTTGCCGTGTCTTCAATCCTGAGGAGTAATGCCTGGGTCAATGGACCTGGACTTGGGCTGTCCCTGGCAACCATCACACAACCTGTCCATGGAGGAAACCAGATAGTAGCACACTTATAGCAGCTGAGACGCCACAGCTCGGCTGCACTCTCATTGTCTTTGGGCTCTTGTGACCCTCAGACCTAGCTGTATGCTGCTCCTGCTCCTCCCTGTGTGTGTGAGAATGAAGTCCCTGATTGCCAACACCACAGGATCCTCTCCTGTCTGGGGATGAGCAGAAGTCTGGTCTCCAGCAATGCCCTGAGTTTCAGGGGTCTCTAGTGTTTCTTCCTGCATGAGGTCCAGAGCTTCACAATGAGGTGAACTGAGCAGACTGTGCACCTGACCTTTCTGAGCATGACCTTCCCATGAGGTGACAGTAGCTGAACTGTTTCCTCTGAGGTCTCAACATTACTTTCCTCGGAGTTTGAGGAGGTGGTTTCTGGTAAGGTCAGTCATTTCTCCACTGACGTCATGGACATTTCACTGGCACCTGCAAGATACAAGGGTAGGAAGGTGTCATAGCCAATGCTTCAAAGTGGTGTGCAATGATTGACACTGACACTGGGGTGAATGTGATAGTTGCTCTGGAATGAATGATGGCATTTGCTTGGTTGGTGGATGTGAATGTCTCGGCATTCCCACAGGAGCGGTCCCAGTCTTTACCTGTGAGGGAAAGGATTCTCTCCTCATGGCGGCTGATGCCAGATACTGCTCTGAGTCTGTTCTGTCCTGGAATAAGACAAAGGGAGGGAGTGAGTGAAGAGGAAGTGGGTGCATCCAAGTGCTCAACCAGGGTCAGTTGGGTTGCTAATCTTTTACAAGTATCTGGTGAGTGCAGGATAGTTCCAGGAACAGGGCACAGTCAGATGGGGTTAGAATGAAGAAGTGGGATGCAATGCAGCAGGGTCATTGTTAATGAGGTGAGATACAGCGAGAAATCTCACAAGGCCACATGGTGAAAAACCCTCCAAAAAACTTGACAAAACTGACACTTGACCAAAATACCTTCAGCCCACCATATCTTCCCTTGTCTTCAATGGCTTGCTGAATAAAATCAATAATCCGATATGTTCATGTGGGACGAACTTCCTGAGGAAGCGATGGAACGTTTAAAAGATATTTGGATAAGTACATGAATAGGGAAGGTTTGTAGGGATGTGGGCTAGGAGCAGGCAGGTGGGACTAGTTTAGTTTGAGATAATGTTTGGCATGGACTGGTTGGACCGAAGGTTTCTATGCTGTCTGACTCTAAGAGTCCATGTCCTCTTATCCACCTTACCCACCTGTCCTGCTGCCTTCACAGACATAAATCAGCAAGTAGGAGTAGAGCAGAGTGAGGCTGTTCTATCCTTCAAGATGATCATGGCTGATCAAAGGATATCTATCGACATGCAACTCAAAGTCCATCTGATCCTTGAATTCTACCATTCAATGTGCACTCTTTTGTCTTGTTATTCTGCACAAAATGCACCACCTTATGCTTTTCAGGATTAAATTCTCTTTGCCAATTTTCAGCCCAAATGACCAGTCCATCTATGTCTTCCTGCAATCTAAGGCTTTCCTCCTCACTGTGTAGCATATCACCAATTTTCCTGTCATCTGCAAGCTTACTGATCAGACCGCCCACATTAACGTCTGGGTCATTAATGTTCACACAAACAAGTCCTGTGGTCCATTAACTGATGCAGGTTTCCAGTCACAAAATACCTTTCGATCAATTTTCTCAGCTTCCTGCTACTCAACAATTTTCCGTCCAATTTACCAAACTGCATGAGAGCCAATGGGCTCTTAACATCTTGACCAGTTTCCCATGTGACACTTTGTCAAAAGCCTTACTGAAGTCCATGTAGATCACATCAACAGCATTACCCACATTTGCATATCTAGCCATCTCAAAAACTCAATCAAAGCAATCAGACATGATTTCCTAATGACAGATCTGTGCTGAGGGACCTTGATTTATCTTTATATCTCAAAATAGAGATTAACTTCATCCTCCCAGACTTTTTTTCCACATTTTTCCCATCCACTGATGTTAGAGTCTGTATTTTTTCCAATTTCCTTTTTAAGCAACCCCCACCCCCCGCCAATACTTTCTATATGCCTCTAAGGCTTTTGTGTGCTGAGCTCTCAATATCTGCACTAACTATTCCTTTTATTCCTTATCCAGTCCTCTATACTCTTTAACATCCAAGGTTCTCTGGACCTATTGGTCCCACCCTTCACCTTCACAGAAACTTGTTGATCTTCTCTATATTCTCATTATTTGCCTTTCTGACTCCTGCTGATTTGATGTAGACTTTCCTCCATATAGGGGCTGCTTGCAATTTACTTTGGCCAGACTCTGTCTTGTTTTGTTAAAATCACCCGTCCTCAGTTCAGGAACTTATTTCCGGCCCATCTTTGTCCTTTTTAATGACTACCATAAATCTTACTGAACTATGATCACTATTACCGAAATGCTCCCCCACTGACACTTTCACTACTTGCCCTATTTGTTCCCTAAAGTTAGATGCCTGCTCTCAAATACAACTTTCCATGTTCTGGCTTAAAAAGGTTTTCTGACTAGATTTTAAGAATTCTGTCTCCTCTAAGCCTTTCACATTTTGTCTATCCCAGTTAACATTGGGGGAGTCAAAATCCCCTATTGCTACTATATTTACCATTCTCTGACATTTGCCTACACATCAGACCTTATGTCTCTCTCCATGACTTCTAAGAGGCAGTTTTCTCAGTTTTTGGCCTCTGGTAACTTGCAGCACTGCACCCAGGACCTTGAGGCTGTATTGCAGACATTAGCTGATGAGACAGCCTGCTCCAACTGCCTTCACTGTGCTTATCTGTTTGTCGTGAGGAAAGAGAATCTCTCTCCCTCCTCCTGTCCACCTCTGAGGACTCCAGTTTGTGATCTGATACACATGTTCTTTGCTTTGAAGCACCTTTTATTTTCTGTTGCTTGCTCCAGAAATCCCTGTTCTCTTTAGCTCAATTAGCTTCAGCCTCTACTGCAGCCAGAATATACCTTCTCATTAAGGAGTGAGGCTTCGCTTTAACCGGTGCTAACTGTGCATGAATCTGGCTTCATGCTGAGGTACATAGCTACCCCACAGCAGCACTGGGCTACGTGCCACAATCATCATCAGAAAGGGCTTTGAATGGATGCAAGGCAATCGAGCAATGGGGCATAATTCAAGGGAAGTCCAAGGTAGCCTCTTACAACGTTATTTGTCTTCAGGTCATGAAAAGAGAAATAGTACGGAGCATGTCACGGATTTGGATCCAAGCCAAATGGTGGGATGAAAATCTATCTTGTTTTATGTCTTTAAAGAAAGGGTACTGTTTTATCCAACTATTAAAATGAGCTTCAACACAAATGTTATAGGGCACTGCTAGTAAAATTAAAAGCTGTGAAAGAGGCCTAGAGTGCATGCCTGCTTGGATAGATGTTGTAGTTTTACACTTGGCTAGAAGTAAACAGGGAATTTATTGTTGCTGGCGAATTCTGAACATCTATGGTCATTTGTTTCAGTTTTCATGTTGGCTTCAGGATTCAGAGGCCTCACCATTTTATCATTCTCTTTGCTATGCTTGTTTTTATTCATTCACAGGATGTGAGCATCACTGGTCAGGCCAGCATTTATGGCCCATTACTCAAAGCCCAGAGGGAAGTTAAGAATTGGTGTTAGTCAGGAGATATATGTAGGCCAAACCGAGTAAGGACAGCAGATTGCTGTCATAAAATGATGGGTTCCAGGGAAGCAGATGGATTTTTTCAGTAACTGACATTGGCTTCATGATTGCCATTAGACTCTTAGTTTCAAACAATAAAAAAATTAAATTCAAATTCTGTTATCTCTAGTTGATTTGAACCCAAAACATTACCTGGGTGTCTAGGTTAACAGTTCTGTAATAATATAGACATCTTTATACAATTTTCTTTCCACAATAGCTGTCAAATAATTAAAATCCAATCAGTTAATCGTTGGCAGTGAAAAGACTTTAAATACAGGTTGCACGTCTGAAATCTGACAGTGTGGGGGCCTGGCCTTTGCTGGGCCAGAGAATTGTCTGGATCATCAGGGGTTACCAGTCAGAGTTGGCACTGGGGGTTTCTAAACATACTTAAAAAAATCTCATTTCCCGCTCCTTGAGAAAAAGAACAGAAAATGACATCACCATAGGAAATGATGCCACCACAGAAAATTACATCCCCAACCCTAGGAAACTTAAACATATAAATTGAAAGCGGGCTACACCACCAGTGCTTCATTCAGAGGCTCACTGAAAATGTTACCTAGTATGGTGACGAAACGTCTGAAAACAAATCTTCCAGCTCAGCGAGCAAGCCTACATCCAGAGCCTCAGCCTGAGCTACAAATCTTCTCAAAACCCGCTAATACTTTAAAAAAAAGGCTGTGAAACATGAAGTAAGATAAGATGCAGTTATTTGAGAGAAGACGGATGATCGATCACTTTACTTGTCAGAAAATTTCTGGAAAGCCAGAGGCACTGGGAAGTCTTTGGAGAAATGGAAGCATTTCAAGGTGCACACCGACAGAATATTCCAGACTAGTGAGTGCCGGATCAAAGAATGTCAGATTATGAGGCACAACTCTGAGACCTTTATGACTTTAGGACATCCCAGGAGGTACATCCAAGGAAGTATAGTAACTAGAGCAATGCAGAAATCACTACAATCAATTTAAGCATAGCAAGGTGCCACAAACAGAAATGTGATAATGACTGGGTAAATTGAAAAATGGAGGACAGAACCACTGTATAATTTTGTTACTCGATAACATGTAGCAGAAACTGTTCTCTTAACATTGAGAATGTGCTCAGATTTCCTCACTGAGATAATTGAAGAGAATTGGAGTTTGTAATATCAGAGAGAATTGAATCCCAACAGTATGGCAAGAGACTGATCCTTAGAAGAGCATCCTACCCAAACCCAGCCCCTTATCCCATCCCCACAACCCTACATTTTCCATTGCTAATCCACCTAACTCTCACATCTTTGGACTGTGGGAGGAAACCCACACAAGACACAGGATCTCTACAGTGCAGGAATAGGCCATTCAGTCTAACAAGTCCACTCCAACCATCTGTAGAGCATCCCACCCCGGTTCCATTCCCCTACCTATGTTCCCCATGGCTAACACACCTAACCTATACGCTATCCCTGGACACCATGGACAATTTAGCACGGCAAACAACTTAATCTGCACATCTTTGGACTGTGGGAGGAAACCTGAGCACCTAGAGGAATCTGACACGGGGAGAATGTGCAAACGTCTGAGGTTCGAATCGAATCGAGGTCGCTGGTGCTGTAAAGCAGCTGGTGCTAACCATTGAGCCACTGCCAATTACTTGACTAGTGTGTGATTTAGAATAGTCCCAGGAGCATGGGTTTAACTCAGTTGACTTAAATAGAAAAATGCTTCCTTATTCGACTCTGCGACAGGAAGGTATTGGCGGATCACACTGAATGAAACTGCTTGGGAAATGACTCCCAAAGAAGCATCAACAGTCAAGCCTTGGTTAAGGCTGGAAATTCCAGATCAACTGATAATAGTTTTGAGAGCATGGTGCTCTACAGCATGATGTTTTCATGTGAAGTCAAAGACAAACTCTTGCCTTTCCTTATGATGAGATGCTTTCAGCAGTGTTTGCTGCAATGAACAGGTGGATGTATCAAGACTGACCAGACAGGTTAGGCCTTGACCCATCAGAGTTTAGAAAAATGAAAGGTGATCTTATTGAAACATGCAAAGTTCTGAGGGGGCTTGATAGGGGAGATGTTGCAAAGGTGGAGGGATGTTCAGTAAAGGGACAATATGGGGATGGTCTTTTAAAGCTGAAATGTGAGGGAATTTGTCTCTCAGAGGGGAGTGAATATCTAAAATTCTCTGCCTCAGAGAATTGTGGAGGTCTGAATGCTGAATATATTAAAAGAGGAGGTAGAAAGATTTTTTGGAAAAATTGAGGCATTGTGGACCATGAAGAGTGGGAATATAAGAGAGGTTGATGCCTGGGGTAGAGTTGCCTTGATTCTATGGAATGGCAGGGAGGCCTCAAGGGTCAGAATGGGCTACTCTTGCTGTTATTTCTTATGTTCATTCCTGTGACAGCAGAGATATGTTTGAGGGGTAATTACTGGCCAGGACACTGGCCACTTCCTTCAAAGTGGTGCCATGGCATGTTTCACATGTCCCAAAGTGGACAGATGGGTTTGACATCCCATCTGAGAAAAGGCAATCTTCAATGGTGCAGTACTCCTTCAGCACGATACTGAGGTTTCAGACTTCAGCACAAAGAGCTAGGCCTTGGGCTTGGAATTGAAAACAGAATTTAAGAGATCATAGGTCAGAGGTTTACAGCATGGAAACAGGCTCTTTAGCTCAACATGGAGAAAGTGAGGACTGCAGATGCTGAAGACCAGAGTTGAAAAGTGTGGTACTGGAAAAGTACAGCAGGCCAGGCAGCATCCGAGGAGCAGGAGAATCAACGTTTCGGGCATAAGCCCTTCTTCAGGCTTATGCCTGAAACGTCGATTCTCCTGCTCCTCGGATGCTGCCTGGCCTGCTGCATTCTTTAGCTCAACATGTCCATTCCAACCAATTTTTCCACAATTAAACTAGTCCCATTTGCCTGTGTTTGATCTGTATCCCTCCATAATTATCCCATCCAAGTACATGTCCAAATGTTTCTTAAATGACAAATGTGTACTCACCTCCACCATTACCTCTGGCAGCCTGTTCCTGACCCTCATCACCCTCTGTGTGAAAAAGTTGGTCCTCTGGACCCTTTTGTATCTCTCCCCTCTCACTTTAAATCTACCCTCTCTAGTTTTTGACTTCCCTACCTTGCTGTTGGTTCTCTACCTTACCTATGCCTCTCACAATTTTATACGGTCACTCCTCAGTCTCCTATGCTCTAGAGAAAGGCTGTCCAGCCTCTCCTTATATATGAAACAATCAAACTCGATGTAACTTAAACAAACTCTTCTAATAATAGAGGAAAGAGGGCTAACAACCGAGCCATGGTCATTAATCTTGATCTGTTGTGACTTGTGTTGTGATATATAGAATCTCACAATCCGTAATGTAAAACAAATAACTGTGGGTGCGAGAGAAATGCAAACAAATTGCTGGAGAAGCTGGCAGTGTGTGTGGCGAGAAAGCAGAGTTAACTCTTGAGTCCGGTGATTTTTCAGCAGATTACCTCGCAATCAGTTCCTGACCCTTAGGAGCTGAATGCATCCTTTAAATCAATTAGGAATCTGAATGAGAAGCTATTTGCTCTCAGCATACTGACTGTGCATCAAGTGGACTTGAGCTTTTATTCAGTTTTTAAGTCCACAGTGAGGTACATATATTTGCATTAAAAAGAATTGGGATAACTGGTGGCCAAATTTACAATGAAGCAGCCAATCAGCAGGCACCTTCTTCTTAAATTATGCTCTGAGCTAAATTTAAGCACTACCACAGTGAGGCAGTAGTGTGGGGGTTAAAAAAAATTAGAATTTGGAATCTCCCCAGTTCAGGGGGATTGACTCTGTGTTGGCTGGGCCACAGTCAGTGTGTTCCTGCTAGGGAGAGAAAAAATATACTCTGAGTTGTCAAGAATGGTGAACTCTTAGGAGCAGTTGTCATCCCTCTGATTGGCTGAGAGAAATGCCAACCCACCTGGAAGATCCTTCATGAGCCGATACCCGAAATGGTTAGCCTCCTCTTACACACATTATAAAACAGCCTGCACTGAAATCATTACTTACACGAGTACCTCCTCCAACCCTTTTCAGGTGTGTTACCATCGACTCAAAAAAAAAGTACACGGACTTTGAAGAGGGGGTATTCATTTTCAAGGAAATGGCCGAAGGGCCAACTTTTTCACGCTGATGGAAGTGCATGTATGGAATAGGCTGCCAAAGGAAGTGGCAGAAGCTGGTACAATTATAACATTTAAAAGGCAGTGGATGGGTTCAGAAGGGTATGGGTTTAGAAGGGTATGGGTAAAAATGCTGGTGAATGGGACTAGACTAATTTAGAATGTCTGGTCAGCATGGACAAGTTGGACCAAAGGGTCTGTTTCCATGCTCTATGACTCTAAGTGTTTGTTCACAAAGCACACCTTTACACAAAATGCTACATTGAAGTTACTTGAGATAGACAGTAGTTCTGGACACATCCACAGAGGGTTGAGACTGGTTAACTGTGTTGGTGTCCCACTAACGCTTGGAGGAATGCCAGCCGCTGTAGCCACAAATTGATCCTGAAAGCACAATCATTCTAAATGCTTAGTTCAAATGTGCAGTGTGCTTTGAAATGTGACTCCTTGTCACTTGCAGCTATCCTGTCTCACAATTACATAACTGAAGGTCTTGCCATCAACAACTTGTATTTATTTAACTCGTTTAACATTGTAAATCATTTTGAGAGGCTTCCCAAGAACAATAGCCAAGCAACATTCGATGCTGAGTGATAAAAGGAGTGGTGAGAGGTCAAAAGTCCAGAAATTTGGTCAGGAGGTACCAGGAGGTTTGAATGAGCATCTTAAAAGAGGAGAGAAAAATTGAAGAGAAGCCAGGGAGAGTTAAGGCAGGAATTCCAGAGCTGAGAATCCAGGTAACTGAAGATGCAATCATCGATATGGCGTGATGACAATCAGGGGCACATGCGAGATCTGCAATTTGGGAAAGGCAGATATCTCAGAGATTTGTGGGCTAGACAATGCCTGAGCTAATAATATGACAGCTAGGCATCAAGGTCGAATATGTGTGGCTCAGAAAGCACTTTCCAAACAGGGCAGCTTCAGGTTTCTTGAATGCACCTTAGTATTCCACAGGCTGAATTTTCCCAAACTTTGGTTGTGTCAGCTTTGGAAGTTTCTCTCTGCAAGCCCCAGCGAGTTTCTTGCACAATTTTACGCTGCTGACCTCAATAAGAACATGGCACAGCACTACAGCTCTGCACTTGCGTTCGTTGGCAGCAGAAATGCTTCCTGCAGCTCGGATTAGATTAGATTAGATTACTTAGATTACTTACAGTGTGGAAACAGGCCCTTCGGCCCAACAAGTTCACACCTACCCGCCGAAGCGCAACCCACCCATTCCCCTACATTTACCCCTTTACCTAACACTACGGACAATTTAGCATGGCCAATTCACCTAACCTGCACATCTTTGGACGGTGGGAGGAAACTGGAGCACCCGGAGGAAACCCACGCAGACACGGGGAGAATGTGCAAACTCCACACAGTCGCCTGAGTCGGGAATTGAACCCGGGTCTCTAGCGCTGTGAGGCAGCAGTGCTAACCACTGTGCCACCGTGCCGCCCTGGGTTTCTCCCCCCTCCTCCACTCCCGCCCTCCCGATATTTACAGTCTTGCTGTGCACCAAGTTAAATACTTCAAGCCAGGAATAACCCATTACAGCTGCAGGGTGGGGAGAGATGGTCAATTCCAGTAGGTTGGCTCTGCTGACAGGAACCCAGAGGTCCTGGTGGACAGACTGGGTTCCAGGAGTGCTGTCCTCTTTCCTAATGATGACCAAAGGAGACCACTCCATCAGGTCCTGCCTACTTGCTCTGTATTTGCCACTTGCTTCAGAACTTGCTTTCAACAAACCAGGCAGAAGATAAAAGACCCTTTGCTTTCAGTTATTGGAAACCATTTTCTCTTTGTTCCGACTCACACCCTCTAACTCTGCCACTGCACTCACCTCCCACCAATGATCATTACCACTTGCTGCAAACCGTAGCCCCATGCATCCTCGGCCAGGTCACATTCTGACACCTCAGAGGGTGTGTTAGCTTGATCAGAGTTGGCAGCACGATCTGGTGAACACCTCCCTTCTGTAGCTGGCCAAGAAAGATACACCCCTGGTCACTGGCATTCGGAGAACTGCCAGAGACCAGGCTCCTGCTCAACCGCATTGTGCTGGCAGTTACTGAATTCATCAAAGAAGCAGCAGGTAGGTTTGTGGGAGATACTTACAAATTGGATTGGAGGTCGGAGAGGTCCACCAACATTGCCTCTGTGGACAAGTTGATGGACACCTAGCTCTGACACATTGAATTATTTGCTGGATATGTGCACAGACTGGCACTCCACTTCTGTGGCTGCTGGTATTCAGCAGAATAGCCATGTGACAGGGTGATGAGGGACCTTATTTCAGGTGCCCCTTCCTCAGAGGGTAGTGTTGAGATGGAAGAGTTATAATCATGTCTGTGGGAGAGCTCCTCTTTCTGCCATTGACTGTGCTGACAGAACTCACTGATCACTGATTAGGCTCCTGACCGATATCTGTACAGCTTCCTGACTGACTTACCATGAATCCCCAGACCAATTGTACTGGGCCTGCAAGGCTTACTGTGGCCCACTCTTCTCCCAACTTTAAAAATACAGTCCACTGACCCCGAATGCCCCGAGTAGATGACCGACTGTGTTTAAGCTCTTGAATTGATATCAGATGACTGATCATAGTCTCCCTTGACCTGACTTGACAGAGGGTTATTTCCTTCAGACTTTGAGATATGGTTGAAATCAGTTCATAATCGATTTGGTTAAAGCACTTGGAGTGTGTGCACTATGTAGGCTGCTGGTACATACTGCAGCTGTGATATTACTATATCACAGTGCCATGCACCCACTATCCATGTTTTCGCACAGCGACTCCAAGGTTTACTGTTTTGACTTTCAGTTTTGGAAGTCAGTGCCATGCACAAAAACAAAGTGTGAGAGAGTATTGACCAACATGCCCACTGCCTTTGCTGATCCTTGCTGGCAGATGTGAAAGGCTGCTTGACTTTGTGTCTATACTAAAAGGCCAGACATGACAAAACTGTCACACACTTGCAAATTCTGACCAAGGAACCAGTGCACAAAAAGACAAGTCAGTGCAAGGCAGAGCTGCTGTGAACATCCAAGTAGGCATAGAGTGAGTGAACACTAAGAAAGCACATTGACAGCCCTATTCTGACTCATAGGTGGTGCCTGTCCCTGTGTGCAAAGCGGCCTCGCACCAAGGTTACCAAGTAAATTGTTGGTGAGATCCAAACTGCAACATTGAAGTAGTGAACTGTGTCATACATGTGTTGGGAATAGGCCATTCTGAAGTGGCTGATGTTAACCTCATTGGGCAGAAAGTACAGGCACGAGCTGAAAATGTGTTGCTGGAAAAGCGCAGCAGGTCAGGCAGCATCCAAGAAGCAGGAGAATCAACGTTTTAGGCATGAGCCCTTCTTCAGGACCTCTCGCCCCCCCCCCCCCCCACTCCAGCCTATCACCCTCACCTTGACCTCCTTCCTCACTTTCTCCTTCCAGAAAGTACAGGCAGACCCAGCCCAGGAAGAATGCCCTGGACAGATTAAGCAATGATGGCCAAGACAGTTCCCTAGAGAAAACATTAACGAGTTATAGCTGCCAGTTACCTCCACTGCTTTGCATGGTAGTAATAGTTGTCATATTGCTGTTCCATTCAAATCGGGTATAATAAAGTCATAATCAGATCTTAATTCACCATTCACTGGCAAGATTCTCATCTAGGTGATTCAATACGTTGAACTTTATTTTCCTCTGTTTTTTCCATTCATTCACAATATATTTTTACGACTGTCTCACTAATGCCCACATTATCCAGGAGCTGGAGAAGCTCACCGCTAGGCCTTGCAGCCACTCCATGTCTGCCCATATCTATTTCAGGAGAAAATGAGGACTGCAGATGCTGGAGATCAGAACTGAAAATGTGTTGCTGGAAAAGCGCAGCAGGTCAGGCAGCATCCAAGGAGCAGGAGAATCAACGTTTTGGGCATGAGCCCTTCTTCAGGAATGAGGAAAGCGTGTCCAGCAGGCTAAGATAAAAGGTAGGGAGGAGGGACTTGGGGGAGGGGCGTTGGAAATGCGATAGGTCGAAGGAGGTCAAGGTGAGGGTGATAGGCCGGAGTGGGGGTGGGGGCGGAGAGGTCAGGAAGAAGATTGCAGGTTAGGACGGCGGTGCTGAGTTCGAGGGATTTGACTGAGGCAAGGTGGGGGGAGGGGAAATGAGGGAACTGGAGAAATCTAGGTTCATCCCTTGTGGTTGGATTCATGGTCACTTTATATGGATTTCCACTCTTTGCACTCCAGTTTTGAACCAGCATCCTAAACTGTTTTCAATAAACAGAAAAGACAGAGCAGTTTAGGGAGGAACGGTTGAATTGGTCCTTATGACCTCTGAGGCGAAAGTGAGGACTGCAGATGCTGGAGATTAGAGTCAAGATTAGAGTGGTGCTGGAAAAGCACAGTAAGTCAGGCAGTATCAGAAGAGCAGGAAAATCGATATTTCGGACAGGAACCCTTCATCAGGAATGAAGCTGTTTATAAGCTCTTGCCAGGCAAAGGTAAACACATTTTGAGCAAGTTACAACGTTTTACTCTTAGGCAATGCCTGAACTTGGAACTATAAATCTCAATCATTTGTAATAAATCCAATGAAATATTCAGGAGGAACTTCTTCACACAAGGAATGTGGAACTTGTCACCACAAATAGGAGTTAAAGTGAGTAGTACAGGAACATTCAAGGGGAAGAGAGATTAAAATGAGGGACACAGGAACAGCAGGTTGATAGGGTTAGAGGAAGAGATAGGAGGAGACTCATGAGGAACATAACTATCTCAAGGAGCTGATATTCTGCTCTGTTAATTCATTGCAAATATCACAAGGTACTTTACGAAGGAGATGAGAAACCAACCAGATAAATTTAAAGTAGAGAAAAAGTTAATCACAATAATATCTCACTTAACTAAACATATGCAAATATGTATGCATTAACGTTGAAAGTTTGCAGCAGATTCTGAGAAATGTTAATGCAAATTAGTCACACTGTTAATAATTTGTATTTCATTATTTAGACAGAGGTTTTGAAGAGTATGCTTAAACTCTGACAAACATAATGTGACTGAGATGCAGCATTTCTTTATTTGGTTGCAGTAACACCTCTCTCCGCGAAGAAAAATTGAGGAAATCAGGAAACTGGGAATAAAATGTAACTGAATCTCAGTTTGCAATGTCAAGGCACTTTACCAAGGCGTCATCAGGAGCGGTTACGTGGAAGAATTAACGGCTTGGGTGCAAAGAAGGGATTTTGAGAAGGATTTTAAAGGAGGGAAAACTAGGGAAGCAGATGTGTGTGGATGGGGAGCTCTTGCTGCTGCTGGATAATCGAAGGGAGCCTATATGAGAGGTCAGAGCTGAAGGGACGAGCAGATCAAGACATAGACTGGAAGAGAATGTAGAGAACAATACCAAATGTGAGTGAATTCCTACAGAAAGTGCTGAAATACTTAACAGGTGGATCAGTCTCTGTGAAGCAAATTTTATCAAAATTGGCCAAGTGTCAATTTTTAGGGAGTTACATGGACAGTTTCTCTCCTTGAGCTCTGGTGTGCTATCTCATGGAATTTGCCACAGTTCACCTGATAGTGCCTTTGTGGCACCCCCATTCACGTTACTGTGCACTCAGCAACAGCAGAGCTATTTGTCAATGCTGGGATCTCCAGGGATTTCTGATGCCATTCTTTACCTACAGCTGTGCACCAGTTCAACCACTGTCAGTAAGTAGCTGTCCCTTCACAGTTCCTGTGTATGAAGGATTGCCCCAGAGATGGCTGAGAAAGGGAAGCTGGCACTCCCATCACCAATAGGGATCTGGAGTTCCTGGTGAATGGGTGATGGACAGGAGGGCCCTTTTCTTTCCTCAGGACTGCACAAGGCCACCATGGCACCAGCTCCCTCCAGTCTGGTGCAAAGTTGTTGCCTGGGTCCCTGCATTGACAACAGTCAGGTGAAATGCGGAGCAATGCAGGAAGATGACTAATGATTAAGCTCTGTGAGGGTAAACACCATTGTCTTCTCCATCTCTGCTACTAGACCCATCTCCCACTAAAAGGCTCATGTTCTACTGGTCTCACTGCTACATACTAAAACTTTCCCTCAATTATTGTCAGCCACCCATAACTTCACAGACCCTGCATGCCCTCTGTGATGTCTACTCCCAAGTGATACCTCACCACCACCATCCAACGTGCACCAGCTGTGCCAACCACTTTCATCTCACTCAATCCCTCCCATTCTCTCACTCCAGGAAAAAACATCCCACAATAAGGCAGAGAGACCCAAGCTGGGCAGTGGTGTGGTCAGATTTGTCTCTGAGGGGCAGATCCCTGCCTCAGTGGGAGAGGACTATGATCACTGCTGTTTTCATTGCAAAATCTCCAATGAACAAATTATCATGGTCAATCCACCCAACCTGCACATCTTTTGACTGTGGGAGGAAACCAAAGCAGCCAGAGGAAACCCACACAGACACGGGGAGAATGTGCAAACACCACACAGACAAATTGCCCAAGGGCACAATTGAACCTGGGTCCCCTGTGCTGTGAGGCAGCAGTGCTAACCACTAAGCCACCCCAACTCCCTCATGTCCTTTGAATGAATAAGAAAAAGTTTGCCTACTTTCCCTTTCATTCATCTATACATCATGACAGTAACTGTATTAGTGCACATTTTCTAAAAAAAAGGCTGATCTGTCTTTAAAAGTGGAAGTACAATCCTACAATGCACATCCCAGAAGTCATATAGCTGCCCTTGTATATTGAGCTGGTGTTGGGACTAAGCTGCACTTCTCTTCGGAAGGATTCACAAGAGATCTTTTTGAAAATCAATGTTCATTTTGGAGGTCAAACAGAAACTCCCTGACAATGCAATAAACAAAACACTGCAGATGCTGAAGATTTGAAACAAAAACCAAAATTGTTGGCCAAACTCAGCAGGTCTGGCAGCACCTGCAGGGTGGGGTGGGGGGGGGGGGGGGGGGGGAGGGTAAAAAGAGTTAAACTCCCATGTTAAGTTCAAGTCCAATGACCCTTCTTCAGAACCAGGCTTGAAATGTTAACTCTGTTTTTACTCCACAGATGCTGCCAGGCCTGTTGTGTTTCTCCAGCAATTTCTGGTTTTGTTTCAGAAACTCCCTGACAACAGTTTCCCCTGAAAGGTGACTCTCTCTCACTCTTGCTAATCACACCCCTTACAATGAAAACCACCCCGGGGAATGGTTAAGAGTGCCAGAAGTTAATAACCTTGACTAAAAGACAATGCAATGATCTGTTACCTAATTTGGGCACATGATGTGATAGTTTCGGGATAACAGCCATTTTTAGTCTTGATCTATATAAAACAGGCTGTGAGACATAATATTGGGCAGAACTCCAAGAGGAACTCTGGAGGACACAACAACTGAGAGATTCTCACCAGGGAGATAGGAAAAGGCAAGTTAGCTAAAGGACTACTGTACTGAGGCTGCCACAGACTATATCCTGCAATGCTGTGATGCTCCCCAAAACATTGCAACTGAGGTCTTACAAAGTTTGTAAATCTGTCTAAATACGAATTGATGCTTTAAAATTTCATGGATTAATTTTGTAACAAAGCTGCTTTGATGTCTCTTTGTTCATGTGTAAGTCATAACATTAATGGGAAATTCTTGACGGAGTTTGCACTTCTTATGGAGTGGCACAGTGGTGAGCACTGCTGCCTCTCTGCACCAGGGACCCGGGTTCAATTCCAATCTCAGGTGACTGTCTGTGTGGAATTTACACCTTCCTCTTGTTTCTGCGTGGGTTTCCCCTGGGTGCTCCGGTTTCCTCCCACAGTCCAAAGATGTGCAGGTTTGGTAGATTGACCATGATAATTTGTTCTGTGGCGACCAAAGTTGAGCAGATTATGGGGGATAAGCAAGATGACATTGATATGGTGAGGGCTGGATCTGGGTGGGATGCTCTTTGGGGGGTCAATGGAGACTTGATAGTTAGAAAGGCCTCTATCTACACTGTATGAATTAAGCTGCTAAATGTAGATAAGAAAAGACGGGAGGAGGCTCAAGTTAATCATAAAACTAATATGGACTGGTTGAGTCAAGTGACCCGTTTCTGTGCTTTACATCACATGTAGGTTTAATCACTTTGCGGAGCCCTCACAGGGTCAGCTTCCATTAATCCCAACAGATCGAAATGCTCTCCCAAGAGGTTTGTAGAATGGCTTTCTGCAAGCTCACAGAACTGTGAGCAGCTAACCTGTTCCATAAAGAGAGGTCCTGCTCTTTCGAGGGAGCTGGGAAAATGAACTGTTCCTCCAGCTACACTCAGAGGACTGTCAAAACCCGAATATAGTGGTCACAGCAACTGACTCCTTCCCCAAAGTAATAAACAGCCCTTGCCTGGCTCTGGGATGCATTGCAGGAAGACATTAGCAAGCCCAATTGAAGTGAAGATTGGTAATAGCTTTCAGGAATGTTGGGAAACTGTGTTACACTCTGAAAGTTCTGTCAGCATGACAGTATTCCTATTGAAAGAAACTACCTTATAATCAACAAAAGAAAATTAATTATCTTTTCAATGTATTTGATATTTTAAATGAAATTTGGCTTCATTCTAACTTAGATTCCATCCTTAAACAAACATTTCCTATTTACTTTCAATATTTACTTCAATTGTCAGAAACATGGAGTTACAGAATGTGATTTGGAAATATTAGCAGGCAGGCCTGTTATTTATGGATCTTGGTACCAAATCAAAAACTTCTCTCTGGGCTGTGATTGAGTGCTGTGTGTGAATGCTGTATTGTAGAATTGGATCTAAAAATGGAGGTTCCTCAAGCAGAGATTTACAATTAATTCGTTATTCAGGGAGTGTACTGCTGTTTTAAGCATTGATTCATTTGGAGAAAATCACTTTGTTCCCTTTACCGGATACAGCAGATGTCCTGGTCTTCAGTATGTGTCAGCAAAGGGGAATTTTTGGTAGTTTTGTAATCTGATTCACTTTCTTGTGATCTGTTTTTCAAAATGTCAACAGCCCCTTGGTAGTAGCAAGATAAAACCATGTTCCAATGTACTTTTCAATGGTCTTCACAGTGTCTGAGTGAGTGATTTGTCTGCAGACACAGTTGGGTAATCAATGTCTTGTCTGAAATAGCCCTTTGCTCTTGTTCTACACATTTCTTTTTTACCTTTCTCCCTTCCTTAGAGATCCTGACTCATGTTTGGGTATGGCTCCATTAAATGCCGTGCACCTTCTGCTACATCCCAAGAGGCACACTCTTTCAATGTGAGCTTAGCCAGTGAGTGTTAGTGGTTCATTTGATGGGAATTGGCTTCACATCTCAGCTGATTCTGTTATTATAGAATCAGAACATTCACGGTATAGGACAACACAGAAGGAGACCATCCAGCCAATCATGTCTGTGACAGGCTTAGGTCAAGAATACAATTAGTCACATTCTCTTGCTCTTATGCAGACACACACACACACATATAGACACCCTCATACTAGATTCAGACACATGCACACTCACACAGGCACACACTAAGATGCAGAAGCAAACACACATGTATGTATGCACAAACACTTACACACTTATAGGTGCAGACACACACCAGACGTAGACACACGTATACACATAGATGGACATATCTATGCATGCACTCAGACATAGATGCAGACACAGACACATCAGACACATGTACACCACATAGATACACACACACACACACACACACACACACACACCATAGATGCAGACACACACATGCACGCAAGCACTACTCTCAGAGAATAGAGTCATTGTCAGATTTTTGCCAACCTCTTGGATGTCACTTCAGCAAGAGCTACACTTTTCTCCTGCTGGCCTTGTCCAAGGCATGTGGGCAGCTTCTCCAGCTCTGGTTTGCACCCACTAAGCAGAAATAATACTATCACCTATAGTACTCCCTGCAACACTGTGCAAAGTTGCCTCCTTTTATTGTGCCCCAGACTAGAAAGGATAGACCCTGAGATCGCACTGCTAGGTACCAAGATCCTCGAAGTAAGCTGTCTGGGAGTTGATCGCTCTCATGATGTGTCTGAACTCTCGTGCCTCAGGCGGTTCAGGTTCTCACAACAGGATGCTGCTGGCCTCTTTGCCTTTTGGAACAAATCCCACTGGAGCACGTGGAAATGCACTGCCACTGGCTGACAAAGAGACTATTAATGGAGGGCAATCACTTGCTCAGGGCTTTGGCTGTTGTCAAATGTGTGCCCGCTTCTCCTGTGAGGAGTGAAAGTAAGGAGGCGTGAGTGTTGTTCTGGGCAGAGAGGAAGCATACATTCGTGGGGGGTAACTTTGAGGCTTGGGGGCAAAGACAATTGATTGAAGTGAAGTGCTGCCAGCTTAGATGGAGATGTGAGGCTGTGGCAAAAAAGGAATGAATGCAGTTGCGAGGAATGCTGTGTTACAGAGTACTGGGCAAGTCAGAGTGTGGGCATGGCCTGAAAATATTATGTGTCTCATCTACCCTCTTAAGGTCTTGGATCCGCCTAGTATATTTTTACCCAATTGGAAAGCCAGCACTTGAGCTGTTGACTTTCTGAGTTATTTATATCTAGATCTGTTTGTGTGTAGAGACTCGCCTCTTCCTGTGGTCCTTTAGAGAACTCACTGCACAGCAATCCCAGAGAGGAACTCCAAGTAAGCATTAGTGATTAGACAACACCCTTCCTCTGGTTTCCTCTCCGTTGCCAAGGTCAGAACCAAAATGCTGAGTGCCGGTGAGCCATTCCAACCCCATGTTGTGGTGCTTTAACTAGAAACTGATCCTTTGACAAATTCCTCATACCAAGCCATCTGAGATTCCTGACTGATTGGGCAGCTCAAATCTAACATTGAGGAAGACTCTCAGAAACAAGACTCCATCTCTTCTGTATTTGAGTTCCTGACTTGCAACAGGCATAGCATAAGAGGATATGCACAAATAATGATCATGTGTCCCTGAAGTCAGTAAGAGAGTTTGAGAGAAGGGATTGGACTGAAAGAAACATGCAAACAGAGAGATCTTAGACAGATGTAAATAAAAGACATCAGGAATGGAGAACTGAGTCAAGGATAAGGAGTCCCAATCCCATAAAGTGTAAATATACACAGCCTAGACACATAAAGGAGAAGTATTTAACTACGTCAGTAACATTATTAGCCTAAAGCAATACAATTCTGTCAATTGTGTCCCATTTTGGTCATTTATTTTAGCAAAGCTATCAAGAAAGAAGAACTTCATAGGGAAGAAGTCAAGGATAAGAAGCTTTCATTATGATGAAGGGCGAAACATTCTGCGCCTTCTTTTCCTGGGAAACAAGATTTTTTTAATGGAAATCTGACACTTGTGCTGAAAATATGTGGGGTTGTAATGAGGTAAGTTCTGAAGACCATATCCAGAAAGGATGGCTGTACAGTGGGAAACCTACTGAAAGCATTTGATAAACAACCTACAGGAAACAACTTCTATGTTTCCCATTCAGAAATCTTCACCTCCACCCCTTCCACATCCACCCTTACTCCCACTCACTTCATGGCCCTGAGTTAAGATTCCAATCTTCATATTTTAGATAGATATTGACTGAGTACGAGGTGTTCCTTTCAAAGTAAAGCAAACACACTATGGTGACTACGCTGGATATGTAATTAAATTAACATTTAGATGAGTTAAACAAGAAGAGAAAATGAACCAAACTAAGTTCATTTATCTACTCAATACACAGTACACGAATCCAATCTGATGCAAGTCCATCCTTCAGATGATGTAGAGTTTAACATTTTATTTTATTTACTTGACAATCTATGTCTTTAAAAAAATGTGCTGGTTGCTGCACCCCAAGATTTGCTGTTTAGAATGTAATTTCTTGCCTTCAATGCAGCAAGTTTATGTGTACATGGATGCTCTATACATTACAAACATTAATAGCTGCCATACAGGCCAAAATAGTCTTAAATGCAATAGGGCTCTTGAGATAACCCATCCTCCAATGACAAACTGACTAAACTGTGTAATACAAGTGTTCTTGAGGTTAGGCATTTGACCCCCTATTATTTATAGGTAAAGACTTTGTAAGCAATGTAAAGACCACCCACAGGGTGTGAAACTTAATGGGCACAAAAGGCTGTAAAGCCATGAGTCGCAACAGCTGGGTGTACCTCGTTCCCATTTTGAACACACTGCTACGCACATTTTGATAATGTGCGTCAAGTACAACATTTCCTTTTGTTAGGTTAAGTTTATTTTCCAGTTACTGACTTCTTTTACCGAAGGTAGAACTGAACTGGTTAGTTCCACAAGATGCAGAAGTTCTTCACCACCGTCCTGCGCTGACTACTCTGTGTGCAGGACGACTGGGCTAAGTCTTTTGCCCTTTTTGAGTAAGTGTAAGTTTTCTCGAGTTCTTTGGAGGGTTTCTCTCCCTGAGGCCTCATGAGATCCCTTGCTGTATCTTACCAAACCCAACTCATTGATGACATACTCCAACCTCCGTTCTCGATTCTACCAATCGCTGCATCAGGACAGGTCCTTGCTGTTGGGATACCCTGAATTGAAGGCCATTTTTTGGACTGATGCTGTCCTTAAAAACTCATTATGTACCAGGGCAGCATGATCAGTCCACAGCTGCCATACACACACAAGGTCAATCTGGTGCTCCATTTTGCGGGCAGGAACTGGGATGTCTTTCTGGATTGGGTGATGTAGAGGGAGGAATGTCCTTTTACCCCAGGACTGGCAGGGGGAGGCCACGACATCAGCAAGCCAGCCTGGTCCAAGATTCCCATCCATTTGGCACAGTCTCAGCCATCCAGAGGAGTGCCCGGTGCTGTAAGAATAAGGTCAATATTCTTCTCCACGCTGCCAGCATTAGTGCCACCACCTTCTCCCCAAGATGTCACACTCCACTCTAACATTGCTATTGTACTCACTTCCACCAAGACTCATGCTCTAATACTGTCACTATTGCTACAGATTCCCCACTCGCTTTCACATGCACTCCAACCCATGAAAGCCACGAACCCTGCCCTCTATATTGCCAACTCAGGGCACCTCCACATTTATACCAACAGTAAGAGCTGTGCCACCCACTTGCTTCTCCTATTACGCTGCCGTTCTCTCACTTGGGGAGGGAGAGTCAGGACTAGGGTGGAGGGGAGCCGCATAACCTTTGACTTTTCATTGCTTCTGGGCTCCAAGTCCTTGACTGACCATGTTCAAACCCTGGACTTACATCAGAGGCTGCCCTTGACTGACTGTTCCAGGATCCCCGACTGAAAGCTATTTCCGTTGATGACTTAATGGTTAGCACTGCTGCCTCACAGCACCAGGGACCTGGGTTCAATTCCAGCCTCGGGCTGTCTGTGGGGAGTTGTAACATTCTCCCCGTGGTTGTGTGAGTCTTCTCCGGATGCTTTGGTCTCCTCTCACAGTGCAGATCAGATGGATTGGCCATGGGAAATGCAGGGTTGCAGGGATGGGATGGGTTCTGGGTGGGATGCCCGTCAGAGGGTTGGTGTGCACACGATGGGTCAAATGGCCTGCTTCCACACTGTAGGGATTCTGTGATTCTATGACTGAGGGCTGCTGACAATATCACAAGCTTCCTACCACAGCAGCATATCACTACTGCAAGACGGACATTTCTGGCTGAGGGAGTGAAAAAGCAAGGTAGCCCCAAAATGAGTGAGCACTATGACAGTGAGAAAAGAGCCCCAAGTTGCAGCCTGATGCAGTCCATGAGCTGGGTGCCTCCGACTGTACTTGCTGCAGCATTATAATGATGGCTTCTGTTGTGAACTGTGATGCAGTATTGACATGCAGAAACATACTATAAGTGGATTTTGAGAATCATCAAAGTTGTTAAAGGTTGGCACAGGTCAGATGCCACTGTTAGTGGATGTAGGGTACATGTGGATGTGGTTAGTAAGATCACCTTCCTAAAGAAGAGCCTGCGTTCAAAACATCGACTCTCCTGCTCCTCGAATGCTGCCTGACCTGCTGTGCTTTTCCAGCACCATATGTTTTGACACTGATCTCCAACATCTGCAGTCCTCCCTTTCTCCTACGAGGGTACATGTGCTTGTAGACTGCTCCCAGAGGTATTGTTATCCGGTATCCAACATGGAGGTTTTTGGAGGAAGCACTGAGCTGAAGTCACAGGCAAATCCTTGGTTTCCAGGTCGAGAATTCTTGGCGTTCAGTTTGCTCACAGCCGATAATAAGATACAAGTCTGCATATTCATGAGGTGAGATGTGCAGTTTGTAAGGTCACTAACAAGCAATAATCCTTTGTCCTTGGTGAGATTGCCCCTACTAGGTCCATGGGAAGTCACTAATTAGCTTCCCTGTTGAGTAAGAGTTCCCTTGGCAATGGCCTGTCCAGCTGAGCCCTTCACTTAAAAAAAACACACCCAGTTATCTGTAATGAACTTTGCATGTAAAAATCTAATTGGCTGATTTAATTGTGATGGTCTGATGTGCCACCGTGATTTGGTAATTGAATAACTGTTCAGTTGTGTGTAAGAGCACTTCTGGGTTAAAACAAAAGCAGACCCAGATGCTGGCCTTCTGGTATAGTGGTAATGTCTCTATCATTGGACCAGGAGTCCTGGGTTCAAATCTTACCTGATTCAGAGGTATGTCATAGCACCTCTCTGATCAGATAGATTTGGAAATTTTTCAAAAAGGTCTGAAATTTACCAGTTGCATGCAAACAAAATGTCAAACAGAACCAGGGGCTCTTGTGGTGCAGCAACAGTATCCTTATGTTTGGGTCAGGAATACTGGGTTATGTCCCACTTGGTCTAGAGGTGCGTCGCAATATTTCCACACAGATTCATTAAACGTATTCATATGATTGTGATGCAGAATCTGTGTTCCGTTCAGCAGCATACTTCCCTATTTCTTTTCCCTTCCAACACAAATTTGATTTCATCCTCTCTTCCTCTCCCTTACCTTTGATGATTTGCATTGCCATCAATGAGCTTCAGATGTAACATATTCAGTTGAAAACAATGGTGATTTACTGGTGGTTAATAGAAGGCAAAAGAAAAATGCCACAGTGATTTGGTGATGGGGAAAAACATCACTCAGTTGTGTGAGATAACATTTCTGGATACTAAAGAAAGGAGAAAGAGAACAAAGCAGACTTAGGGATGGAGAACGTGAGGACTGCAGACGCTGGAGAGTCAGAGTAGAAAGAATAGGTCTGCAGAACTCTCCAGTCCAAGCTAGGACTAACCTTTGTACTCCATGAGCTTTGTTTTGGTGATCAACAGTAAATAATAGTCCTGACCAGTCAGAGTTATTACAGTAGGCACTACACCACTCCGTAGCAAGAATCTCACCTTGACATCTGGCAGTTGGAGAAAAGATTCAATGACAAAGAGTTGGAACAATTTTAAGGTCATTGGAGGAAGGTTTAGGGGAGATGGCAGAGGCAGGTTCTTTATACAGAGAATGGTGAGTGCATGGAATGCACTGCCAGCAGTGGTAGTCGAGGCAGATGCACTAAGGGTATTTTAGTAACTCTTGAACAGGCACATGGATGATAGTAAAATGTAAAGTATGTAGTTTAGTTTGATCTTAGAGTAGGATAAAAGGTCAGCACGACATTGAAGGCTAAAGGGCCTATATTATACAGTACTGATCTATATTTTATCTCTCCAGACTCTTATATGATTCTGTCACAAATCCTACCATTGCCCATGTCACTCAGACTCCAATAAGATTCTGCCCATTGAGATCAATATTGTGACATAGAATATTAATTCGATACCCATTGGTTGTTAAATGTGTTCATGGATTAGGCATCAAGTGTGGATTCCCCTTTGATTAACATAGAGGGAGCTGGCATGGACTTGATTGGCTAAAGAACCCACTTTAGTGCCATTGGGACTTTATGACCCTCAAAGCAAGCTGAAGGAGAGTTTTGTTTTTAAGAGATGCAATGATTATTTCTGTAAATAGAAGTTTGTAAGTGAATAAAGTCCTGGCTCCAGTATTCTGTCCTTCACCACTTGGCTATCCCTGTTTTGACTGGCACAATGCAACACAATCATTAATAAGCCATGACCTTTCCAGAACTCAAACCCGCATTGGTTCTTTCAACCCATAGCAGGAATCTTGATGGAAATTTCACCCTTTGAGCCTTGGAGTTCTCAAGCAAACTATGGTATCATACCTACTCAGGTTGAGACCAGCTTAGTATCGAAGCTTAGGCTAGTAGCTTAGATGAGAAGTGAAAATATTGTATCCTGCAGGACTCTGGACCAAGAGCTGAACAATGACATTACAATGGGCTGTAATGTTTGAGCTAGCATGGATATGATGGACCAAAGGGCTTCTTTAGATGTTCCGTGATTTTAGAACCTGGGATGGCATGGTGGTTGAATGGTTAGTTGCTGCTTTACAGGCCAGGGACCCAGGTTTAATTCCAGCCTTGGACAACTGTCTGTATGGAGTTTGTACACATTCTCTCTATGTCTGCATAAGTTTCCTCTTAGTGCCCTGGTTTCCACCCACAATCCGAACTTGTGCGGGTGAGGTGGATTGGCCATGCTAAATTGCCCATAGTGCCCAGGGATGTGCAGGCTAGGTGGATTAGCCATAGTGTATGTAGGAATGGGGGTGGGGAGTGGAATTGGGATGCTCTCCAGGCGGTTGGCATGGACTCAATGGGCTGAATGGCCTGCATTCACACTGTAGGGATTCTATGAACCTGTTCATTTAAATTACAATGAAAAGCTCAAGCTAAATGTTACAAAACAGCATTCACCAGGCACTTTGGCTTGTGGCAGAATCTAAAGTCATTGTGTGGATTTTTAATTGAGAAATCAAAGTATTTGAAATCTTTATCCTGCCAACTATTTAAGGCAATGAAAATATTTGTTCAACCCATTTGAAAACACGGAGGAGTTTCTCACTCTAACAGTGGCATGTTGTGCACAGTCATTAAAATCATATTGCCACCCGCAGAACACCATAGCAACATGGGTGACCACAATGACACCACTGGTTCGCGGGGGTTATGGTTAGAAAATCATTTTTATGGGCAGCAGAACAAGTCATGCTGTTACTTTATGGGAATGTGATCCAAATTATTGGCATTCTGTTTTCTTTTCTAGTGTTCCATGCTGCAAAATCATAAGGAGCCTTTCACCCCCCCTCGTCTCGATAGAAAACAATGACGTTAAACTCAATACTCAAACCAATTTAGTCTGAATCAATAACCATAATAAAAAGTCCTTTCAGAATTTAAAAACTGAAAGAACCGTGGATGCTGGAAATCAGAGACACAAACAGAAATTGCTGGAAAAGCTCAACAAATCTGGTAGATTCTGTGGAGAAAAATCCGAGATAGCGCTTCAAGTTGAGTGACCCTTCCTCAGAACTCCAGTTCCTCCAGTTCTGAAGAAAGGTCACTGGACCCAAAACGGTAACTCTGTTTTCTCTCCACAGATGCTGTTAGACCTGCTGAGCTTTTCCAGCAATTTCTGTTTTTGCTGCTTCCAGATTGTGCGCAACTGGAAACCAAAGGTTTGTAATTTTGTCTCGCTGTGGAAGTTAGATCTCAAAACATTGAACTCGCTGGGGAAAAAAAAAGACAAATTTCCTGTGCCTTCCCAGAGCCATTTTCATGCGGTGTTTTGTGGGTTGGGAAGACTCTGGGTGCAAAATGCACACTCACTTCTTCTGGAGGCCAGGGTCCCCGTTGTATAGATCAGAAGTAAACAGCATGACCTCCCACACATCATGTTCATTCGCAGATTGTGGATATTGGAAGCCCTCACAAAATGCAACTCCTTGGCATTTGTAAGCACTGGAGGAATCTTGATGAGAAGTCAAAAAAGTAAGTGTAAAATGTTTCCACATCTTTAAATATTACTGTTATATGTCATAGATTGTGTTGCCGATGCATTTTTTAATGCACTGATTCATCACAGGGCTTTGTTCTGCAAATATTTAACCATTGTATTGCCCACTACATTGAAATGTTGGAGGAAGTATCCTCATGAATTCAAAAATATTTTCAAAACGTGTTGGTACATTTTCCGTTTCAATTTTGGAGTTGGGATGTAAGTATTGCCATAATTGTTATAATATCACAATGATGTAAAACATGTACCAATAGTTTCAAATTCTGTTGTCTGGTGTAATACTCAGGACTTTCATGGACTGCAATGGTTTTAGAAAGCAACTATCAATATTGACTTAAAACGTCCACCAGTATCTCCAGACTTCACAAACTGGCCATGTTTTGTGGAAAATATTGTGTAGTACAAGAACTGCCGAATATAAAACCATTTGATTGCGTCAACGTAGTGTGAAGGGATCCTTCCTTCCTAAGTTATTTGTACCATTATGAGAATCTTGACATGTTGGAGATGAAACATCACTACAGTTATCAACCTGAATGCAACAAATCCAGCAAATGACAATATAAAGAAACTGTTCATTCAAGATACTCTGTGGCAGAAGGACGTAAGATGCAATTTAAAACTGTAGAACTGACACAATTTGCAGAAGGCTATCTATCCATCTCTCTTTCTGTCTTTCACAAACACAAAACCCACTGCCAACACTGACTGGAAGGAAACATCAGGAAAGTGAAAAGTTCAGAAATAACTGCAATATTCTCCATTGTTAAAATTTTCAAAAAAGTCAATTAACGGACCATGACCTCAGTTTAAACTGTTACATTTAAAGAGACCATGCAGAAATGTACAGAAATGTGAAAGAAAATCTATTACTTTTGAAAGGTAAAAGAAAATCTGAACACCTGCTTCCCTTCATTGAAGGATAGGCAATTTGTTTTCAAATGGAGAAGATATCATCTATTATTTCAGTTTCAAGCTCTTGGAATTTCAATAATTTAGCAGTAGCTGTGACTATTATGAATGCCTGACAAAGTTCCAAAAGCTATTGGCCTGTGACAGAGTTAATCAGGTGAATTGTTGAAAGTTTTATGAGCTTGTGATAACACACTGAGCTCTTGATATGGTGTCAGTATG
This sequence comes from Hemiscyllium ocellatum, assembly GCF_020745735.1. Classification (NCBI taxonomy): domain Eukaryota; kingdom Metazoa; phylum Chordata; class Chondrichthyes; order Orectolobiformes; family Hemiscylliidae; genus Hemiscyllium; species Hemiscyllium ocellatum. The sequence continues at coordinate 19,451,603 of NC_083432.1, read as the reverse complement.
CATGCTTCAATAAAACAAACAACTCAGATAAGAAAAAGTGCTAGAGAGTCAGAATCGAAAAGTGTGGTTGCCAGAAAAGCACGACAGGTCAAGCAGCGTCTGAGGAGCAGGAGAGTTGATGTTTCGGGCATAATCCCTTCATCAGAACTGCAGATGCCAGAGAAACTCAATAGATCTGGCAGCATCTGTGGAGAGAAAGCAGTTGCAAGTCGAGTGACCACTTTTCCAAACTACAGAAGAATGATGAGTGAGATTTCTGGGAGGTTTCAACTAGTTTGATAGCTGGATTGCTATATTCGAGAATAGGGATGGTCCTTCTAACCAGCCTACCTCGATGCTCACACACGTCATAGTGACTTGCAAACTGGGCTGTGAGCCAAAACACTGCATTTAAAGCCAAAAATCTCAGAAAAAGTCACGTGTGAGTAGAATGCACAGAGCAAAGCTACGAAAGTGCACAAATCACATTTCTTTAACTTCAATAAAAATCTGGTCTAGCAGTTGTGTCTTAATACACTCAGATATTAGTAAAACCGTGATTTTCCTGCATGCATCAGTTTTTAAAGTAAATTAAAATGCAATGTTACCTCGGGATAAAAGTCAGAAAAGTGCCTCTCTTCCTGCCTTTACTCCCCTCCGACTTTTGAAATTTCTTCCCCTTTTTGCATTTTCTGTCATCTTTCCTTCTGACCTATTTTTACCCATCACGGCATGGCTCCTCTTTTCTTGTAATCTGTATTGATAATTATGTACTGGATGATTCGGAACTTGGAGCAAACTGAAATGTTTCACTACGAAATGTGGTGAAGCCACCTATCTGTGTCTAGCAGGCCAGGTATACCCCACCAGAGGAGTTACCTTACATAGATACACTCTGCAATCAATTAGAGGGTTACTTGTTATTGCTGAGGCAAGTTCTCCTTCCCTCAAGAAAGCAGGTTATGAATAAGACCGAATTCAGCATGTCCTGTCTCTCTCTCCATCTCCCACCACCCCCCTCCCTATTGTGTATACTTCTGATAAAGATTGTTCAGTTGTGATCTGTTGGTGTGCTACTGATTACAAATGGGAATTAGATTTGTAATTTGTTTGTGAACTGTATTAAAAGTAATTTAATTCAGGCCCAGTCCTGAAGAAGGGTTACACCCAAAATGTCGACCTCCTGCTGCTGCCTGGCTTGCTGTGTTCCTCCAGCCTCCTGTCTGTCTACTTTGGATTCCAGCATCTGCAGTTTTCTTTTTGTCTCTTAAAAGTAAATTAAGGATTCTAGAAAAGAATTGTCAATAAAAATAAAATACTGGGGACAGTGGAGGTCTGAAATGAAAACAGAAAATGCTGCAAAAAAGTATGTTTCCCCTCATGGAAGAGGCTCAGACCAGAGGGCACAGTCTCAGGATAAAGGAGCACCGATGTCAGACTGAGGTGAGGAGGAATTTCTTCCTTCAGAATGTTGTGTCTTAGGAGCTCCTTGCCACTGAGAGCTGGGGTGGGGGTGTGGAGTGTTGGGTGGGGGGGGCAAGGTCAGAGTTGCCATCTATATTGAAGGCTGAGATAGATAGATTCTTGATCACAGGGGGAGTCAAACATTTTGGGGAAAGAGCTGGAAAAATGGACGTGAAGAGTGGCAGATCGGTCAGGATCCTATTGAATGATGGAATGGACTCTAGAAGCTGAATGGTCAACTCCAATTTCTTATGGTCTTAAGCAGCAGAGAAACAGAGTTGGTGTTTCAAATCTGATATGACTTTTCTTCAATAAAATCTCTCCACACATGCTGCCACACCTGCTGAGTTTCTCCAGCAATTTTTGTTTTTATTCAGTTTTCCAGCATCCATAATTTTTTTTTGTTTTATTAAATTATTCTTCTTCCGTTCTGTTTCTTTCCAAAGATGCTGCCAGATCTGCTGAGTTTCGGCAGCATTTTCTATTGCATTTTGTCAAAGTATTCAATGTTACATTTATCAGGACATTAGCAGGAATACCAGTATGAAAGTGTACAATATTTTACACTCTATCAGAAGAGAGGACTGATTGATTGGTAAGCTGTTACTGTATCGTTGCTTAGCAATACTCAAATTCTGTTCTACGAAACAACTAAAGGATAAAACGGCAAATTCACTACCAATGAATCTGAGGAAAAACACAGACACACCAAAAACATCTGAGGAAATAAAAGATTGAAGTGAGTACAAGTTCAAATAAATGTAGGGATTCAGTGTACAAAATGATCACAAAAACACGCAGGCCAGGAAGCCATTTATAAATTCTCACAAGGCTTTGGGAGTTATGTCTAAGAATTTAGAATTCACAAGCAGTGGAGTTATGTTAAATCTGTAGAGAATAGTGGTTAGGCAACCAATATTATTGACAGTTACACTCTACAGATAAAAACAGAGGGTGCAAAATGAATTTGCAAGCTTGGACCCTTTGATAAAGAATGACAACTCTTGGGGAAGATTAAATGGTTCGGGCTTATTTCAAAAGAAGATACGAAAAGCTGAGTGCAATTGGGTAGAATTGCTTAACATTATGCATATTAACAGGATGCATGTGGGAGAATATTTCCACTTTTAGGGGAATACCAAACCAGGGACCATAAATACGAGATAGTTAACCACAAATTGAACAGGCAAATAAAGAAGAAATTCTTAATGCTGACGGGGTTAGAGTGCAGAGCTTAGTACAACAGCAATTAGCTTAGACACCTAAAAGGTAATGGCAAGTTATGTTGAAAGACACTGGGATAAATTTGATTGAAGAGAACATACACATACAGTATAAACATCAGCATAGGACAGTTAGTCTGGTTAGTCTGTTTCCCCTGTATGTTCTATCTTATTTACTCAGTTTTTTTTTCATGCATTCATGAGTTATGGGTATCACTGGTGGTCTGAGAAGGTGGTGATGAGCTGCCTTCGTGAAGTGCACCATTCCATGTGGATAGATACAGTACCATTAGGGACAGTGCTTCAGGATGTTGACCCAGCAAATCTGAAGGAATGGTAATATATTTCGAAGTCTATTCAAAGTATTTTTTATCATGGAATTTGGATTTTAAAAATATCTGAGATTAAAAGTCTAATGGTGGTTATGAATCCATTGTCAATTGTAAGTAAAAACCCATCTGGTTTGGTCATGTGCTTTAGGGAAGAAATCTGCCATCCTTACCTGGTCTAGCCAACATTTGATGTCAGACCCACAGTAATGTGATTGAATTTTAACTACCCCCGGGCTATTAGGGATGGGCGATAAATGATGTTCTCATGCAGGTGGTAGTGCTCTCATGTATGTGCTGCACTTGTCCATTTAGATGGAAGTGATCATGGGTTTGGAAAATGCTTTATTAAAAGTCTTGGTGAGATCCTGCAATGCATTTTATAGTTCGTACACAGTGTCACTACTGAATATGGTGGTGGAGGGAATGGATTTTGTGCCATATTTATCTTACTACGAGTTGCATCGTTTTCTTCTCCTGTAATTGTGTTAATACAACTATTTCTTTTCCAGTTCTTCCATGTATTTCCTTTCCGAATCAATCATGTCCTGTAATCTTTCGTTGTTCTCTGTACAGTTGTTTTTACAGTCATCTCCATTTCCCTCTATGTCTGAAGTCCATACAAATTATAGCCTATAATGCAGCCAGTTTTGAATTCCACACACAGTATGGCAACAATTGCAGTGTTGTGGGCCTACTTCCACCAATAGGAAGGATATTATTAGATTGGAGAAGTTCAGAAAAGATTTACCAGGACGTTGCCGGGACTGGAGGGTTTGACTTATAAGGAGAGGCGGGATAGGTTGGTACTTTGGGGCAGCACGGTGGCACAGTTGTTAGCACTGCTGCCTCACAGCGCCAGGGACCTGGGTTCAATTCCCGCCTCAGGCGACTGACTGTGTGGAGTTTGCACATTCTCCCGTGTCTGCGTGGGTTTCCTCCGGGTGCTCCGGTTTCCTCCCACAGTCCAAAGATGTGCGGGTCAGGTGAATTGGCCATGTTAAATTGTCCGTAGTGTTAGGTAAGGGGTACATGTAGGGGTATGGGTGGGTTGCGCTTCGGCGGGTCGGTGTGAACTTGTTGGGCCGAAGGGCCTGTTTCCACACTGTAAGTAATCTAATTTTTTAACTGGAGCTTAGGAGGCTTAAGAGGGACCTTCTGGAGGTTTATAAAATCATGAGGGGCAAAGATAAGATGAAAAGCAGAGGTCTTTTTCCAAGGGTGGCGGAGCTCAAAAGTAAGGGGTGTATTTTTAAGGTGAGAGGAGAAATATTTAGAAGGGATCTGAATGGCAAATGTTCACTCAGAGGGTGGTTCACATATGGAACGAACTGCCAGAGGAAGTGGTAAATGTTGATACACTTACAACATTTAAAAGGCATTTGGATAGGTATATGAATAGGAATGGTTTCGAGGGATATGGGCCACATGCTGGCAAGTGAGACTAGTTCAGTTTGGGAAACTTGGTCAATGTGAGTGAGTTGGGCAGCATGGTGGCTCAGTGGTTAGCACTACTGCCTCATAGCACCAGGGACCCGAATTCAATTCTACCCTCAGGTGGCTGGTCGTGTGGAGTTTACACATTCTCCCTGTCTCTCTGTGTGTTTCCACTGGGTTCACCAGTTTCCTCCCACTGTCCAAAGACGTGCAATTTAGATGGATTGGCCATGCAATTTACCTATTGTGTCCTGGGATGTGTGGATTAGGTGTGTTGGCCATGGGAAATGCAGGGTTATAGGGTAAGAGTCTGGATGGGATGCTTTTTGGTGGATTGCCGTGGACTTGGTGGGCTGAATGGCCTGTTTCCACACTGTAGGGATTCTATGGCCTTGGGCCGAAGGGTTTGGTTCTGTGCTGTATGTCTCTTATGACTGCAACAGTTCAAGAAGGCAGCTCAGTACCACTTTTTTAAACATAATTAGGGATAGGCAATAAATACTGGCTCAGACAGTGAGGCCCACGCCCCTATGAATGAATAGAAAATGTTTAATTTGTTTGAACTGTTCCTCTCTCATTATATTCAGTAAGGGAAGCTGTAGTGTGGCTTTTGGTCCAACTCATCCATGCCGACCAGATATCCCAACCTAATCTAGTACCATTTGCCAGCATTTGGCCCATATCCCTCTAAGCCCTTCCTATTCATACACCCATCTTGATAGATGCCTTTTATATGCTGCACTTGAACCAGCCTCCACCACTTCCTCTGGCAGCTCATTCCATATATGCACTACCATCTGTATGAAAACGTTACCCCTTAGGTCTCTTTTATATCTTGCCCCTCTCACCCTAAGATCACTGGGCTACTGAAATTCAGGCTAACGAACTGGGTACAAGGACTCAAACTGCTGATGGGAAGTGGCTAAAATTTGAATTAGATTTTAAGAAAAGAAGCTAACCCAATCATAACCTCTGTCGATTGTTGCTAAATCCCATCTGGTTCACTAATGTCCTTCAGTGAAGGAAATCTGCTGTCTTTACTGGGCCTCCACTTGTCTCTAGACCCAGAATATGTGGTTGACTCTTATCTGAGTGATTAGGAATGGTTAATAAATGCTGATATCCCAGGAATATATTCAAAGAAACTCTTTATGCTTCTTGATTTCATCCAGTCTCTGGTCACAAAGTCAAAGAATCATAGAGATATACAGCATCTCATTCATGCCGACCAGACTTTCCAACCTAATCTAGTCCCATTTGCCAGCATTTGGTCCATATCCCTCTAAACCCTTCCTATTCATATACCCATCCAGATACCCTTCTAGATCATATACCCTTCTAAACGTTGCAATTTAACCAGCCTCTTCCACTTCCTCTGGCAGCTCATTCCGGACACGCACCACCCTGTGTTGAAAAATTTCCCCCTTATGTTCCTTTTATATGTTTCCCCCTTCACCTTAAACCTATGCCCTCTAGATCTGGATTCCCCCCTCCCTCCCAGGGAAAAGACCTTGCCTATTTATCTTATCCATGCCCCTCATGATTTTATAAACAATGCTCCAGGGAATACAGCCCTAGTCTATTCAACCTCTCCCTATGGCTCAAATCTCCAATCCTGACAATGTCCTTGTAAATCTTTTCTGAACCCCTTCAAGTTTTACAACATCCATCCGATAGGAAGAAGACCAGAATTGCACGCGGTATTCCAACAGTGAATAAAAATGTATCCTTATTGTTCCCTTTACTTTGTCATTTACATTCCTCTTTTTAAATCATTGGGTTTCTGTAATATTTAGCAATTTCCTCTACAGTCCTCAACCACTCCCATACAATCCCAGGAATTAGTTTGATGAGTTTAAGCCTCTAGTCATCCTCTCCACCTGGTCAGCAAAGACCAGTGAGCAAGACGTTTTGGTATTTGATAATAACATGAGGCAATCCTATGCTCTTCTGAGATTTAAAGCTTTTAACATTAGTCATATGAAGTAGGCAGACATTCCAAGGTGGCTAACTTGTGTCCTGGATGAAAGAAATGTTCAGTTTTAACTGGTCTATGCTGAGTGTATAACATTTTCGCTGTCAAAGTAGCAGCTTCTTTAGTGTTCACCAAGACCCCAATAAGGACTTGATTGTCAAAAGTTATTTTTAAATCCACATTCCGTCATTGGCAGTTACTTTAATTTTTCAATTCTACATTTCATAATATGCTTTAAATTAAATAAACTTGACTTTTTTCCTTAAAATAATATTATATTGTTATATAAGCAATGTTTTGGAACTCTCAATGATGTATTTGTACAGAGAAGTCTTTTAGCAGTGCGAATAGATTGCTGTGTTGCCTTAAAATGTGAAAGTGGGTCAATAGCCCGTGTGTGAGTTAAGTTGAATATTACTATTCTGACACTGTCTCTTTTCCCACGGAGTAATCTGAACCAGAGGACTGTTTTTTTTTCTCAATTTAATTTGGAGAACACACAAATCCCCTTCCCATTCTCCTTTAAGAGGATTTCATTCTACCTACAAAGACTCAAGCTATTTTACTTGTGCAGTGAAAGAATTCACTGATCATATCTCCGTTGCGGTACCAAACTTCATTAAGTTAGACGTTTCATTCCATGAGCAGCCAGTTACAGCACAAGTTTTAAGAACCTATTCCATAGAGGGGAAAGAATGCCTTCCCCCTCCCCAAAAAAAACCATGCCTGGCAATCCTTTCCTGTTTTGGATGGGAAAACAGCCAGGCATCCGTTGCAAATAATGTCGTCAGTGATGAATGTCCATGTGATTTACATCATCCCATTTAGACATTTGTAAACAGCCAGGCAAAGTTAGAACTGAACAAAAGATGCCAGGATTTTAAAAGATTTGGGTTAAACCCAAGTAAATCTCCAATCTTATGTATTCCATATATATTTTTCATTAAAGTGTTGACGATGAAAGTACTAACAGGAAATTCAAAAGCATCTTTTTAAAAGGAGGGTGAATAAATTCTAAGCAAGACAGGTGACTAAAACTGCAGAGACTTCTCTAAGCGGTAAATGGTGGACTTTATGACCAGAGCACTAGGATAAAGTTAAAAATCACACAACACTAGGTTATAGTCCAACAGGTTTACTTGGAAGCACTAGCTTTCGGAGCACTGCTCCTTCATCATCTGACAAAGAAGCAGCGCTTCAAAAGCTAGTGCTTCCAAATAAACCTGTTGAACTATAACCTGGTGTTTTGTGATTTTTAACTTTGTCCACCCCAGTCCAACACCGGCTCCCCCAAATCAACACAGGGATAGTCAGCCTCACTGACTCTGGATTTGTAATGCAGTGAAATTACAACGTTCAATGACCTTTAACATTTCCCAATTATTCTTAAATAGACTTCAAGAATAGCAGAAATGAGACCCAAGCTAATAACTTAAACAAAAATTGACAATTTGTTATTAATAATATAACTTTAACAGAACATGGATAAACAACAATCTATGATATAAGGCCAAACGACTTTAACCAGAACCTTCACTCACACACCAACAGACAAACAATTAAGGGATAAATTAAAAGAAGTAAAAGAATTGTAATTTGTCAGTTTAACTTTTCTCATGATGGGCACAGGCCTTCAGAAATCATTGATTAATGGAGTTGTTTATGACAAAGTAAACAGTAGGTCTTATCTGAATTTTAAAAACACCAATTCCTGTAACCAGGTGGAATAGCTTTCCAGGCTTATCTAGCCATTTCGTACAGAAGCATGTTTTCTTATTAGAACAACCAACAAGTCAACAACTGCAGTGAAAACCAAAGAGGGAGAGAGGGAGTGAGAAAAAGCACAGTGGCATCATCCAGAAGCTTTTTCTAAAAGCACACACAGCTTTGAAACTAAACATGAGAAAAACATAAATTAAATAATGAAGAAGAAGCGAGATGGCTCAATGTTTGAAGTGTGATGACAGATTCAGGATCCATGATAGAGTTGTCAATGCTGAGGGACAAATTGGGGCTTCATTTTGCAAATATAGGACAGAGTTAGGATGACACAAAGCCTTTGCAGAGGATAGGGTCAGTTACATGCTCTCTGCACCTTTTCTTTTGCAATAGCGTCACCCTTTTAAATGAATAAAATAATAATTTCAACTTGATTTATTGAAGATGTTCTTCAAATCAGCCTTTTTGGAAATCCGGCTGTAGAAAAGGTGGGAGTTGAACCCAGGCTTCCTAGTTCAGACATACGACTGTACTAGGAGAATGTGAGGATTGCAGATACTGGAGGTCAGAGTCGAGACTGGAGTGCTGGTAAAGCACAGCAAGTCAGGCAGCATCCGAGAAGCAGAAGAATTGACGATTTGGGCAAAACCCCTTCACCAGCAATGAAGCAAATTCACCTCTGATGAATTCTGATGATGGGCTCTTGCCTGAAACGTCAATTCTCCTGCTCTTCGGATGCTGCCTGACCTGCTGTTCTTTTCCAGCCCCACAATCTTGACTATTACCATTGTATTACAAGAACCACTCAAGTTCAGCTTTTTTTTTTGTTTTTAACAATTAGCTGCTACCAGTAAATCATCAATGTAGCCATCTAGACACTTGCATGGAAAGCCCATTACAGGGAATGCACATCATCAAAAGTGAGGGGTTGGGGTGTGGAGTTGGGTAAGGGGATGAGGGGAGAAATGGAAGGGCCTAAATCAAAATGGAGGTGGAGGGAGAAATGTATCACATTATCCCCTGCAGTGCCCACCTCCCTCCAAAGGTAACAGCCAATGACACCCAGGCACAAATGGAAGGAGAGGAAGATGGTCAACAGATATGGCCTCCCTGCACAGCCCACTGCCTGGACCTGTTCATAGCCACCCTGACCAGCCCCAAGAACAGACCCATGAGGTGGTCATCCAATCTGTCCCCATCCCCCTGCACAGGATGCCAAAAGATCAGGAGCACAGAGCTGAAGTACAACCGAAAACAACAAAAAATGTTTTCAAGTAATGAAAAATCACCCACAGCCAAGAATACACAGTCCATAGAGTCCACAACACCAGAAAATAAACAGTTGGATTAGGGGAAGTTTAGCTTCATTTGTTTTCATATCTGGAAGCGTTATCATGCACAACTGAACCGCTTTCCCATTACAAACCACTATGACTTTTTTATTTGTTTTTAATTATTTACCATCATTAGTAATCACCCATGCAACCAATTAGAAATTTACAAACAAAGCTCACGATGGGCAAAAGTGAGGGGAGGTGTGGGTGAGGTTTAACATCATGTCTTTTTAAATCTATTTTCTAATCAACCTGCTCAGAGATGTTACTACACAGCTATAGAGCAGGTGGAACTTGAACCCAGGCCTCTTAATCCAGGGTAAGGGCACTACCAGCACACCACAAGGGGGGGAGTATTACCTTCATTATGAAGCTAATTTAATAATCAATACTGATCTAAACATCACAATGAGCAATCACCTCATAGCTAGGCAAGTGTTGCAGACAACAAACTAACTTCCTGTAGCTGTTCATCTCAATGATTGTACTATAGCACTAAACTGAAACATTCTTCTCAATTAACTGGACATTTAGAAAGGGCTCCAGTGGGTGCATGTGGCCAACACACTTACAGCTGGCTTATCATCTCAAAAATATCCTTCCCTTTACAAAAGGGAACTGTGATTCTGTACGGGAAGGAATAGCATTCCAAACAGATGAAGGAGCTGAACAGTGAGCTCTCAAGTTCCTTTTGGTTTGGATGTCTAATTCCAAGTGTTTAACAGGAGGAAGGTTGTCATACATTTTACAGAGGGACAGAAGACCCTCAAATCACAATCTGTGGAGAGAAATAGGGAAAGTTAGCCACAAGGGGAAATCCCAGGAGTCAGTGACCAAAGGGCCTGCTGGGATGTTGTAACAATTCAATGGCCTTTATGAGTGAGCGTGTCTGCAAAATTTGTGTCCTTACCACCAACCTCACTTAATGCACCACCCAGCCACACAGCCACACTCTCTCACACAACTATCACACACTCCGCTTAGCCCTCATGTTCTTACCAACACCGTCAAGTGTAACCCTTACACTGGCAGCATCCACATCTTCTGAACAGTTAACCCACAATATACACATCACACAACATCATTGCAAAACACACAGTGACCCTCTGTATTGCAGGGCAAGGTTGTAGATGACAGAGGGAACAGTGGTGTACTGTGGAAGACAGACATGCTGGCATCTCCTGAGACCCTTATTGGAAATGGGGCTCTGCATTATTCAGCCATACTGACTGAGGCCAGTGCACCAGGATACTGTGAGCATTAATAATGTTGGGATTGTTCTTTCCTTTTGCACATTCTCAAATCCCATTTGAGAAAATATAAGTAAAAATGGAATCAAGCAGATAGAAAATTCATGGAATTCTTGCTTTCCTTCTCTTCGCTCTAGCCCAGCCCACCTGTATTCACATACAGAAAACTGGTACTGGCCAACCACTGAGGCCTTGTGATGAAGTGGATGAGCAGGAGCAGGTAGAGTCATGGAGATGAACAGCACGGAAACAGACCCTTCAGTCCAACTCATCCATGCTGACCAGATATCCCAACCCAATCTAGTCCCACTTGCAAGCACCCAGCACACGTTCCTCCAAACCCTTCCTATGCATATATCCATCCAAATGCCTTTTAAATGTTGCAATTATACTAGCCTCTATCACTTCCTCTGGCAGCTTATTCTATACCACCCTCTGCATGAAAAAGTTGCCCCTTATGTTTCTATTATATCTTTCCCCTCTCATCCTAAACTCTATCCCATCTCTATTTCTGGAATCTCCCACCCCAGAGAAAAGATTTTGTCTATTTATCCTATCCATGCACCTCATGATTTTATAAACCTCTATAAG